>NC_080451.1:1572115-1886538 GCF_028018845.1 Melospiza georgiana
CCCGGCAGCGGCTCTTACCTCCGGAGAGCATCCTACCTTCCTCTTAAGCTCCTCTTCTCATCTACACCTCGGCAAAAAGCTTTTCCACTATGTCTGGCTAGGAAAAACTGTGCCAGCACAGAAAACATCTCCCATCGTGTTCTAGAAGTTGCACGGATGTCTACCAAGTGTTTGGCAGGAAGAAAAGAAAAGTTGTCCAAAACAGCTTCCAATCGAATATTCCTGTGATTGGAAAAGTCAGGAGAGTGCAAAGGTACTGTTTTCTATCAGTTGGCAAGGTGCGCACACAATCCCAGTGTTGTACAGCTTGCTTCTTCACCTTCCCGAAGCTGCAGCTCTCGCCGGCTCCCGGAGCCCAAGAAGCGGCTTCTTCGCGCAAAGACGATTGTGCCGCTCACAGTGCTCTCCTTAGCGCGGCTTCTGCCGAAAGACGCCCGGCAGCGGCTCTTACCTCCGGAGAGCATCCTACCTTCGTCTTTAGCTCCTCTTCTCATCTACACCTCGGCAAAACGCTTTTCCACTATGTCTGGCTAGGAAAAACTGTGCCAGCACAGAAAACATCTCCCATCGTGTTCTAGAAGTTGCACGGATGTCTGCCAAGTGTTTGGCAGGAAGAAAAGAAAAGTTGTCCAAAACAGCTTCCAATCGAATGTTCATGTGATTGGAAAAGTCAGGAGAGTGCAAAGGTACTGTTTTCTATCAGTTGGCAAGGTGCGCACACAATCCCAGTGTTGTACAGCTTGCTTCTTCACCTTCCCGAAGCTGCCGCTCTCGCCGGCTGCCGGAGCCCAAGAAGCGGCTTCTTCGCGCAAAGACGATTGTGCCGCTCACAGTGCTCTCCTTAGCGCGGCTTCTGCCGAAAGACGCCCGGCAGCGGCTCTTTCCTCCGGAGAGCATCCTACCTTCGTCTTTCGCGTCTTTTGTAGTCTACATCTTAGCAAAACGCTTTCCCACTATGTCTGGCTAGGAAAAACTGTGCCAGCACAGAAAACATCTCCCATCGTGTTCTAGATGTTGCACGGATGTCTGCCAAGTGTTTGGCAGGAAGAAAAGAAAAGTTGTCCAAAACAGCTTCCAATCGAATGTTCCTGTGATTGGAAAAGTCAGGAGAGTGCAAAGGTACTGTTTTCTATCAGTTGGCAAGGTGCGCACACAATCCCAGTGTTGTACAGCTTGCTTCTTCACCTTCCTGAAGCTGCCGCTCTCGCCGGCTGCCGGAGCCCAAGAAGCGGCTTCTTCGCGCAAAGACGATTGTGCCGCTCACAGTGCTCTCCTTAGCGCGGCTTCTGCCGAAAGACGCCCGGCAGCGGCTCTTACCTCCGGAGAGCATCCTACCTTCGTCTTTAGCTCCTCTTCTCATCTACCTCACGGCAAAAAGCTTTCCCTCTATGCCTGACTAGGAAAACCTGTGCCAGCACAGAAAACATCTCCCATCGTGTTCTAGAAGTTGCACGGATGTCTGCCAAGTGTTTGGCAGGAAGAAAAGAAAAGTTGTCCAAAACAGCTTCCAATCGAATGTTCATGTGATTGGAAAAGTCAGGAGAGTGCAAAGGTACTGTTTTCTATCAGTTGGCAAGGTGCGCACACAATCCCAGTGTTGTACAGCTTGCTTCTTCACCTTCCCGAAGCTGCCACTCTCGCCGGCTGCCGGAGCCCAAGAAGCGGCTTCTTCGCGCAAAGACGATTGTGCCGCTCACAGTGCTCTCCTTAGCGCGGCTTCTGCCGAAAGACGCCCGGCAGCGGCTCTTACCTCCGGAGAGCATCCTACCTTCGTCTTTAGCTCCTCTTCTCATCTCCCTCACGGCAAAAAGCTTTCCCACTATGTCTGGCTAGGAAAAACTGTGCCAGCACAGAAAACATCTCCCATCGTGTTCTAGATGTTGCACGGATGTCTACCAAGTGTTTGGCAGGAAGAAAAGAAAAGTTGTCCAAAACAGCTTCCAATCGAATGTTCATGTGATTGGAAAAGTCAGGAGAGTGCAAAGGTACTGTTTTCTATCAGTTGGCAAGGTGCGCACACAATCCCAGTGTTGTACAGCTTGCTTCTTCACCTTCCCGAAGCTGCCGCTCTCGCCGGCTGCCGGAGCCCAAGAAGCGGCTTCTTCGCGCAAAGACGATTGTACCGCTCACAGTGCTCTCCTTAGCGCGGCTTCTGCCGAAAGACGCCCGGCAGCGGCTCTTTCCTCCGGAGAGCATCCTACCTTCGTCTTTAGCTCCTCTTCTCATCTACACCTCGGCAAAACGCTTTTCCACTATGTCTGGCTAGGAAAAACTGTGCATGCACAGAAAACATCTCCCATCGTGTTCTAGAAGTTGCACGGATGTCTGCCAAGTGTTTGGCAGGAAGAAAAGAAAAGTTGTCCAAAACAGCTTCCAATCGAATGTTCATGTGATTGGAAAAGTCAGGAGAGTGCAAAGGTACTGTTTTCTATCAGTTGGCAAGGTGCGCACACAATCCCAGTGTTGTACAGCTTGCTTCTTCACCTTCCCGAAGCTGCCGCTCTCGCCGGCTCCCGGAGCCGAAAAAGCGGCTTCTTCGCGCAAAGACGATTGCGCCGCTCACAGTGCTCTCCTTAGCGCGGCTTCTGCCGAAAGACGCCCGGCAGCGGCTCTCTCCTCCGGAGAGCATCCTACCTTCGTCTTTCGCGTCTTTTGTAGTCTACATCTTAGCAAAAAGCTTTCCCACTATGTCTGGCTAGGAAAAACTGTGCCAGCACAGAAAACATCTCCCATCGTGTTCTAGAAGTTGCACGGATGTCTGCCAAGTGTTTGGCAGGAAGAAAAGAAAAGTTGTCCAAAACAGCTTCCAATCGAATGTTCATGTGATTGGAAAAGTCAGGAGAGTGCAAAGGTACTGTTTTCTATCAGTTGGCAAGGTGCGCACTCAATCCCAGTGTTGTACAGCTTGCTTCTTCACCTTCCCGAAGCTGCCGCTCTCGCCGGCTGCCGGAGCCCAAGAAGCGGCTTCTTCGCGCAAAGACGATTGTGCCGCTCACAGTGCTCTCCTTAGCGCGGCTTCTGCCGAAAGACGCCCGGCAGCGGCTCTTTCCTCCGGAGAGCATCCTACCTTCGTCTTTAGCTCCTCTTCTCATCTACACCTCGGCAAAAAGCTTTTCCACTATGTCTGGCTAGGAAAAACTGTGCCAGCACAGAAAACATCTCCCATCGTGTTCTAGATGTTGCACGGATGTCTGCCAAGTGTTTGGCAGGAAGAAAAGAAAAGTTGTCCAAAACAGCTTCCAATCGAATGTTCCTGTGATTGGAAAAGTCAGGAGAGTGCAAAGGTACTGTTTTCTATCAGTTGGCAAGGTGCGCACACAATCCCAGTGTTGTACAGCTTGCTTCTTCACCTTCCCGAAGCTGCCGCTCTCGCCGGCTGCCGGAGCCCAAGAAGCGGCTTCTTCGCGCAAAGACGATTGTGCCGCTCACAGTGCTCTCCTTAGCGCGGCTTCTGCCGAAAGACGCCCGGCAGCGGCTCTTACCTCCGGAGAGCATCCTACCTTCGTCTTTAGCTCCTCTTCTCATCTACCTCACGGCCAAAAGCTTTCCCTCTATGCCTGACTAGGAAAACCTGTGCCAGCACAGAAAACATCTCCCATCGTGTTCTAGAAGTTGCACGGATGTCTGCCAAGTGTTTGGCAGGAAGAAAAGAAAAGTTGTCCAAAACAGCTTCCAATCGAATGTTCATGTGATTGGAAAAGTCAGGAGAGTGCAAAGGTACTGTTTTCTATCAGTTGGCAAGGTGCGCACACAATCCCAGTGTTGTACAGCTTGCTTCTTCACCTTCCCGAAGCTGCCACTCTCGCCGGCTGCCGGAGCCCAAGAAGCGGCTTCTTCGCGCAAAGACGATTGTGCCGCTCACAGTGCTCTCCTTAGCGCGGCTTCTGCCGAAAGACGCCCGGCAGCGGCTCTTACCTCCGGAGAGCATCCTACCTTCGTCTTTAGCTCCTCTTCTCATCTACACCTCGGCAAAACGCTTTTCCACTATGTCTGGCTAGGAAAAACTGTGCCAGCACAGAAAACATCTCCCATCGTGTTCTAGAAGTTGCACGGATGTCTGCCAAGTGTTTGGCAGGAAGAAAAGAAAAGTTGTCCAAAACAGCTTCCAATCGAATGTTCATGTGATTGGAAAAGTCAGGAGAGTGCAAAGGTACTGTTTTCTATCAGTTGGCAAGGTGCGCACACAATCCCAGTGTTGTACAGCTTGCTTCTTCACCTTCCCGAAGCTGCCGCTCTCGCCGGCTGCCGGAGCCCAAGAAGCGGCTTCTTCGCGCAAAGACGATTGTGCCGCTCACAGTGCTCTCCTTAGCGCGGCTTCTGCCGAAAGACGCCCGGCAGCGGCTCTTACCTCCGGAGAGCATCCTACCTTCGTCTTTAGCTCCTCTTCTCATCTACACCTCGGCAAAACGCTTTTCCACTATGTCTGGCGAGGAAAAACTGTGCCAGCACAGAAAACATCTCCCATCGTGTTCTAGAAGTTGCACGGATGTCTGCCAAGTGTTTGGCAGGAAGAAAAGAAAAGTTGTCCAAAACAGCTTCCAATCGAATGTTCATGTGATTGGAAAAGTCAGGAGAGTGCAAAGGTACTGTTTTCTATCAGTTGGCAAGGTGCGCACACAATCCCAGTGTTGTACAGCTTGCTTCTTCACCTTCCCGAAGCTGCCGCTCTCGTCGGCTGCCGGAGCCCAAGAAGTGGCTTCTTCGCGCAAAGACGATTGTGCCGCTCACAGTGCTCTCCTTAGCGCGGCTTCTGCCGAAAGACGCCCGGCAGCGGCTCTTACCTCCGGAGAGCATCCTACCTTCGTCTTTAGCTCCTCTTCTCATCTACACCTCGGCAAAACGCTTTTCCAATATGTCTGGCGAGGAAAAACTGTGCCAGCACAGAAAACATCTCCCATCGTGTTCTAGAAGTTGCACGGATGTCTGCCAAGTGTTTGGCAGGAAGAAAAGAAAAGTTGTCCAAAACAGCTTCCAATCGAATGTTCATGTGATTGGAAAAGTCAGGAGAGTGCAAAGGTACTGTTTTCTATCAGTTGGCAAGGTGCGCACACAATCCCAGTGTTGTACAGCTTGCTTCTTCACCTTCCCGAAGCTGCCGCTCTCGCCGGCTGCCGGAGCCCAAGAAGCGGCTTCTTCGCGCAAAGACGATTGTGCCGCTCACAGTGCTCTCCTTAGCGCGGCTTCTGCCGAAAGACGCCCGGCAGCGGCTCTTACCTCCGGAGAGCATCCTACCTTCGTCTTTAGCTCCTCTTCTCATCTACACCTCGGCAAAAAGCTTTTCCACTATGTCTGGCTAGGAAAAACTGTGCCAGCACAGAAAACATCTCCCATCGTGTTCTAGAAGTTGCACGGATGTCTACCAAGTGTTTGGCAGGAAGAAAAGAAAAGTTGTCCAAAACAGCTTCCAATCGAATGTTCC
Source organism: Melospiza georgiana (assembly GCF_028018845.1). Lineage (NCBI taxonomy): Eukaryota > Metazoa > Chordata > Aves > Passeriformes > Passerellidae > Melospiza > Melospiza georgiana. Next base: position 1,577,535 of record NC_080451.1, read on the forward strand.
TGTGATTGGAAAAGTCAGGAGAGTGCAAAGGTACTGTTTTCTATCAGTTGGCAAGGTGCGCACACAATCCCAGTGTTGTACAGCTTGCTTCTTCACCTTCCCGAAGCTGCAGCTCTCGCCGGCTCCCGGAGCCCAAGAAGCGGCTTCTTCGCGCAAAGACGATTGTGCCGCTCACAGTGCTCTCCTTAGCGCGGCTTCTGCCGAAAGACGCCCGGCAGCGGCTCTTACCTCCAGAGAGCATCCTACCTTCGTCTTTAGCTCCTCTTCTCATCTACACCTCGGCAAAACGCTTTTCCACTATGTCTGGCTAGGAAAAACTGTGCCAGCACAGAAAACATCTCCCATCATGTTCTAGAAGTTGCACGGATGTCTGCCAAGTGTTTGGCAGGAAGAAAAGAAAAGTTGTCCAAAACAGCTTCCAATCGAATGTTCATGTGATTGGAAAAGTCAGGAGAGTGCAAAGGTACTGTTTTCTATCAGTTGGCAAGGTGCGCACACAATCCCAGTGTTGTACAGCTTGCTTCTTCACCTTCCCGAAGCTGCCGCTCTCGCCGGCTGCCGGAGCCCAAGAAGCGGCTTCTTCACGCAAAGACGATTGTGCCGCTCACAGTGCTCTCCTTAGCGCGGCTTCTGCCGAAAGACGCCCGGCAGCGGCTCTTTCCTCCGGAGAGCATCCTACCTTCGTCTTTTGCGTCTTTTGTAGTCTACATCTTAGCAAAACGCTTTCCCACTATGTCTGGCGAGGAAAAACTGTGCCAGCACAGAAAACATCTCCCATCGTGTTCTAGATGTTGCACGGATGTCTGCCAAGTGTTTGGCAGGAAGAAAAGAAAAGTTGTCCAAAACAGCTTCCAATCGAATGTTCCTGTGATTGGAAAAGTCAGGAGAGTGCAAAGGTACTGTTTTCTATCAGTTGGCAAGGTGCGCACACAATCCCAGTGTTGTACAGCTTGCTTCTTCACCTTCCTGAAGCTGCCGCTCTCGCCGGCTGCCGGAGCCCAAGAAGCGGCTTCTTCGCGCAAAGACGATTGTGCCGCTCACAGTGCTCTCCTTAGCGCGGCTTCTGCCGAAAGACGCCCGGCAGCGCCTCTTACCTCCGGAGAGCATCCTACCTTCGTCTTTATCTCCTCTTCTCATCTCCCTCACGGCAAAAAGCTTTCCCACTATGTCTGGCTAGGAAAAACTGTGCCAGCACAGAAAACATCTCCCATCGTGTTCTAGATGTTGCACGGATGTCTACAAAGTGTTTGGCAGGAAGAAAAGAAAAGTTGTCCAAAACAGCTTCCAATCGAATGTTCATGTGATTGGAAAAGTCAGGAGAGTGCAAAGGTACTGTTTTCTATCAGTTGGCAAGGTGCGCACACAATCCCAGTGTTGTACAGCTTGCTTCTTCACCTTCCCGAAGCTGCCGCTCTCGCCGGCTGCCGGAGCCCAAGAAGCGGCTTCTTCGCGCAAAGACGATTGTACCGCTCACAGTGCTCTCCTTAGCGCGGCTTCTGCCGAAAGACGCCCGGCAGCGGCTCTTTCCTCCGGAGAGCATCCTACCTTCGTCTTTAGCTCCTCTTCTCATCTACACCTCGGCAAAACGCTTTTCCACTATGTCTGGCTAGGAAAAACTGTGCCAGCACAGAAAACATCTCCCATCGTGTTCTAGAAGTTGCACGGATGTCTGCCAAGTGTTTGGCAGGAAGAAAAGAAAAGTTGTCCAAAACAGCTTCCAATCGAATGTTCATGTGATTGGAAAAGTCAGGAGAGTGCAAAGGTACTGTTTTCTATCAGTTGGCAAGGTGCGCACACAATCCCAGTGTTGTACAGCTTGCTTCTTCACCTTCCCGAAGCTGCCGCTCTCGCCGGCTCCCGGAGCCGAAAAAGCGGCTTCTTCGCGCAAAGACGATTGCGCCGCTCACAGTGCTCTCCTTAGCGCGGCTTCTGCCGAAAGACGCCCGGCAGCGGCTCTTTCCTCCGGAGAGCATCCTACCTTCGTCTTTCGCGTCTTTTGTAGTCTACATCTTTGCAAAAAGCTTTTCCACTATGTCTGGCGAGGAAAAACTGTGCCAGCACAGAAAACATCTCCCATCGTGTTCTAGAAGTTGCACGGATGTCTGCCAAGTGTTTGGCAGGAAGAAAAGAAAAGTTGTCCAAAACAGCTTCCAATCGAATGTTCATGTGATTGGAAAAGTCAGGAGAGTGCAAAGGTACTGTTTTCTATCAGTTGGCAAGGTGCGCACACAATCCCAGTGTTGTACAGCTTGCTTCTTCACCTTCCCGAAGCTGCCGCTCTCGCCGGCTGCCGGAGCCCAAGAAGCGGCTTCTTCGCGCAAAGACGATTGTGCCGCTCACAGTGCTCTCCTTAGCGCGGCTTCTGCCGAAAGACGCCCGGCAGCGGCTCTTACCTCCGGAGAGCATCCTACCTTCGTCTTTAGCTCCTCTTCTCATCTACCTCACGGCAAAAAGCTTTCCCTCTATGCCTGGCTAGGAAAACCTGTGCCAGCACAGAAAACATCTCCCATCGTGTTCTAGAAGTTGCACGGATGTCTGCCAAGTGTTTGGCAGGAAGAAAAGAAAAGTTGTCCAAAACAGCTTCCAATCGAATGTTCATGTGATTGGAAAAGTCAGGAGAGTGCAAAGGTACTGTTTTCTATCAGTTGGCAAGGTGCGCACACAATCCCAGTGTTGTACAGCTTGCTTCTTCACCTTCCCGAAGCTGCCGCTCTCGCCGGCTGCCGGAGCCCAAGAAGCGGCTTCTTCGCGCAAAGACGATTGTGCCGCTCACAGTGCTCTCCTTAGCGCGGCTTCTGCCGAAAGACGCCCGGCAGCGCCTCTTACCTCCGGAGAGCATCCTACCTTCGTCTTTATCTCCTCTTCTCATCTCCCTCACGGCAAAAAGCTTTCCCACTATGTCTGGCTAGGAAAAACTGTGCCAGCACAGAAAACATCTCCCATCGTGTTCTAGATGTTGCACGGATGTCTACCAAGTGTTTGGCAGGAAGAAAAGAAAAGTTGTCCAAAACAGCTTCCAATCGAATGTTCATGTGATTGGAAAAGTCAGGAGAGTGCAAAGGTACTGTTTTCTATCAGTTGGCAAGGTGCGCACACAATCCCAGTGTTGTACAGCTTGCTTCTTCACCTTCCCGAAGCTGCCGCTCTCGCCGGCTGCCGGAGCCCAAGAAGCGGCTTCTTCGCGCAAAGACGATTGTGCCGCTCACAGTGCTCTCCTTAGCGCGGCTTCTGCCGAAAGACGCCCGGCAGCGGCTCTTTCCTCCGGAGAGCATCCTACCTTCGTCTTTCGCGTCTTTTGTAGTCTACATCTTAGCAAAACGCTTTCCCACTATGTCTGGCTAGGAAAAACTGTGCCAGCACAGAAAACATCTCCCATCGTGTTCTAGATGTTGCACGGATGTCTGCCAAGTGTTTGGCAGGAAGAAAAGAAAAGTTGTCCAAAACAGCTTCCAATCGAATGTTCCTGTGATTGGAAAAGTCAGGAGAGTGCAAAGGTACTGTTTTCTATCAGTTGGCAAGGTGCGCACACAATCCCAGTGTTGTACAGCTTGCTTCTTCACCTTCCTGAAGCTGCCGCTCTCGCCGGCTGCCGGAGCCCAAGAAGCGGCTTCTTCGCGCAAAGACGATTGTGCCGCTCACAGTGCTCTCCTTAGCGCGGCTTCTGCCGAAAGACGCCCGGCAGCGGCTCTTACCTCCGGAGAGCATCCTACCTTCGTCTTTAGCTCCTCTTCTCATCTACCTCACGGCAAAAAGCTTTCCCTCTATGCCTGACTAGGAAAACCTGTGCCAGCACAGAAAACATCTCCCATCGTGTTCTAGAAGTTGCACGGATGTCTGCCAAGTGTTTGGCAGGAAGAAAAGAAAAGTTGTCCAAAACAGCTTCCAATCGAATGTTCATGTGATTGGAAAAGTCAGGAGAGTGCAAAGGTACTGTTTTCTATCAGTTGGCAAGGTGCGCACACAATCCCAGTGTTGTACAGCTTGCTTCTTCACCTTCCCGAAGCTGCCACTCTCGCCGGCTGCCGGAGCCCAAGAAGCGGCTTCTTCGCGCAAAGACGATTGTGCCGCTCACAGTGCTCTCCTTAGCGCGGCTTCTGCCGAAAGACGCCCGGCAGCGGCTCTTACCTCCGGAGAGCATCCTACCTTCGTCTTTAGCTCCTCTTCTCATCTCCCTCACGGCAAAAAGCTTTCCCACTATGTCTGGCTAGGAAAAACTGTGCCAGCACAGAAAACATCTCCCATCGTGTTCTAGATGTTGCACGGATGTCTACCAAGTGTTTGGCAGGAAGAAAAGAAAAGTTGTCCAAAACAGCTTCCAATCGAATGTTCATGTGATTGGAAAAGTCAGGAGAGTGCAAAGGTACTGTTTTCTATCAGTTGGCAAGGTGCGCACACAATCCCAGTGTTGTACAGCTTGCTTCTTCACCTTCCCGAAGCTGCCGCTCTCGCCGGCTGCCGGAGCCCAAGAAGCGGCTTCTTCGCGCAAAGACGATTGTACCGCTCACAGTGCTCTCCTTAGCGCGGCTTCTGCCGAAAGACGCCCGGCAGCGGCCCTTTCCTCCGGAGAGCATCCTACCTTCGTCTTTAGCTCCTCTTCTCATCTACACCTCGGCAAAACGCTTTTCCACTATGTCTGGCTAGGAAAAACTGTGCCAGCACAGAAAACATCTCCCATCGTGTTCTAGAAGTTGCACGGATGTCTGCCAAGTGTTTGGCAGGAAGAAAAGAAAAGTTGTCCAAAACAGCTTCCAATCGAATGTTCATGTGATTGGAAAAGTCAGGAGAGTGCAAAGGTACTGTTTTCTATCAGTTGGCAAGGTGCGCACACAATCCCAGTGTTGTACAGCTTGCTTCTTCACCTTCCCGAAGCTGCCGCTCTCGCCGGCTCCCGGAGCCGAAAAAGCGGCTTCTTCGCGCAAAGACGATTGCGCCGCTCACAGTGCTCTCCTTAGCGCGGCTTCTGCCGAAAGACGCCCGGCAGCGGCTCTCTCCTCCGGAGAGCATCCTACCTTCGTCTTTCGCGTCTTTTGTAGTCTACATCTTAGCAAAAAGCTTTCCCACTATGTCTGGCGAGGAAAAACTGTGCCAGCACAGAAAACATCTCCCATCGTGTTCTAGAAGTTGCACGGATGTCTGCCAAGTGTTTGGCAGGAAGAAAAGAAAAGTTGTCCAAAACAGCTTCCAATCGAATGTTCATGTGATTGGAAAAGTCAGGAGAGTGCAAAGGTACTGTTTTCTATCAGTTGGCAAGGTGCGCACTCAATCCCAGTGTTGTACAGCTTGCTTCTTCACCTTCCCGAAGCTGCCGCTCTCGCTGGCTCCCGGAGCCCAAGAAGCGGCTTCTTCGCGCAAAGACGATTGTGCCGCTCACAGTGCTCTCCTTAGCGCGGCTTCTGCCGAAAGACGCCCGGCAGCGGCTCTTTCCTCCGGAGAGCATCCTACCTTCGTCTTTAGCTCCTCTTCTCATCTACACCTCGGCAAAAAGCTTTTCCACTATGTCTGGCTAGGAAAAACTGTGCCAGCACAGAAAACATCTCCCATCGTGTTCTAGATGTTGCACGGATGTCTGCCAAGTGTTTGGCAGGAAGAAAAGAAAAGTTGTCCAAAACAGCTTCCAATCGAATGTTCCTGTGATTGGAAAAGTCAGGAGAGTGCAAAGGTACTGTTTTCTATCAGTTGGCAAGGTGCGCACACAATCCCAGTGTTGTACAGCTTGCTTCTTCACCTTCCCGAAGCTGCCGCTCTCGCCGGCTGCCGGAGCCCAAGAAGCGGCTTCTTCGCGCAAAGACGATTGTGCCGCTCACAGTGCTCTCCTTAGCGCGGCTTCTGCCGAAAGACGCCCGGCAGCGGCTCTTACCTCCGGAGAGCATCCTACCTTCGTCTTTAGCTCCTCTTCTCATCTACCTCACGGCCAAAAGCTTTCCCTCTATGTCTGACTAGGAAAACCTGTGCCAGCACAGAAAACATCTCCCATCGTGTTCTAGAAGTTGCACGGATGTCTGCCAAGTGTTTGGCAGGAAGAAAAGAAAAGTTGTCCAAAACAGCTTCCAATCGAATGTTCATGTGATTGGAAAAGTCAGGAGAGTGCAAAGGTACTGTTTTCTATCAGTTGGCAAGGTGCGCACACAATCCCAGTGTTGTACAGCTTGCTTCTTCACCTTCCCGAAGCTGCCACTCTCGCCGGCTGCAGGAGCCCAAGAAGCGGCTTCTTCGCGCAAAGACGATTGTGCCGCTCACAGTGCTCTCCTTAGCGCGGCTTCTGCCGAAAGACGCCCGGCAGCGGCTCTTACCTCCGGAGAGCATCCTACCTTCGTCTTTAGCTCCTCTTCTCATCTACACCTCGGCAAAACGCTTTTCCACTATGTCTGGCTAGGAAAAACTGTGCCAGCACAGAAAACATCTCCCATCGTGTTCTAGAAGTTGCACGGATGTCTGCCAAGTGTTTGGCAGGAAGAAAAGAAAAGTTGTCCAAAACAGCTTCCAATCGAATGTTCATGTGATTGGAAAAGTCAGGAGAGTGCAAAGGTACTGTTTTCTATCAGTTGGCAAGGTGCGCACACAATCCCAGTGTTGTACAGCTTGCTTCTTCACCTTCCCGAAGCTGCCGCTCTCGCCGGCTCCCGGAGCCGAAAAAGCGGCTTCTTCGCGCAAAGACGATTGCGCCGCTCACAGTGCTCTCCTTAGCGCGGCTTCTGCCGAAAGACGCCCGGCAGCGGCTCTCTCCTCCGGAGAGCATCCTACCTTCGTCTTTCGCGTCTTTTGTAGTCTACATCTTAGCAAAAAGCTTTCCCACTATGTCTGGCGAGGAAAAACTGTGCCAGCACAGAAAACATCTCCCATCGTGTTCTAGAAGTTGCACGGATGTCTGCCAAGTGTTTGGCAGGAAGAAAAGAAAAGTTGTCCAAAACAGCTTCCAATCGAATGTTCATGTGATTGGAATAGTCAGGAGAGTGCAAAGGTACTGTTTTCTATCAGTTGGCAAGGTGCGCACACAATCCCAGTGTTGTACAGCTTGCTTCTTCACCTTCCCGAAGCTGCCGCTCTCGCCGGCTGCCGGAGCCCAAGAAGCGGCTTCTTCGCGCAAAGACGATTGTGCCGCTCACAGTGCTCTCCTTAGCGCGGCTTCTGCCGAAAGACGCCCGGCAGCGGCTCTTACCTCCGGAGAGCATCCTACCTTCGTCTTTAGCTCCTCTTCTCATCTACACCTCGGCAAAACGCTTTTCCACTATGTCTGGCGAGGAAAAACTGTGCCAGCACAGAAAACATCTCCCATCGTGTTCTAGAAGTTGCACGGATGTCTGCCAAGTGTTTGGCAGGAAGAAAAGAAAAGTTGTCCAAAACAGCTTCCAATCGAATGTTCATGTGATTGGAAAAGTCAGGAGAGTGCAAAGGTACTGTTTTCTATCAGTTGGCAAGGTGCGCACACAATCCCAGTGTTGTACAGCTTGCTTCTTCACCTTCCCGAAGCTGCCGCTCTCGTCGGCTGCCGGAGCCCAAGAAGTGGCTTCTTCGCGCAAAGACGATTGTGCCGCTCACAGTGCTCTCCTTAGCGCGGCTTCTGCCGAAAGACGCCCGGCAGCGGCTCTTACCTCCGGAGAGCATCCTACCTTCGTCTTTAGCTCCTCTTCTCATCTACACCTCGGCAAAACGCTTTTCCAATATGTCTGGCGAGGAAAAACTGTGCCAGCACAGAAAACATCTCCCATCGTGTTCTAGAAGTTGCACGGATGTCTGCCAAGTGTTTGGCAGGAAGAAAAGAAAAGTTGTCCAAAACAGCTTCCAATCGAATGTTCATGTGATTGGAAAAGTCAGGAGAGTGCAAAGGTACTGTTTTCTATCAGTTGGCAAGGTGCGCACACAATCCCAGTGTTGTACAGCTTGCTTCTTCACCTTCCCGAAGCTGCCGCTCTCGCCGGCTGCCGGAGCCCAAGAAGCGGCTTCTTCGCGCAAAGACGATTGTGCCGCTCACAGTGCTCTCCTTAGCGCGGCTTCTGCCGAAAGACGCCCGGCAGCGGCTCTTACCTCCGGAGAGCATCCTACCTTCGTCTTTAGCTCCTCTTCTCATCTACACCTCGGCAAAAAGCTTTTCCACTATGTCTGGCTAGGAAAAACTGTGCCAGCACAGAAAACATCTCCCATCGTGTTCTAGAAGTTGCACGGATGTCTACCAAGTGTTTGGCAGGAAGAAAAGAAAAGTTGTCCAAAACAGCTTCCAATCGAATGTTCCTGTGATTGGAAAAGTCAGGAGAGTGCAAAGGTACTGTTTTCTATCAGTTGGCAAGGTGCGCACACAATCCCAGTGTTGTACAGCTTGCTTCTTCACCTTCCCGAAGCTGCAGCTCTCGCCGGCTCCCGGAGCCCAAGAAGCGGCTTCTTCGCGCAAAGACGATTGTGCCGCTCACAGTGCTCTCCTTAGCGCGGCTTCTGCCGAAAGACGCCCGGCAGCGGCTCTTACCTCCAGAGAGCATCCTACCTTCGTCTTTAGCTCCTCTTCTCATCTACACCTCGGCAAAACGCTTTTCCACTATGTCTGGCTAGGAAAAACTGTGCCAGCACAGAAAACATCTCCCATCATGTTCTAGAAGTTGCACGGATATCTGCCAAGTGTTTGGCAGGAAGAAAAGAAAAGTTGTCCAAAACAGCTTCCAATCGAATGTTCATGTGATTGGAAAAGTCAGGAGAGTGCAAAGGTACTGTTTTCTATCAGTTGGCAAGGTGCGCACACAATCCCAGTGTTGTACAGCTTGCTTCTTCACCTTCCCGAAGCTGCCGCTCTCGCCGGCTGCCGGAGCCCAAGAAGCGGCTTCTTCACGCAAAGACGATTGTGCCGCTCACAGTGCTCTCCTTAGCGCGGCTTCTGCCGAAAGACGCCCGGCAGCGGCTCTTTCCTCCGGAGAGCATCCTACCTTCGTCTTTCGCGTCTTTTGTAGTCTACATCTTAGCAAAACGCTTTCCCACTATGTCTGGCGAGGAAAAACTGTGCCAGCACAGAAAACATCTCCCATCGTGTTCTAGATGTTGCACGGATGTCTGCCAAGTGTTTGGCAGGAAGAAAAGAAAAGTTGTCCAAAACAGCTTCCAATCGAATGTTCCTGTGATTGGAAAAGTCAGGAGAGTGCAAAGGTACTGTTTTCTATCAGTTGGCAAGGTGCGCACACAATCCCAGTGTTGTACAGCTTGCTTCTTCACCTTCCTGAAGCTGCCGCTCTCGCCGGCTGCTGGAGCCCAAGAAGCGGCTTCTTCGCGCAAAGACGATTGTGCCGCTCACAGTGCTCTCCTTAGCGCGGCTTCTGCCGAAAGACGCCCGGCAGCGGCTCTTACCTCCGGAGAGCATCCTACCTTCGTCTTTAGCTCCTCTTCTCATCTACCTCACGGCAAAAAGCTTTCCCTCTATGCCTGACTAGGAAAACCTGTGCCAGCACAGAAAACATCTCCCATCGTGTTCTAGAAGTTGCACGGATGTCTGCCAAGTGTTTGGCAGGAAGAAAAGAAAAGTTGTCCAAAACAGCTTCCAATCGAATGTTCATGTGATTGGAAAAGTCAGGAGAGTGCAAAGGTACTGTTTTCTATCAGTTGGCAAGGTGCGCACACAATCCCAGTGTTGTACAGCTTGCTTCTTCACCTTCCCGAAGCTGCCGCTCTCGCCGGCTGCCGGAGCCCAAGAAGCGGCTTCTTCGCGCAAAGACGATTGTGCCGCTCACAGTGCTCTCCTTAGCGCGGCTTCTGCCGAAAGACGCCCGGCAGCGGCTCTTACCTCCGGAGAGCATCCTATCTTCGTCTTTAGCTCCTCTTCTCATCTACACCTCGGCAAAACGCTTTTCCACTATGTCTGGCTAGGAAAAACTGTGCCAGCACAGAAAACATCTCCCATCGTGTTCTAGAAGTTGCACGGATGTCTGCCAAGTGTTTGGCAGGAAGAAAAGAAAAGTTGTCCAAAACAGCTTCCAATCGAATGTTCATGTGATTGGAAAAGTCAGGAGAGTGCAAAGGTACTGTTTTCTATCAGTTGGCAAGGTGCGCACACAATCCCAGTGTTGTACAGCTTGCTTCTTCACCTTCCCGAAGCTGCCGCTCTCGCCGGCTGCCGGAGCCCAAGAAGCGGCTTCTTCGCGCAAAGACGATTGTGCCGCTCACAGTGCTCTCCTTAGCGCGGCTTCTGCCGAAAGACGCCCGGCAGCGCCTCTTACCTCCGGAGAGCATCCTACCTTCGTCTTTATCTCCTCTTCTCATCTCCCTCACGGCAAAAAGCTTTCCCACTATGTCTGGCTAGGAAAAACTGTGCCAGCACAGAAAACATCTCCCATCGTGTTCTAGATGTTGCACGGATGTCTACCAAGTGTTTGGCAGGAAGAAAAGAAAAGTTGTCCAAAACAGCTTCCAATCGAATGTTCATGTGATTGGAAAAGTCAGGAGAGTGCAAAGGTACTGTTTTCTATCAGTTGGCAAGGTGCGCACACAATCCCAGTGTTGTACAGCTTGCTTCTTCACCTTCCCGAAGCTGCCGCTCTCGCCGGCTGCCGGAGCCCAAGAAGCGGCTTCTTCGCGCAAAGACGATTGTACCGCTCACAGTGCTCTCCTTAGCGCGGCTTCTGCCGAAAGACGCCCGGCAGCGGCTCTTTCCTCCGGAGAGCATCCTACCTTCGTCTTTAGCTCCTCTTCTCATCTACACCTCGGCAAAACGCTTTTCCACTATGTCTGGCTAGGAAAAACTGTGCCAGCACAGAAAACATCTCCCATCGTGTTCTAGAAGTTGCACGGATGTCTGCCAAGTGTTTGGCAGGAAGAAAAGAAAAGTTGTCCAAAACAGCTTCCAATCGAATGTTCATGTGATTGGAAAAGTCAGGAGAGTGCAAAGGTACTGTTTTCTATCAGTTGGCAAGGTGCGCACACAATCCCAGTGTTGTACAGCTTGCTTCTTCACCTTCCCGAAGCTGCCGCTCTCGCCGGCTCCCGGAGCCGAAAAAGCGGCTTCTTCGCGCAAAGACGATTGCGCCGCTCACAGTGCTCTCCTTAGCGCGGCTTCTGCCGAAAGACGCCCGGCAGCGGCTCTTTCCTCCGGAGAGCATCCTACCTTCGTCTTTCGCGTCTTTTGTAGTCTACATCTTAGCAAAAAGCTTTTCCACTATGTCTGGCGAGGAAAAACTGTGCCAGCACAGAAAATATCTCCCATCGTGTTCTAGAAGTTGCACGGATGTCTGCCAAGTGTTTGGCAGGAAGAAAAGAAAAGTTGTCCAAAACAGCTTCCAATCGAATGTTCATGTGATTGGAAAAGTCAGGAGAGTGCAAAGGTACTGTTTTCTATCAGTTGGCAAGGTGCGCACACAATCCCAGTGTTGTACAGCTTGCTTCTTCACCTTCCCGAAGCTGCCGCTCTCGCCGGCTGCCGGAGCCCAAGAAGCGGCTTCTTCGCGCAAAGACGATTGTGCCGCTCACAGTGCTCTCCTTAGCGCGGCTTCTGCCGAAAGACGCCCGGCAGCGGCTCTTACCTCCGGAGAGCATCCTACCTTCGTCTTTAGCTCCTCTTCTCATCTACCTCACGGCAAAAAGCTTTCCCTCTATGCCTGGCTAGGAAAACCTGTGCCAGCACAGAAAACATCTCCCATCGTGTTCTAGAAGTTGCACGGATGTCTGCCAAGTGTTTGGCAGGAAGAAAAGAAAAGTTGTCCAAAACAGCTTCCAATCGAATGTTCATGTGATTGGAAAAGTCAGGAGAGTGCAAAGGTACTGTTTTCTATCAGTTGGCAAGGTGCGCACACAATCCCAGTGTTGTACAGCTTGCTTCTTCACCTTCCCGAAGCTGCCGCTCTCGCCGGCTGCCGGAGCCCAAGAAGCGGCTTCTTCGCGCAAAGACGATTGTGCCGCTCACAGTGCTCTCCTTAGCGCGGCTTCTGCCGAAAGACGCCCGGCAGCGCCTCTTACCTCCGGAGAGCATCCTACCTTCGTCTTTATCTCCTCTTCTCATCTCCCTCACGGCAAAAAGCTTTCCCACTATGTCTGGCTAGGAAAAACTGTGCCAGCACAGAAAACATCTCCCATCGTGTTCTAGATGTTGCACGGATGTCTACCAAGTGTTTGGCAGGAAGAAAAGAAAAGTTGTCCAAAACAGCTTCCAATCGAATGTTCATGTGATTGGAAAAGTCAGGAGAGTGCAAAGGTACTGTTTTCTATCAGTTGGCAAGGTGCGCACACAATCCCAGTGTTGTACAGCTTGCTTCTTCACCTTCCCGAAGCTGCCGCTCTCGCCGGCTGCCGGAGCCCAAGAAGCGGCTTCTTCGCGCAAAGACGATTGTACCGCTCACAGTGCTCTCCTTAGCGCGGCTTCTGCCGAAAGACGCCCGGCAGCGGCTCTTTCCTCCGGAGAGCATCCTACCTTCGTCTTTAGCTCCTCTTCTCATCTACACCTCGGCAAAACGCTTTTCCACTATGTCTGGCTAGGAAAAACTGTGCCAGCACAGAAAACATCTCCCATCGTGTTCTAGAAGTTGCACGGATGTCTGCCAAGTGTTTGGCAGGAAGAAAAGAAAAGTTGTCCAAAACAGCTTCCAATCGAATGTTCATGTGATTGGAAAAGTCAGGAGAGTGCAAAGGTACTGTTTTCTATCAGTTGGCAAGGTGCGCACACAATCCCAGTGTTGTACAGCTTGCTTCTTCACCTTCCCGAAGCTGCCGCTCTCGCCGGCTCCCGGAGCCGAAAAAGCGGCTTCTTCGCGCAAAGACGATTGCGCCGCTCACAGTGCTCTCCTTAGCGCGGCTTCTGCCGAAAGACGCCCGGCAGCGGCTCTTTCCTCCGGAGAGCATCCTACCTTCGTCTTTCGCGTCTTTTGTAGTCTACATCTTAGCAAAAAGCTTTTCCACTATGTCTGGCGAGGAAAAACTGTGCCAGCACAGAAAACATCTCCCATCGTGTTCTAGAAGTTGCACGGATGTCTGCCAAGTGTTTGGCAGGAAGAAAAGAAAAGTTGTCCAAAACAGCTTCCAATCGAATGTTCATGTGATTGGAAAAGTCAGGAGAGTGCAAAGGTACTGTTTTCTATCAGTTGGCAAGGTGCGCACACAATCCCAGTGTTGTACAGCTTGCTTCTTCACCTTCCCGAAGCTGCCGCTCTCGCCGGCTGCCGGAGCCCAAGAAGCGGCTTCTTCGCGCAAAGACGATTGTGCCGCTCACAGTGCTCTCCTTAGCGCGGCTTCTGCCGAAAGACGCCCGGCAGCGGCTCTTACCTCCGGAGAGCATCCTACCTTCGTCTTTAGCTCCTCTTCTCATCTACCTCACGGCAAAAAGCTTTCCCTCTATGCCTGGCTAGGAAAACCTGTGCCAGCACAGAAAACATCTCCCATCGTGTTCTAGAAGTTGCACGGATGTCTGCCAAGTGTTTGGCAGGAAGAAAAGAAAAGTTGTCCAAAACAGCTTCCAATCGAATGTTCATGTGATTGGAAAAGTCAGGAGAGTGCAAAGGTACTGTTTTCTATCAGTTGGCAAGGTGCGCACACAATCCCAGTGTTGTACAGCTTGCTTCTTCACCTTCCCGAAGCTGCCGCTCTCGCCGGCTGCCGGAGCCCAAGAAGCGGCTTCTTCGCGCAAAGACGATTGTGCCGCTCACAGTGCTCTCCTTAGCGCGGCTTCTGCCGAAAGACGCCCGGCAGCGGCTCTTACCTCCGGAGAGCATCCTATCATCGTCTTTAGCTCCTCTTCTCATCTACACCTCGGCAAAACGCTTTTCCAATATGTCTGGCGAGGAAAAACTGTGCCAGCACAGAAAACATCTCCCATCGTGTTCTAGAAGTTGCACGGATGTCTGCCAAGTGTTTGGCAGGAAGAAAAGAAAAGTTGTCCAAAACAGCTTCCAATCGAATGTTCATGTGATTGGAAAAGTCAGGAGAGTGCAAAGGTACTGTTTTCTATCAGTTGGCAAGGTGCGCACACAATCCCAGTGTTGTACAGCTTGCTTCTTCACCTTCCCGAAGCTGCCGCTCTCGCCGGCTGCCGGAGCCCAAGAAGCGGCTTCTTCGCGCAAAGACGATTGTGCCGCTCACAGTGCTCTCCTTAGCGCGGCTTCTGCCGAAAGACGCCCGGCAGCGGCTCTTACCTCCGGAGAGCATCCTACCTTCGTCTTTCGCGTCTTTTGTAGTCTACATCTTAGCAAAACGCTTTCCCACTATGTCTGGCTAGGAAAAACTGTGCCAGCACAGAAAACATCTCCCATCTGTTCTAGATGTTGCACGGATGTCTGCCAAGTGTTTGGCAGGAAGAAAAGAAAAGTTGTCCAAAACAGCTTCCAATCGAATGTTCATGTGATTGGAAAAGTCAGGAGAGTGCAAAGGTACTGTTTTCTATCAGTTGGCAAGGTGCGCACACAATCCCAGTGTTGTACAGCTTGCTTCTTCACCTTCCCGAAGCTGCCGCTCTCGCCGGCTGCCGGAGCCCAAGAAGCGGCTTCTTCGCGCAAAGACGATTGTGCCGCTCACAGTGCTCTCCTTAGCGCGGCTTCTGCCGAAAGACGCCCGGCAGCGGCTCTTACCTCCGGAGAGCATCCTACCTTCGTCTTTAGCTCCTCTTCTCATCTCCCTCACGGCATAAAGCTTTCCCACTATGTCTGGCTAGGAAAAACTGTGCCAGCACAGAAAACATCTCCCATCGTGTTCTAGATGTTGCACGGATGTCTACCAAGTGTTTGGCAGGAAGAAAAGAAAAGTTGTCCAAAACAGCTTCCAATCGAATGTTCATGTGGTTGGAAAAGTCAGGAGAGTGCAAAGGTACTGTTTTCTATCAGTTGGCAAGGTGCGCACACAATCCCAGTGTTGTACAGCTTGCTTCTTCACCTTCCCGAAGCTGCCGCTCTCGCCGGCTGCCGGAGCCCAAGAAGCGGCTTCTTCGCGCAAAGACGATTGTGCCGCTCACAGTGCTCTCCTTAGCGCGGCTTCTGCCGAAAGACGCCCGGCAGCGGCTCTTTCCTCCGGAGAGCATCCTACCTTCGTCTTTAGCTCCTCTTCTCATCTACACCTCGGCAAAACGCTTTTCCACTATGTCTGGCTAGGAAAAACTGTGCCAGCACAGAAAACATCTCCCATCGTGTTCTAGAAGTTGCACGGATGTCTGCCAAGTGTTTGGCAGGAAGAAAAGAAAAGTTGTCCAAAACAGCTTCCAATCGAATGTTCATGTGATTGGAAAAGTCAGGAGAGTGCAAAGGTACTGTTTTCTATCAGTTGGCAAGGTGCGCACACAATCCCAGTGTTGTACAGCTTGCTTCTTCACCTTCCCGAAGCTGCCGCTCTCGCCGGCTACCGGAGCCCAAGAAGCGGCTTCTTCGCGCAAAGACGATTGCGCCGCTCACAGTGCTCTCCTTAGCGCGGCTTCTGCCGAAAGACGCCCGGCAGCGGCTCTTTCCTCCGGAGAGCATCCTACCTTCGTCTTTCGCGTCTTTTGTAGTCTACACCTTAGCAAAAAGCTTTTCCACTATGTCTGGCGAGGAAAAACTGTGCCAGCACAGAAAACATCTCCCATCGTGTTCTAGAAGTTGCACGGATGTCTGCCAAGTGTTTGGCAGGAAGAAAAGAAAAGTTGTCCAAAACAGCTTCCAATCGAATGTTCATGTGATTGGAAAAGTCAGGAGAGTGCAAAGGTACTGTTTTCTATCAGTTGGCAAGGTGCGCACACAATCCCAGTGTTGTACAGCTTGCTTCTTCACCTTCCCGAAGCTGCCGCTCTCGCCGGCTGCCGGAGCCCAAGAAGCGGCTTCTTCGCGCAAAGACGATTGTGCCGCTCACAGTGCTCTCCTTAGCGCGGCTTCTGCCGAAAGACGCCCGGCAGCGGCTCTTACCTCCGGAGAGCATCCTACCTTCGTCTTTCGCGTCTTTTGTAGTCTACATCTTAGCAAAACGCTTTCCCACTATGTCTGGCTAGGAAAAACTGTGCCAGCACAGAAAACATCTCCCATCGTGTTCTAGATGTTGCACGGATGTCTGCCAAGTGTTTGGCAGGAAGAAAAGAAAAGTTGTCCAAAACAGCTTCCAATCGAATGTTCATGTGATTGGAAAAGTCAGGAGAGTGCAAAGGTACTGTTTTCTATCAGTTGGCAAGGTGCGCACACAATCCCAGTGTTGTACAGCTTGCTTCTTCACCTTCCCGAAGCTGCCGCTCTCGCCGGCTGCCGGAGCCGAAGAAGCGGCTTCTTCGCGCAAAGACGATTGTGCCGCTCACAGTGCTCTCCTTAGCGCGGCTTCTGCCGAAAGACGCCCGGCAGCGGCTCTTACCTCCGGAGAGCATCCTACCTTCGTCTTTAGCTCCTCTTCTCATCTACACCTCGGCAAAACGCTTTTCCACTATGTCTGGCTAGGAAAAACTGTGCCAGCACAGAAAACATCTCCCATCGTGTTCTAGAAGTTGCACGGATGTCTGCCAAGTGTTTGGCAGGAAGAAAAGAAAAGTTGTCCAAAACAGCTTCCAATCGAATGTTCATGTGATTGGAAAAGTCAGGAGAGTGCAAAGGTACTGTTTTCTATCAGTTGGCAAGGTGCGCACACAATCCCAGTGTTGTACAGCTTGCTTCTTCACCTTCCCGAAGCTGCCGCTCTCGCCGGCTGCCGGAGCCGAAAAAGCGGCTTCTTCGCGCAAAGACGATTGCGCCGCTCACAGTGCTCTCCTTAGCGCGGCTTCTGCCGAAAGACGCCCGGCAGCGGCTCTTTCCTCCGGAGAGCATCCTACCTTCGTCTTTCGCGTCTTTTGTAGTCTACATCTTAGCAAAAATCTTTTCCAATATGTCTGGCGAGGAAAAACTGTGCCAGCACAGAAAACATCTCCCATCGTGTTCTAGATGTTGCACGGATGTCTGCCAAGTGTTTGGCAGGAAGAAAAGAAAAGTTGTCCAAAACAGCTTCCAATCGAATGTTCATGTGATTGGAAAAGTCAGGAGAGTGCAAAGGTACTGTTTTCTATCAGTTGGCAAGGTGCGCACACAATCCCAGTGTTGTACAGCTTGCTTCTTCACCTTCCCGAAGCTGCCGCTCTCGCCGGCTCCCGGAGCCCAAGAAGCGGCTTCTTCGCGCAAAGACGATTGCGCCGCTCACAGTGCTCTCCTTAGCGTGGCTTCTGCCGAAAGACGCCCGGCAGCGGCTCTTTCCTCCGGAGAGCATCCTACCTTCGTCTTTCGCGTCTTTTGTAGTCTACATCTTAGCAAAAAGCTTTTCCACTATGTCTGGCTAGGAAAAACTGTGCCAGCACAGAAAACATCTCCCATCGTGTTCTAGAAGTTGCACGGATGTCTGCCAAGTGTTTGGCAGGAAGAAAAGAAAAGTTGTCCAAAACAGCTTCCAATCGAATGTTCATGTGATTGGAAAAGTCAGGAGAGTGCAAAGGTACTGTTTTCTATCAGTTGGCAAGGTGCGCACACAATCCCAGTGTTGTACAGCTTGCTTCTTCACCTTCCCGAAGCTGCCGCTCTCGCCGGCTGCCGGAGCCCAAGAAGCGGCTTCTTCGCGCAAAGACGATTGTGCCGCTCACAGTGCTCTCCTTAGCGCGGCTTCTGCCGAAAGACGCCCGGCAGCGGCTCTTACCTCCGGAGAGCATCCTATCTTCGTCTTTAGCTCCTCTTCTCATCTACACCTCGGCAAAACGCTTTTCCACTATGTCTGGCTAGGAAAAACTGTGCCAGCACAGAAAACATCTCCCATCGTGTTCTAGAAGTTGCACGGATGTCTGCCAAGTGTTTGGCAGGAAGAAAAGAAAAGTTGTCCAAAACAGCTTCCAATCGAATGTTCATGTGATTGGAAAAGTCAGGAGAGTGCAAAGGTACTGTTTTCTATCAGTTGGCAAGGTGCGCACACAATCCCAGTGTTGTACAGCTTGCTTCTTCACCTTCCCGAAGCTGCCGCTCTCGCCGGCTGCCGGAGCCCAAGAAGCGGCTTCTTCGCGCAAAGACGATTGTGCCGCTCACAGTGCTCTCCTTAGCGCGGCTTCTGCCGAAAGACGCCCGGCAGCGGCTCTTACCTCCGGAGAGCATCCTACCTTCGTCTTTAGCTCCTCTTCTCATCTCCCTCACGGCAAAAAGCTTTCCCACTATGTCTGGCTAGGAAAAACTGTGCCAGCACAGAAAACATCTCCCATCGTGTTCTAGATGTTGCACGGATGTCTACCAAGTGTTTGGCAGGAAGAAAAGAAAAGTTGTCCAAAACAGCTTCCAATCGAATGTTCATGTGATTGGAAAAGTCAGGAGAGTGCAAAGGTACTGTTTTCTATCAGTTGGCAAGGTGCGCACACAATCCCAGTGTTGTACAGCTTGCTTCTTCACCTTCCCGAAGCTGCCGCTCTCGCCGGCTGCCGGAGCCCAAGAAGCGGCTTCTTCGCGCAAAGACGATTGTACCGCTCACAGTGCTCTCCTTAGCGCGGCTTCTGCCGAAAGACGCCCGGCAGCGGCTCTTTCCTCCGGAGAGCATCCTACCTTCGTCTTTAGCTCCTCTTCTCATCTACACCTCGGCAAAACGCTTTTCCACTATGTCTGGCTAGGAAAAACTGTGCCAGCACAGAAAACATCTCCCATCGTGTTCTAGAAGTTGCACGGATGTCTGCCAAGTGTTTGGCAGGAAGAAAAGAAAAGTTGTCCAAAACAGCTTCCAATCGAATGTTCATGTGATTGGAAAAGTCAGGAGAGTGCAAAGGTACTGTTTTCTATCAGTTGGCAAGGTGCGCACACAATCCCAGTGTTGTACAGCTTGCTTCTTCACCTTCCCGAAGCTGCCGCTCTCGCCGGCTACCGGAGCCCAAGAAGCGGCTTCTTCGCGCAAAGACGATTGCGCCGCTCACAGTGCTCTCCTTAGCGCGGCTTCTGCCGAAAGACGCCCGGCAGCGGCTCTTTCCTCCGGAGAGCATCCTACCTTCGTCTTTCGCGTCTTTTGTAGTCTACACCTTAGCAAAAAGCTTTTCCACTATGTCTGGCGAGGAAAAACTGTGCCAGCACAGAAAACATCTCCCATCGTGTTCTAGAAGTTGCACGGATGTCTGCCAAGTGTTTGGCAGGAAGAAAAGAAAAGTTGTCCAAAACAGCTTCCAATCGAATGTTCATGTGATTGGAAAAGTCAGGAGAGTGCAAAGGTACTGTTTTCTATCAGTTGGCAAGGTGCGCACACAATCCCAGTGTTGTACAGCTTGCTTCTTCACCTTCCCGAAGCTGCCGCTCTCGCCGGCTGCCGGAGCCCAAGAAGCGGCTTCTTCGCGCAAAGACGATTGTGCCGCTCACAGTGCTCTCCTTAGCGCGGCTTCTGCCGAAAGACGCCCGGCAGCGGCTCTTACCTCCGGAGAGCATCCTACCTTCGTCTTTCGCGTCTTTTGTAGTCTACATCTTAGCAAAACGCTTTCCCACTATGTCTGGCTAGGAAAAACTGTGCCAGCACAGAAAACATCTCCCATCGTGTTCTAGATGTTGCACGGATGTCTGCCAAGTGTTTGGCAGGAAGAAAAGAAAAGTTGTCCAAAACAGCTTCCAATCGAATGTTCATGTGATTGGAAAAGTCAGGAGAGTGCAAAGGTACTGTTTTCTATCAGTTGGCAAGGTGCGCACACAATCCCAGTGTTGTACAGCTTGCTTCTTCACCTTCCCGAAGCTGCCGCTCTCGCCGGCTGCCGGAGCCGAAGAAGCGGCTTCTTCGCGCAAAGACGATTGTGCCGCTCACAGTGCTCTCCTTAGCGCGGCTTCTGCCGAAAGACGCCCGGCAGCGGCTCTTACCTCCGGAGAGCATCCTACCTTCGTCTTTAGCTCCTCTTCTCATCTACACCTCGGCAAAACGCTTTTCCACTATGTCTGGCTAGGAAAAACTGTGCCAGCACAGAAAACATCTCCCATCGTGTTCTAGAAGTTGCACGGATGTCTGCCAAGTGTTTGGCAGGAAGAAAAGAAAAGTTGTCCAAAACAGCTTCCAATCGAATGTTCATGTGATTGGAAAAGTCAGGAGAGTGCAAAGGTACTGTTTTCTATCAGTTGGCAAGGTGCGCACACAATCCCAGTGTTGTACAGCTTGCTTCTTCACCTTCCCGAAGCTGCCGCTCTCGCCGGCTGCCGGAGCCGAAAAAGCGGCTTCTTCGCGCAAAGAAGATTGCGCCGCTCACAGTGCTCTCCTTAGCGCGGCTTCTGCCGAAAGACGCCCGGCAGCGGCTCTTTCCTCCGGAGAGCATCCTACCTTCGTCTTTCGCGTCTTTTGTAGTCTACATCTTAGCAAAAATCTTTTCCAATATGTCTGGCGAGGAAAAACTGTGCCAGCACAGAAAACATCTCCCATCGTGTTCTAGATGTTGCACGGATGTCTGCCAAGTGTTTGGCAGGAAGAAAAGAAAAGTTGTCCAAAACAGCTTCCAATCGAATGTTCATGTGATTGGAAAAGTCAGGAGAGTGCAAAGGTACTGTTTTCTATCAGTTGGCAAGGTGCGCACACAATCCCAGTGTTGTACAGCTTGCTTCTTCACCTTCCCGAAGCTGCCGCTCTCGCCGGCTCCCGGAGCCCAAGAAGCGGCTTCTTCGCGCAAAGACGATTGCGCCGCTCACAGTGCTCTCCTTAGCGTGGCTTCTGCCGAAAGACGCCCGGCAGCGGCTCTTTCCTCCGGAGAGCATCCTACCTTCGTCTTTCGCGTCTTTTGTAGTCTACATCTTAGCAAAAAGCTTTTCCACTATGTCTGGCTAGGAAAAACTGTGCCAGCACAGAAAACATCTCCCATCGTGTTCTAGAAGTTGCACGGATGTCTGCCAAGTGTTTGGCAGGAAGAAAAGAAAAGTTGTCCAAAACAGCTTCCAATCGAATGTTCATGTGATTGGAAAAGTCAGGAGAGTGCAAAGGTACTGTTTTCTATCAGTTGGCAAGGTGCGCACACAATCCCAGTGTTGTACAGCTTGCTTCTTCACCTTCCCGAAGCTGCCGCTCTCGCCGGCTGCCGGAGCCCAAGAAGCGGCTTCTTCGCGCAAAGACGATTGTGCCGCTCACAGTGCTCTCCTTAGCGCGGCTTCTGCCGAAAGACGCCCGGCAGCGGCTCTTACCTCCGGAGAGCATCCTATCTTCGTCTTTAGCTCCTCTTCTCATCTACACCTCGGCAAAACGCTTTTCCACTATGTCTGGCTAGGAAAAACTGTGCCAGCACAGAAAACATCTCCCATCGTGTTCTAGAAGTTGCACGGATGTCTGCCAAGTGTTTGGCAGGAAGAAAAGAAAAGTTGTCCAAAACAGCTTCCAATCGAATGTTCATGTGATTGGAAAAGTCAGGAGAGTGCAAAGGTACTGTTTTCTATCAGTTGGCAAGGTGCGCACACAATCCCAGTGTTGTACAGCTTGCTTCTTCACCTTCCCGAAGCTGCCGCTCTCGCCGGCTGCCGGAGCCCAAGAAGCGGCTTCTTCGCGCAAAGACGATTGTGCCGCTCACAGTGCTCTCCTTAGCGCGGCTTCTGCCGAAAGACGCCCGGCAGCGGCTCTTACCTCCGGAGAGCATCCTACCTTCGTCTTTAGCTCCTCTTCTCATCTCCCTCACGGCAAAAAGCTTTCCCACTATGTCTGGCTAGGAAAAACTGTGCCAGCACAGAAAACATCTCCCATCGTGTTCTAGATGTTGCACGGATGTCTACCAAGTGTTTGGCAGGAAGAAAAGAAAAGTTGTCCAAAACAGCTTCCAATCGAATGTTCATGTGATTGGAAAAGTCAGGAGAGTGCAAAGGTACTGTTTTCTATCAGTTGGCAAGGTGCGCACACAATCCCAGTGTTGTACAGCTTGCTTCTTCACCTTCCCGAAGCTGCCGCTCTCGCCGGCTGCCGGAGCCCAAGAAGCGGCTTCTTCGCGCAAAGACGATTGTACCGCTCACAGTGCTCTCCTTAGCGCGGCTTCTGCCGAAAGACGCCCGGCAGCGGCTCTTTCCTCCGGAGAGCATCCTACCTTCGTCTTTAGCTCCTCTTCTCATCTACACCTCGGCAAAACGCTTTTCCACTATGTCTGGCGAGGAAAAACTGTGCCAGCACAGAAAACATCTCCCATCGTGTTCTAGAAGTTGCACGGATGTCTGCCAAGTGTTTGGCAGGAAGAAAAGAAAAGTTGTCCAAAACAGCTTCCAATCGAATGTTCATGTGATTGGAAAAGTCAGGAGAGTGCAAAGGTACTGTTTTCTATCAGTTGGCAAGGTGCGCACACAATCCCAGTGTTGTACAGCTTGCTTCTTCACCTTCCTGAAGCTGCCGCTCTCGCCGGCTCCCGGAGCCGAAAAAGCGGCTTCTTCGCGCAAAGACGATTGCGCCGCTCACAGTGCTCTCCTTAGCGCGGCTTCTGCCGAAAGACGCCCGGCAGCGGCTCTTTCCTCCGGAGAGCATCCTACCTTCGTCTTTCGCGTCTTTTGTTGTCTACATCTTAGCAAAAAGCTTTCCCACTATGTCTGGCTAGGAAAAACTGTGCCAGCACAGAAAACATCTCCCATCGTGTTCTAGAAGTTGCACGGATGTCTGCCAAGTGTTTGGCAGGAAGAAAAGAAAAGTTGTCCAAAACAGCTTCCAATCGAATGTTCATGTGATTGGAAAAGTCAGGAGAGTGCAAAGGTACTGTTTTCTATCAGTTGGCAAGGTGCGCACTCAATCCCAGTGTTGTACAGCTTGCTTCTTCACCTTCCCGAAGCTGCCGCTCTCGCCGGCTGCCGGAGCCCAAGAAGCGGCTTCTTCGCGCAAAGACGATTGTGCCGCTCACAGTGCTCTCCTTAGCGCGGCTTCTGCCGAAAGACGCCCGGCAGCGGCTCTTACCTCCGGAGAGCATCCTACCTTCGTCTTTTGCCCCTCTTCTCATCTACACCTCGGCAAAACGCTTTTCCAATATGTCTGGCGAGGAAAAACTGTGCCAGCACAGAAAACATCTCCCATCGTGTTCTAGAAGTTGCACGGATGTCTGCCAAGTGTTTGGCAGGAAGAAAAGAAAAGTTGTCCAAAACAGCTTCCAATCGAATGTTCATGTGATTGGAAAAGTCAGGAGAGTGCAAAGGTACTGTTTTCTATCAGTTGGCAAGGTGCGCACACAATCCCAGTGTTGTACAGCTTGCTTCTTCACCTTCCCGAAGCTGCCGCTCTCGCCGGCTGCCGGAGCCCAAGAAGCGGCTTCTTCGCGCAAAGACGATTGTGCCGCTCACAGTGCTCTCCTTAGCGCGGCTTCTGCCGAAAGACGCCCGGCAGCTTCTCTTACCTCCGGAGAGCATCCTATCTTCGTCTTTAGCTCCTCTTCTCATCTACACCTCGGCAAAACGCTTTTCCACTATGTCTGGCTAGGAAAAACTGTGCCAGCACAGAAAACATCTCCCATCGTGTTCTAGAAGTTGCACGGATGTCTGCCAAGTGTTTGGCAGGAAGAAAAGAAAAGTTGTCCAAAACAGCTTCCAATCGAATGTTCATGTGATTGGAAAAGTCAGGAGAGTGCAAAGGTACTGTTTTCTATCAGTTGGCAAGGTGCGCACACAATCCCAGTGTTGTACAGCTTGCTTCTTCACCTTCCCGAAGCTGCCGCTCTCGCCGGCTGCCGGAGCCCAAGAAGCGGCTTCTTCGCGCAAAGACGATTGTACCGCTCACAGTGCTCTCCTTAGCGCGGCTTCTGCCGAAAGACGCCCGGCAGCGGCTCTTTCCTCCGGAGAGCATCCTACCTTCGTCTTTAGCTCCTCTTCTCATCTACACCTCGGCAAAACGCTTTTCCACTATGTCTGGCTAGGAAAAACTGTGCCAGCACAGAAAACATCTCCCATCGTGTTCTAGAAGTTGCACGGATGTCTGCCAAGTGTTTGGCAGGAAGAAAAGAAAAGTTGTCCAAAACAGCTTCCAATCGAATGTTCATGTGATTGGAAAAGTCAGGAGAGTGCAAAGGTACTGTTTTCTATCAGTTGGCAAGGTGCGCACACAATCCCAGTGTTGTACAGCTTGCTTCTTCACCTTCCTGAAGCTGCCGCTCTCGCCGGCTCCCGGAGCCGAAAAAGCGGCTTCTTCACGCAAAGACGATTGCGCCGCTCACAGTGCTCTCCTTAGCGCGGCTTCTGCCGAAAGACGCCCGGCAGCGGCTCTTTCCTCCGGAGAGCATCCTACCTTCGTCTTTCGCGTCTTTTGTTGTCTACATCTTAGCAAAAAGCTTTCCCACTATGTCTGGCTAGGAAAAACTGTGCCAGCACAGAAAACATCTCCCATCGTGTTCTAGAAGTTGCACGGATGTCTGCCAAGTGTTTGGCAGGAAGAAAAGAAAAGTTGTCCAAAACAGCTTCCAATCGAATGTTCATGTGATTGGAAAAGTCAGGAGAGTGCAAAGGTACTGTTTTCTATCAGTTGGCAAGGTGCGCACTCAATCCCAGTGTTGTACAGCTTGCTTCTTCACCTTCCCGAAGCTGCCGCTCTCGCCGGCTGCCGGAGCCCAAGAAGCGGCTTCTTCGCGCAAAGACGATTGTGCCGCTCACAGTGCTCTCCTTAGCGCGGCTTCTGCCGAAAGACGCCCGGCAGCGGCTCTTACCTCCGGAGAGCATCCTACCTTCGTCTTTTGCCCCTCTTCTCATCTACACCTCGGCAAAACGCTTTTCCAATATGTCTGGCGAGGAAAAACTGTGCCAGCACAGAAAACATCTCCCATCGTGTTCTAGAAGTTGCACGGATGTCTGCCAAGTGTTTGGCAGGAAGAAAAGAAAAGTTGTCCAAAACAGCTTCCAATCGAATGTTCATGTGATTGGAAAAGTCAGGAGAGTGCAAAGGTACTGTTTTCTATCAGTTGGCAAGGTGCGCACACAATCCCAGTGTTGTACAGCTTGCTTCTTCACCTTCCCGAAGCTGCCGCTCTCGCCGGCTGCCGGAGCCCAAGAAGCGGCTTCTTCGCGCAAAGACGATTGTGCCGCTCACAGTGCTCTCCTTAGCGCGGCTTCTGCCGAAAGACGCCCGGCAGCGGCTCTTACCTCCGGAGAGCATCCTACCTTCGTCTTTAGCTCCTCTTCTCATCTACACCTCGGCAAAACGCTTTTCCAATATGTCTGGCGAGGAAAAACTGTGCCAGCACAGAAAACATCTCCCATCGTGTTCTAGAAGTTGCACGGATGTCTGCCAAGTGTTTGGCAGGAAGAAAAGAAAAGTTGTCCAAAACAGCTTCCAATCGAATGTTCATGTGATTGGAAAAGTCAGGAGAGTGCAAAGGTACTGTTTTCTATCAGTTGGCAAGGTGCGCACACAATCCCAGTGTTGTACAGCTTGCTTCTTCACCTTCCCGAAGCTGCCGCTCTCGCCGGCTGCCGGAGCCCAAGAAGCGGCTTCTTCGCGCAAAGACGATTGTGCCGCTCACAGTGCTCTCCTTAGCGCGGCTTCTGCCGAAAGACGCCCGGCAGCGGCTCTTACCTCCGGAGAGCATCCTACCTTCGTCTTTAGCTCCTCTTCTCATCTACACCTCGGCAAACAGCTTTTCCACTATGTCTGGCTAGGAAAAACTGTGCCAGCACAGAAAACATCTCCCATCGTGTTCTAGAAGTTGCACGGATGTCTGCCAAGTGTTTGGCAGGAAGAAAAGAAAAGTTGTCCAAAACAGCTTCCAATCGAATGTTCATGTGATTGGAAAAGTCAGGAGAGTGCAAAGGTACTGTTTTCTATCAGTTGGCAAGGTGCGCACACAATCCCAGTGTTGTACAGCTTGCTTCTTCACCTTCCCGAAGCTGCAGCTCTCGCCGGCTCCCGGAGCCCAAGAAGCGGCTTCTTCACGCAAAGACGATTGTGCCGCTCACAGTGCTCTCCTTAGCGCGGCTTCTGCCGAAAGATGCCCGGCAGCGGCTCTTACCTCCGGAGAGCATCCTACCTTCCTCTTTAGCTCCTCTTCTCATCTACACCTCGGCAACAAGCTTTTCCACTATGTCTGGCTAGGAAAACCTGTGCCAGCACAGAAAACATCTCCCATCGTGTTCTAGAAGTTGCACGGATGTCTGCCAAGTGTTTGGCAGGAAGAAAAGAAAAGTTGTCCAAAACAGCTTCCAATCGAATGTTCATGTGATTGGAAAAGTCAGGAGAGTGCAAAGGTACTGTTTTCTATCAGTTGGCAAGGTGCGCACACAATCCCAGTGTTGTACAGCTTGCTTCTTCACCTTCCCGAAGCTGCCGCTCTCGCCGGCTGCCGGAGCCCAAGAAGCGGCTTCTTCGCGCAAAGACGATTGTGCCGCTCACAGTGCTCTCCTTAGCGCGGCTTCTGCCGAAAGACGCCCGGCAGCGGCTCTTTCCTCCGGAGAGCATCCTACCTTCGTCTTTCGCGTCTTTTGTAGTCTACATCTTAGCAAAACGCTTTCCCACTATGTCTGGCTAGGAAAAACTGTGCCAGCACAGAAAACATCTCCCATCGTGTTCTAGATGTTGCACGGATGTCTGCCAAGTGTTTGGCAGGAAGAAAAGAAAAGTTGTCCAAAACAGCTTCCAATCGAATGTTCCTGTGATTGGAAAAGTCAGGAGAGTGCAAAGGTACTGTTTTCTATCAGTTGGCAAGGTGCGCACACAATCCCAGTGTTGTACAGCTTGCTTCTTCACCTTCCTGAAGCTGCCGCTCTCGCCGGCTGCCGGAGCCCAAGAAGCGGCTTCTTCGCGCAAAGACGATTGTGCCGCTCACAGTGCTCTCCTTAGCGCGGCTTCTGCCGAAAGACGCCCGGCAGCGGCTCTTACCTCCGGAGAGCATCCTACCTTCGTCTTTAGCTCCTCTTCTCATCTACCTCACGGCAAAAAGCTTTCCCTCTATGCCTGACTAGGAAAACCTGTGCCAGCACAGAAAACATCTCCCATCGTGTTCTAGAAGTTGCACGGATGTCTGACAAGTGTTTGGCAGGAAGAAAAGAAAAGTTGTCCAAAACAGCTTCCAATCGAATGTTCATGTGATTGGAAAAGTCAGGAGAGTGCAAAGGTACTGTTTTCTATCAGTTGGCAAGGTGCGCACACAATCCCAGTGTTGTACAGCTTGCTTCTTCACCTTCCCGAAGCTGCCGCTCTCGCCGGCTGCCGGAGCCCAAGAAGCGGCTTCTTCGCGCAAAGACGATTGTGCCGCTCACAGTGCTCTCCTTAGCGCGGCTTCTGCCGAAAGACGCCCGGCAGCGGCTCTTACCTCCGGAGAGCATCCTATCTTCGTCTTTAGCTCCTCTTCTCATCTACACCTCGGCAAAACGCTTTTCCACTATGTCTGGCTAGGAAAAACTGTGCCAGCACAGAAAACATCTCCCATCGTGTTCTAGAAGTTGCACGGATGTCTGCCAAGTGTTTGGCAGGAAGAAAAGAAAAGTTGTCCAAAACAGCTTCCAATCGAATGTTCATGTGATTGGAAAAGTCAGGAGAGTGCAAAGGTACTGTTTTCTATCAGTTGGCAAGGTGAGCACACAATCCCAGTGTTGTACAGCTTGCTTCTTCACCTTCCCGAAGCTGCCGCTCTCGCCGGCTGCCGGAGCCCAAGAAGCGGCTTCTTCGCGCAAAGACGATTGTGCCGCTCACAGTGCTCTCCTTAGCGCGGCTTCTGCCGAAAGACGCCCGGCAGCGGCTCTTACCTCCGGAGAGCATCCTACCTTCGTCTTTAGCTCCTCTTCTCATCTCCCTCACGGCAAAAATCTTTCCCACTATGTCTGGCTAGGAAAAACTGTGCCAGCACAGAAAACATCTCCCATCGTGTTCTAGATGTTGCACGGATGTCTACCAAGTGTTTGGCAGGAAGAAAAGAAAAGTTGTCCAAAACAGCTTCCAATCGAATGTTCATGTGATTGGAAAAGTCAGGAGAGTGCAAAGGTACTGTTTTCTATCAGTTGGCAAGGTGCGCACACAATCCCAGTGTTGTACAGCTTGCTTCTTCACCTTCCCGAAGCTGCCGCTCTCGCCGGCTCCCGGAGCCGAAAAAGCGGCTTCTTCGCGCAAAGACGATTGCGCCGCTCACAGTGCTCTCCTTAGCGCGGCTTCTGCCGAAAGACGCCCGGCAGCGGCTCTTTCCTCCGGAGAGCATCCTACCTTCGTCTTTCGCGTCTTTTGTAGTGTACATCTTAGCAAAAAGCTTTTCCACTATGTCTGGCTAGGAAAAACTGTGCCAGCACAGAAAACATCTCCCATCGTGTTCTAGAAGTTGCACGGATGTCTGCCAAGTGTTTGGCAGGAAGAAAAGAAAAGTTGTCCAAAACAGCTTCCAATCGAATGTTCATGTGATTGGAAAAGTCAGGAGAGTGCAAAGGTACTGTTTTCTATCAGTTGGCAAGGTGCGCACACAATCCCAGTGTTGTACAGCTTGCTTCTTCACCTTCCCGAAGCTGCCGCTCTCGCCGGCTGCCGGAGCCCAAGAAGCGGCTTCTTCGCGCAAAGACGATTGTGCCGCTCACAGTGCTCTCCTTAGCGCGGCTTCTGCCGAAAGACGCCCGGCAGCGGCTCTTACCTCCGGAGAGCATCCTACCTTCGTCTTTAGCTCCTCTTCTCATCTACCTCACGGCAAAAAGCTTTCCCTCTTTGCCTGGCTAGGAAAACCTGTGCCAGCACAGGAAACATCTCCCATCGTGTTCTAGAAGTTGCACGGATGTCTGCCAAGTGTTTGGCAGGAAGAAAAGAAAAGTTGTCCAAAACAGCTTCCAATCGAATGTTCATGTGATTGGAAAAGTCAGGAGAGTGCAAAGGTACTGTTTTCTATCAGTTGGCAAGGTGCGCACACAATCCCAGTGTTGTACAGCTTGCTTCTTCACCTTCCCGAAGCTGCCGCTCTCGCCGGCTGCCGGAGCCCAAGAAGCGGCTTCTTCGCGCAAAGACGATTGTGCCGCTCACAGTGCTCTCCTTAGCGCGGCTTCTGCCGAAAGACGCCCGGCAGCGGCTCTTACCTCCGGAGAGCATCCTATCTTCGTCTTTAGCTCCTCTTCTCATCTACACCTCGGCAAAACGCTTTTCCACTATGTCTGGCTAGGAAAAACTGTGCCAGCACAGAAAACATCTCCCATCGTGTTCTAGAAGTTGCACGGATGTCTGCCAAGTGTTTGGCAGGAAGAAAAGAAAAGTTGTCCAAAACAGCTTCCAATCGAATGTTCATGTGATTGGAAAAGTCAGGAGAGTGCAAAGGTACTGTTTTCTATCAGTTGGCAAGGTGCGCACACAATCCCAGTGTTGTACAGCTTGCTTCTTCACCTTCCCGAAGCTGCCGCTCTCGCCGGCTGCCGGAGCCCAAGAAGCGGCTTCTTCGCGCAAAGACGATTGTGCCGCTCACAGTGCTCTCCTTAGCGCGGCTTCTGCCGAAAGACGCCCGGCAGCGGCTCTTACCTCCGGAGAGCATCCTACCTTCGTCTTTCGCGTCTTTTGTAGTCTACATCTTAGCAAAACGCTTTCCCACTATGTCTGGCTAGGAAAAACTGTGCCAGCACAGAAAACATCTCCCATCGTGTTCTAGATGTTGCACGGATGTCTGCCAAGTGTTTGGCAGGAAGAAAAGAAAAGTTGTCCAAAACAGCTTCCAATCGAATGTTCATGTGATTGGAAAAGTCAGGAGAGTGCAAAGGTACTGTTTTCTATCAGTTGGCAAGGTGCGCACACAATCCCAGTGTTGTACAGCTTGCTTCTTCACCTTCCCGAAGCTGCCGCTCTCGCCGGCTGCCGGAGCCCAAGAAGCGGCTTCTTCGCGCAAAGACGATTGTGCCGCTCACAGTGATCTCCTTAGCGCGGCTTCTGCCGAAAGACGCCCGGCAGCGGCTCTTACCTCCGGAGAGCATCCTACCTTCGTCTTTAGCTCCTCTTCTCATCTCCCTCACGGTAAAAAGCTTTCCCACTATGTCTGGCTAGGAAAAACTGTGCCAGCACAGAAAACATCTCCCATCGTGTTCTAGATGTTGCACGGATGTCTACCAAGTGTTTGGCAGGAAGAAAAGAAAAGTTGTCCAAAACAGCTTCCAATCGAATGTTCATGTGATTGGAAAAGTCAGGAGAGTGCAAAGGTACTGTTTTCTATCAGTTGGCAAGGTGCGCACACAATCCCAGTGTTGTACAGCTTGCTTCTTCACCTTCCCGAAGCTGCCGCTCTCGCCGGCTGCCGGAGCCCAAGAAGCGGCTTCTTCGCGCAAAGACGATTGTGCCGCTCACAGTGCTCTCCTTAGCGCGGCTTCTGCCGAAAGACGCCCGGCAGCGGCTCTTTCCTCCGGAGAGCATCCTACCTTCGTCTTTAGCTCCTCTTCTCATCTACACCTCGGCAAAACGCTTTTCCACTATGTCTGGCTAGGAAAAACTGTGCCAGCACAGAAAACATCTCCCATCGTGTTCTAGAAGTTGCACGGATGTCTGCCAAGTGTTTGGCAGGAAGAAAAGAAAAGTTGTCCAAAACAGCTTCCAATCGAATGTTCATGTGATTGGAAAAGTCAGGAGAGTGCAAAGGTACTGTTTTCTATCAGTTGGCAAGGTGCGCACACAATCCCAGTGTTGTACAGCTTGCTTCTTCACCTTCCCGAAGCTGCCGCTCTCGCCGGCTCCCGGAGCCGAAAAAGCGGCTTCTTCGCGCAAAGACGATTGCGCCGCTCACAGTGCTCTCCTTAGCGCGGCTTCTGCCGAAAGACGCCCGGCAGCGGCTCTTTCCTCCGGAGAGCATCATACCTTCGTCTTTCGCGTCTTTTGTAGTCTACATCTTAGCAAAAAGCTTTTCCACTATGTCTGGCGAGGAAAAACTGTGCCAGCACAGAAAACATCTCCCATCGTGTTCTAGAAGTTTCACGGATGTCTGCCAAGTGTTTGGCAGGAAGAAAAGAAAAGTTGTCCAAAACAGCTTCCAATCGAATGTTCATGTGATTGGAAAAGTCAGGAGAGTGCAAAGGTACTGTTTTCTATCAGTTGGCAAGGTGCGCACACAATCCCAGTGTTGTACAGCTTGCTTCTTCACCTTCCCGAAGCTGCCGCTCTCGCCGGCTGCCGGAGCCCAAGAAGCGGCTTCTTCGCGCAAAGACGATTGTGCCGCTCACAGTGCTCTCCTTAGCGCGGCTTCTGCCGAAAGACGCCCGGCAGCGGCTCTTACCTCCGGAGAGCATCCTACCTTCGTCTTTCGCTCCTCTTCTCATCTACCTCACGGCAAAACGCTTTCCCACTATGTCTGGCTAGGAAAACCTGTGCCAGCACAGAAAACATCTCCCATCGTGTTCTAGAAGTTGCACGGATGTCTGCCAAGTGTTTGGCAGGAAGAAAAGAAAAGTTGTCCAAAACAGCTTCCAATCGAATGTTCATGTGATTGGAAAAGTCAGGAGAGTGCAAAGGTACTGTTTTCTATCAGTTGGCAAGGTGCGCACACAATCCCAGTGTTGTACAGCTTGCTTCTTCACCTTCCCGAAGCTGCCGCTCTCGCCAGCTGCCGGAGCCCAAGAAGCGGCTTCTTCGCGCAAAGACGATTGTGCCACTCACAGTGCTCTCCTTAGCGCGGCTTCTGCCGAAAGACACCCGGCAGCGGCTCTTACCTCCGGAGAGCATCCTACCTTCGTCTTTAGCTCCTCTACTCATCTACACCTCGGCAAAACGCTTTTCCAATATGTCTGGCTAGGAAAAACTGTGCCAGCACAGAAAACATCTCCCATCGTGTTCTAGAAGTTGCACGGATGTCTGCCAAGTGTTTGGCAGGAAGAAAAGAAAAGTTGTCCAAAACAGCTTCCAATCGAATGTTCATGTGATTGGAAAAGTCAGGAGAGTGCAAAGGTACTGTTTTCTATCAGTTGGCAAGGTGCGCACACAATCCCAGTGTTGTACAGCTTGCTTCTTCACCTTCCCGAAGCTGCCGCTCTCGCCGGCTCCCGGAGCCCAAGAAGCGGCTTCTTCGCGCAAAGACGATTGTGCCGCTCACAGTGCTCTCCTTAGCGCGGCTTCTGCCGAAAGACGCCCGGCAGCGGCTCTTTCCTCCGGAGAGCATCCTACCTTCGTCTTTAGCTCCTCTTCTCATCTACACCTCGGCAAAACGCTTTTCCAATATGTCTGGCGAGGAAAAACTGTGCCAGCACAGAAAACATCTCCCATCGTGTTCTAGAAGTTGCACGGATGTCTGCCAAGTGTTTGGCAGGAAGAAAAGAAAAGTTGTCCAAAACAGCTTCCAATCGAATGTTCATGTGATTGGAAAAGTCAGGAGAGTGCAAAGGTACTGTTTTCTATCAGTTGGCAAGGTGCGCACACAATCCCAGTGTTGTACAGCTTGCTTCTTCACCTTCCCGAAGCTGCCGCTCTCGCCGGCTGCCGGAGCCCAAGAAGCGGCTTCTTCGCGCAAAGACGATTGTGCCGCTCACAGTGCTCTCCTTAGCGCGGCTTCTGCCGAAAGACGCCCGGCAGCGGCTCTTTCCTCCGGAGAGCATCCTACCTTCGTCTTTCGCGTCTTTTGTAGTGTACATCTTAGCAAAAAGCTTTCCCACTATGTCTGGCTAGGAAAAACTGTGCCAGCACAGAAAACATCTCCCATCGTGTTCTAGATGTTGCACGGATATCTACCAAGTGTTTGGCAGGAAGAAAAGAAAAGTTGTCCAAAACAGCTTCCAATCGAATGTTCATGTGATTGGAAAAGTCAGGAGAGTGCAAAGGTACTGTTTTCTATCAGTTGGCAAGGTGCGCACACAATCCCAGTGTTGTACAGCTTGCTTCTTCACCTTCCCGAAGCTGCCGCTCTCGCCGGCTGCCGGAGCCCAAGAAGCGGCTTCTTCGCGCAAAGACGATTGTGCCGCTCACAGTGCTCTCCTTAGCGCGGCTTCTGCCGAAAGACGCCCGGCAGCGGCTCTTACCTCCGGAGAGCATCCTACCTTCGTCTTTAGCTCCTCTTCTCATCTACCTCACGGCAAAAAGCTTTCCCACTATGTCTGGCTAGGAAAAACTGTGCCAGCACAGAAAACATCTCCCATCGTGTTCTAGATGTTGCACGGATGTCTACCAAGTGTTTGGCAGGAAGAAAAGAAAAGTTGTCCAAAACAGCTTCCAATCGAATGTTCATGTGATTGGAAAAGTCAGGAGAGTGCAAAGGTACTGTTTTCTATCAGTTGGCAAGGTGCGCACACAATCCCAGTGTTGTACAGCTTGCTTCTTCACCTTCCCGAAGCTGCCGCTCTCGCCGGCTGCCGGAGCCCAAGAAGCGGCTTCTTCGCGCAAAGACGATTGTGCCGCTCACAGTGCTCTCCTTAGCGCGGCTTCTGCCGAAAGACGCCCGGCAGCGGCTCTTTCCTCCGGAGAGCATCCTACCTTCCTCTTTAGCTCCTCTTCTCATCTACACCTCGGCAAAACGCTTTTCCACTATGTCTGGCGAGGAAAAACTGTGCCAGCACAGAAAACATCTCCCATCGTGTTCTAGAAGTTGCACGGATGTCTGCCAAGTGTTTGGCAGGAAGAAAAGAAAAGTTGTCCAAAACAGCTTCCAATCGAATGTTCATGTGATTGGAAAAGTCAGGAGAGTGCAAAGGTACTGTTTTCTATCAGTTGGCAAGGTGCGCACACAATCCCAGTGTTGTACAGCTTGCTTCTTCACCTTCCCGAAGCTGCCGCTCTCGCCGGCTGCCGGAGCCCAAGAAGCGGCTTCTTCGCGCAAAGACGATTGTGCCGCTCACAGTGCTCTCCTTAGCGCGGCTTCTGCCGAAAGACGCCCGGCAGCGGCTCTTACCTCCGGAGAGCATCCTACCTTCGTCTTTCGCGTCTTTTGTAGTCTACATCTTAGCAAAAGGCTTTCCCACTATGTCTGGCTAGGAAAAACTGTGCCAGCACAGAAAACATCTCCCATCGTGTTCTAGATGTTGCACGGATGTCTGCCAAGTGTTTGGCAGGAAGAAAAGAAAAGTTGTCCAAAACAGCTTCCAATCGAATGTTCATGTGATTGGAAAAGTCAGGAGAGTGCAAAGGTACTGTTTTCTATCAGTTGGCAAGGTGCGCACACAATCCCAGTGTTGTACAGCTTGCTTCTTCACCTTCCCGAAGCTGCCGCTCTCGCCGGCTGCCGGAGCCCAAGAAGCGGCTTCTTCGCGCAAAGACGATTGTGCCGCTCACAGTGCTCTCCTTAGCGCGGCTTCTGCCGAAAGACGCCCGGCAGCGGCTCTTTCCTCCGGAGAGCATCCTACCTTCGTCTTTAGCTCCTCTACTCATCTACACCTCGGCAAAACGCTTTTCCACTATGTCTGGCTAGGAAAAACTGTGCCAGCACAGAAAACATCTCCCATCGTGTTCTAGAAGTTGCACGGATGTCTGCCAAGTGTTTGGCAGGAAGAAAAGAAAAGTTGTCCAAAACAGCTTCCAATCGAATGTTCATGTGATTGGAAAAGTCAGGAGAGTGCAAAGGTACTGTTTTCTATCAGTTGGCAAGGTGCGCACACAATCCCAGTGTTGTACAGCTTGCTTCTTCACCTTCCCGAAGCTGCCGCTCTCGCCGGCTCCCGGAGCCGAAAAAGCGGCTTCTTCGCGCAAAGACGATTGCGCCGCTCACAGTGCTCTCCTTAGCGCGGCTTCTGCCGAAAGACGCCCGGCAGCGGCTCTTTCCTCCGGAGAGCATCATACCTTCGTCTTTCGCGTCTTTTGTAGTCTACATCTTAGCAAAAAGCTTTTCCACTATGTCTGGCGAGGAAAAACTGTGCCAGCACAGAAAACATCTCCCATCGTGTTCTAGATGTTGCACGGATGTCTGCCAAGTGTTTGGCAGGAAGAAAAGAAAAGTTGTCCAAAACAGCTTCCAATCGAATGTTCATGTGATTGGAAAAGTCAGGAGAGTGCAAAGGTACTGTTTTCTATCAGTTGGCAAGGTGCGCACACAATCCCAGTGTTGTACAGCTTGCTTCTTCACCTTCCCGAAGCTGCCGCTCTCGCCGGCTGCCGGAGCCCAAGAAGCGGCTTCTTCGCGCAAAGACGATTGTGCCACTCACAGTGCTCTCCTTAGCGCGGCTTCTGCCGAAAGACGCCCGGCAGCGGCTCTTTCCTCCGGAGAGCATCCTACCTTCGTCTTTAGCTCCTCTTCTCATCTACCTCACGGCAAAAAGCTTTCCCTCTATGCCTGGCTAGGAAAACCTGTGCCAGCACAGAAAACATCTCCCATCGTGTTCTAGAAGTTGCACGGATGTCTGCCAAGTGTTTGGCAGGAAGAAAAGAAAAGTTGTCCAAAACAGCTTCCAATCGAATGTTCATGTGATTGGAAAAGTCAGGAGAGTGCAAAGGTACTGTTTTCTATCAGTTGGCAAGGTGCGCACACAATCCCAGTGTTGTACAGCTTGCTTCTTCACCTTCCCGAAGCTGCCGCTCTCGCCGGCTGCCGGAGCCCAAGAAGCGGCTTCTTCGCGCAAAGACGATTGTGCCGCTCACAGTGCTCTCCTTAGCGCGGCTTCTGCCGAAAGACGCCCGGCAGCGGCTCTTACCTCCGGAGAGCATCCTACCTTCGTCTTTAGCTCCTCTACTCATCTACACCTCGGCAAAACGCTTTTCCACTATGTCTGGCTAGGAAAAACTGTGCCAGCACAGAAAACATCTCCCATCGTGTTCTAGAAGTTGCACGGATGTCTGCCAAGTGTTTGGCAGGAAGAAAAGAAAAGTTGTCCAAAACAGCTTCCAATCGAATGTTCATGTGATTGGAAAAGTCAGGAGAGTGCAAAGGTACTGTTTTCTATCAGTTGGCAAGGTGCGCACTCAATCCCAGTGTTGTACAGCTTGCTTCTTCACCTTCCCGAAGCTGCCGCTCTCGCCGGCTGCCGGAGCCCAAGAAGCGGCTTCTTCGCGCAAAGACGATTGTGCCGCTCACAGTGCTCTCCTTAGCGCGGCTTCTGCCGAAAGACGCCCGGCAGCGGCTCTTACCTCCGGAGAGCATCCTACCTTCGTCTTTAGCTCCTCTTCTCATCTACACCTCGGCAAAACGCTTTCCCACTATGTCTGGCTAGGAAAAACTGTGCCAGCACAGAAAACATCTCCCATCGTGTTCTAGATGTTGCACGGATGTCTGCCAAGTGTTTGGCAGGAAGAAAAGAAAAGTTGTCCAAAACAGCTTCCAATCGAATGTTCATGTGATTGGAAAAGTCAGGAGAGTGCAAAGGTACTGTTTTCTATCAGTTGGCAAGGTGCGCACACAATCCCAGTGTTGTACAGCTTGCTTCTTCACCTTCCCGAAGCTGCCGCTCTCGCCGGCTGCCGGAGCCCAAGAAGCGGCTTCTTCGCGCAAAGACGATTGTGCCGCTCACAGTGCTCTCCTTAGCGCGGCTTCTGCCGAAAGACGCCCGGCAGCGGCTCTTTCCTCCGGAGAGCATCCTACCTTCGTCTTTAGCTCCTCTTCTCATCTACACCTCGGCAAAACGCTTTTCCACTATGTCTGGCTAGGAAAAACTGTGCCAGCACAGAAAACATCTCCCATCGTGTTCTAGAAGTTGCACGGATGTCTGCCAAGTGTTTGGCAGGAAGAAAAGAAAAGTTGTCCAAAACAGCTTCCAATCGAATGTTCATGTGATTGGAAAAGTCAGGAGAGTGCAAAGGTACTGTTTTCTATCAGTTGGCAAGGTGCGCACACAATCCCAGTGTTGTACAGCTTGCTTCTTCACCTTCCCGAAGCTGCCGCTCTCGCCGGCTGCCGGAGCCCAAGAAGCGGCTTCTTCGCGCAAAGGCGATTGCGCCGCTCACAGTGCTCTCCTTAGCGCGGCTTCTGCCGAAAGACGCCCGGCAGCGGCTCTTACCTCCGGAGAGCATCCTACCTTCGTCTTTAGCTCCTCTTCTCATCTACACCTCGGCAAAACGCTTTCCCACTATGTCTGGCTAGGAAAAACTGTGCCAGCACAGAAAACATCTCCCATCGTGTTCTAGAAGTTGCACGGATGTCTGCCAAGTGTTTGGCAGGAAGAAAAGAAAAGTTGTCCAAAACAGCTTCCAATCGAATGTTCATGTGATTGGAAAAGTCAGGAGAGTGCAAAGGTACTGTTTTCTATCAGTTGGCAAGGTGAGCACACAATCCCAGTGTTGTACAGCTTGCTTCTTCACCTTCCCGAAGCTGCCGCTCTCGCCGGCTGCCGGAGCCCAAGAAGCGGCTTCTTCGCGCAAAGACGATTGTGCCGCTCACAGTGCTCTCCTTAGCGCGGCTTCTGCCGAAAGACGCCCGGCAGCGGCTCTTACCTCCGGAGAGCATCCTACCTTCGTCTTTAGCTCCTCTTCTCATCTACACCTCGGCAAAAAGCTTTTCCACTATGTCTGGCTAGGAAAAACTGTGCCAGCACAGAAAACATCTCCCATCGTGTTCTAGAAGTTGCACGGATGTCTACCAAGTGTTTGGCAGGAAGAAAAGAAAAGTTGTCCAAAACAGCTTCCAATCGAATGTTCCTGTGATTGGAAAAGTCAGGAGAGTGCAAAGGTACTGTTTTCTATCAGTTGGCAAGGTGCGCACACAATCCCAGTGTTGTACAGCTTGCTTCTTCACCTTCCCGAAGCTGCCGCTCTCGCCGGCTGCCGGAGCCCAAGAAGCGGCTTCTTCGCGCAAAGACGATTGTGCCGCTCACAGTGCTCTCCTTAGCGCGGCTTCTGCCGAAAGACGCCCGGCAGCGGCTCTTACCTCCGGAGAGCATCCTATCTTCGTCTTTAGCTCCTCTTCTCATCTACACCTCGGCAAAACGCTTTGCCAATATGTCTGGCGAGGAAAAACTGTGCCAGCACAGAAAACATCTCCCATCGTGTTCTAGAAGTTGCACGGATGTCTGCCAAGTGTTTGGCAGGAAGAAAAGAAAAGTTGTCCAAAACAGCTTCCAATCGAATGTTCATGTGATTGGAAAAGTCAGGAGAGTGCAAAGGTACTGTTTTCTATCAGTTGGCAAGGTGCGCACACAATCCCAGTGTTGTACAGCTTGCTTCTTCACCTTCCCGAAGCTGCCGCTCTCGCCGGCTGCCGGAGCCCAAGAAGCGGCTTCTTCGCGCAAAGACGATTGTGCCGCTCACAGTGCTCTCCTTAGCGCGGCTTCTGCCGAAAGACGCCCGGCAGCGGCTCTTTCCTCCGGAGAGCATCCTACCTTCGTCTTTAGCTCCTCTACTCATCTACACCTCGGCAAAACGCTTTTCCACTATGTCTGGCTAGGAAAAACTGTGCCAGCACAGAAAACATCTCCCATCGTGTTCTAGAAGTTGCACGGATGTCTGCCAAGTGTTTGGCAGGAAGAAAAGAAAAGTTGTCCAAAACAGCTTCCAATCGAATGTTCATGTGATTGGAAAAGTCAGGAGAGTGCAAAGGTACTGTTTTCTATCAGTTGGCAAGGTGCGCACTCAATCCCAGTGTTGTACAGCTTGCTTCTTCACCTTCCCGAAGCTGCCGCTCTCGCCGGCTGCCGGAGCCCAAGAAGCGGCTTCTTCACGCAAAGACGATTGTGCCACTCACAGTGCTCTCCTTAGCGCGGCTTCTGCCGAAAGACGCCCGGCAGCGGCTCTTACCTCCGGAGAGCATCCTACCTTCGTCTTTAGCTCCTCTTCTCATCTACACCTCGGCAAAACGCTTTTCCAATATGTCTGGCTAGGAAAAACTGTGCCAGCACAGAAAACATCTCCCATCGTGTTCTAGAAGTTGCACTGATGTCTGCCAAGTGTTTGGCAGGAAGAAAAGAAAAGTTGTCCAAAACAGCTTCCAATCGAATGTTCATGTGATTGGAAAAGTCAGGAGAGTGCAAAGGTACTGTTTTCTATCAGTTGGCAAGGTGCGCACACAATCCCAGTGTTGTACAGCTTGCTTCTTCACCTTCCCGAAGCTGCCGCTCTCGCCGGCTGCCGGAGCCCAAGAAGCGGCTTCTTCGCGCAAAGACGATTGTGCCGCTCACAGTGCTCTCCTTAGCGCGGCTTCTGCCGAAAGACGCCCGGCAGCGGCTCTTACCTCCGGAGAGCATCCTACCTTCGTCTTTCGCGTCTTTTGTAGTCTACATCTTAGCAAAACGCTTTCCCACTATGTCTGGCTAGGAAAAACTGTGCCAGCACAGAAAACATCTCCCATCGTGTTCTAGATGTTGCACGGATGTCTGCCAAGTGTTTGGCAGGAAGAAAAGAAAAGTTGTCCAAAACAGCTTCCAATCGAATGTTCATGTGATTGGAAAAGTCAGGAGAGTGCAAAGGTACTGTTTTCTATCAGTTGGCAAGGTGCGCACACAATCCCAGTGTTGTACAGCTTGCTTCTTCACCTTCCCGAAGCTGCCGCTCTCGCCGGCTGCCGGAGCCCAAGAAGCGGCTTCTTCGCGCAAAGACGATTGTGCCGCTCACAGTGCTCTCCTTAGCGCGGCTTCTGCCGAAAGACGCCCGGCAGCGGCTCTTACCTCCGGAGAGCATCCTACCTTCGTCTTTAGCTCCTCTTCTCATCTACCTCACGGCAAAAAGCTTTCCCACTATGTCTGGCTAGGAAAAACTGTGCCAGCACAGAAAACATCTCCCATCGTGTTCTAGATGTTGCACGGATGTCTACCAAGTGTTTGGCAGGAAGAAAAGAAAAGTTGTCCAAAACAGCTTCCAATCGAATGTTCATGTGATTGGAAAAGTCAGGAGAGTGCAAAGGTACTGTTTTCTATCAGTTGGCAAGGTGCGCACACAATCCCAGTGTTGTACAGCTTGCTTCTTCACCTTCCCGAAGCTGCCGCTCTCGCCGGCTGCCGGAGCCCAAGAAGCGGCTTCTTCGCGCAAAGACGATTGTGCCGCTCACAGTGCTCTCCTTAGCGCGGCTTCTGCCGAAAGACGCCCGGCAGCGGCTCTTTCCTCCGGAGAGCATCCTACCTTCGTCTTTAGCTCCTCTTCTCATCTACACCTCGGCAAAACGCTTTCCCACTATGTCTGGCTAGGAAAAACTGTGCCAGCACAGAAAACATCTCCCATCGTGTTCTAGAAGTTGCACGGATGTCTGCCAAGTGTTTGGCAGGAAGAAAAGAAAAGTTGTCCAAAACAGCTTCCAATCGAATGTTCATGTGATTGGAAAAGTCAGGAGAGTGCAAAGGTACTGTTTTCTATCAGTTGGCAAGGTGCGCACACAATCCCAGTGTTGTACAGCTTGCTTCTTCACCTTCCCGAAGCTGCCGCTCTCGCCGGCTGCCGGAGCCCAAGAAGCGGCTTCTTCGCGCAAAGACGATTGCGCCGCTCGCAGTGCTCTCCTTAGCGCGGCTTCTGCCGAAAGACGCCCGGCAGCGGCTCTTACCTCCGGAGAGCATCCTACCTTCGTCTTTAGCTCCTCTTCTCATCTACCTCACGGCAAAAAGCTTTCCCACTATGTCTGGCTAGGAAAAACTGTGCCAGCACAAAAAACATCTCCCATCGTGTTCTAGATGTTGCACGGATGTCTGCCAAGTGTTTGGCAGGAAGAAAAGTTGTCCAAAACAGCTTCCAATCGAATGTTCATGTGATTGGAAAAGTCAGGAGAGTGCAAAGGTACTGTTTTCTATCAGTTGGCAAGGGGCGCACACAATCCCAGTGTTGTACAGCTTGCTTCTTCACCTTCCCGAAGCTGCCGCTCTCGCCGGCTGCCGGAGCCCAAGAAGCGGC
Organism: Melospiza georgiana; assembly: GCF_028018845.1. Lineage (NCBI taxonomy): Eukaryota > Metazoa > Chordata > Aves > Passeriformes > Passerellidae > Melospiza > Melospiza georgiana. The sequence continues at coordinate 1,617,942 of NC_080451.1, forward strand.
TTCTTCGCGCAAAGGCGATTGCGCCGCTCACAGTGCTCTCCTTAGCGCGGCTTCTGCCGAAAGACGCCCGGCAGCGGCTCTTACCTCCGGAGAGCATCCTACCTTCGTCTTTAGCTCCTCTTCTCATCTACACCTCGGCAAAACGCTTTTCCACTATGTCTGGCTAGGAAAAACTGTGCCAGCACAGAAAACATCTCCCATCGTGTTCTAGAAGTTGCACGGATGTCTGCCAAGTGTTTGGCAGGAAGAAAAGAAAAGTTGTCCAAAACAGCTTCCAATCGAATGTTCATGTGATTGGAAAAGTCAGGAGAGTGCAAAGGTACTGTTTTCTATCAGTTGGCAAGGTGCGCACACAATCCCAGTGTTGTACAGCTTGCTTCTTCACCTTCCCGAAGCTGCCGCTCTCGCCGGCTGCCGGAGCCCAAGAAGCGGCTTCTTCGCGCAAAGACGATTGTGCCGCTCACAGAGCTCTCCTTAGCGCGGCTTCTGCCGAAAGACGCCCGGCAGCGGCTCTTACCTCCGGAGAGCATCCTACCTTCGTCTTTAGCTCCTCTTCTCATCTACACCTCGGCAAAACGCTTTTCCAATATGTCTGGCGAGGAAAACCTGTGCCAGCACAGAAAACATCTCCCATCGTGTTCTAGAAGTTGCACGGATGTCTGCCAAGTGTTTGGCAGGAAGAAAAGAAAAGTTGTCCAAAACAGCTTCCAATCGAATGTTCATGTGATTGGAAAAGTCAGGAGAGTGCAAAGGTACTGTTTTCTATCAGTTGGCAAGGTGAGCACACAATCCCAGTGTTGTACAGCTTGCTTCTTCACCTTCCCGAAGCTGCCGCTCTCGCCGGCTGCCGGAGCCCAAGAAGCGGCTTCTTCGCGCAAAGACGATTGTGCCGCTCACAGTGCTCTCCTTAGCGCGGCTTCTGCCGAAAGACGCCCGGCAGCGGCTCTTACCTCCGGAGAGCATCCTACCTTCGTCTTTAGCTCCTCTTCTCATCTACACCTCGGCAAAAAGCTTTTCCACTATGTCTGGCTAGGAAAAACTGTGCCAGCACAGAAAACATCTCCCATCGTGTTCTAGAAGTTGCACGGATGTCTGCCAAGTGTTTGGCAGGAAGAAAAGAAAAGTTGTCCAAAACAGCTTCCAATCGAATGTTCCTGTGATTGGAAAAGTCAGGAGAGTGCAAAGGTACTGTTTTCTATCAGTTGGCAAGGTGCGCACACAATCCCAGTGTTGTACAGCTTGCTTCTTCACCTTCCCGAAGCTGCAGCTCTCGCCGGCTCCCGGAGCCCAAGAAGCGGCTTCTTCGCGCAAAGACGATTGTGCCGCTCACAGTGCTCTCCTTAGCGCGGCTTCTGCCGAAAGACGCCCGGCAGCGGCTCTTACCTCCGGAGAGCATCCTACCTTCGTCTTTAGCTCCTCTTCTCATCTACACCTCGGCAAAACGCTTTTCCACTATGTCTGGCTAGGAAAAACTGTGCCAGCACAGAAAACATCTCCCATCGTGTTCTAGATGTTGCACGGATGTCTGCCAAGTGTTTGGCAGGAAGAAAAGAAAAGTTGTCCAAAACAGCTTCCAATCGAATGTTCATGTGATTGGAAAAGTCAGGAGAGTGCAAAGGTACTGTTTTCTATCAGTTGGCAAGGTGCGCACACAATCCCAGTGTTGTACAGCTTGCTTCTTCACCTTCCCGAAGCTGCCGCTCTCGCCGGCTGCCGGAGCCCAAGAAGCGGCTTCTTCGCGCAAAGACGATTGTGCCGCTCACAGTGCTCTCCTTAGCGCGGCTTCTGCCGAAAGACGCCCGGCAGCGGCTCTTACCTCCGGAGAGCATCCTACCTTCGTCTTTCGCGTCTTTTGTAGTCTACATCTTAGCAAAACGCTTTCCGACTATGTCTGGCTAGGAAAAACTGTGCCAGCACAGAAAACATCTCCCATCGTGTTCTAGATGTTGCACGGATGTCTGCCAAGTGTTTGGCAGGAAGAAAAGAAAAGTTGTCCAAAACAGCTTCCAATCGAATGTTCATGTGATTGGAAAAGTCAGGAGAGTGCAAAGGTACTGTTTTCTATCAGTTGGCAAGGTGCGCACACAATCCCAGTGTTGTACAGCTTGCTTCTTCACCTTCCCGAAGCTGCCGCTCTCGCCGGCTGCCGGAGCCCAAGAAGCGGCTTCTTCGCGCAAAGACGATTGTGCCGCTCACAGTGCTCTCCTTAGCGCGGCTTCTGCCGAAAGACGCCCGGCAGCGGCTCTTTCCTCCGGAGAGCATCCTACCTTCGTCTTTAGCTCCTCTACTCATCTACACCTCGGCAAAACGCTTTTCCACTATGTCTGGCTAGGAAAAACTGTGCCAGCACAGAAAACATCTCCCATCGTGTTCTAGAAGTTGCACGGATGTCTGCCAAGTGTTTGGCAGGAAGAAAAGAAAAGTTGTCCAAAACAGCTTCCAATCGAATGTTCATGTGATTGGAAAAGTCAGGAGAGTGCAAAGGTACTGTTTTCTATCAGTTGGCAAGGTGCGCACACAATCCCAGTGTTGTACAGCTTGCTTCTTCACCTTCCCGAAGCTGCCGCTCTCGCCGGCTCCCGGAGCCGAAAAAGCAGCTTCTTCGCGCAAAGACGATTGCGCCGCTCACAGTGCTCTCCTTAGCGCGGCTTCTGCCGAAAGACGCCCGGCAGCGGCTCTTTCCTCCGGAGAGCATCCTACCTTCGTCTTTCGCGTCTTTTGTAGTCTACATCTTAGCAAAAAGCTTTTCCACTATGTCTGGCGAGGAAAAACTGTGCCAGCACAGAAAACATCTCCCATCGTGTTCTAGATGTTGCACGGATGTCTGCCAAGTGTTTGGCAGGAAGAAAAGAAAAGTTGTCCAAAACAGCTTCCAATCGAATGTTCATGTGATTGGAAAAGTCAGGAGAGTGCAAAGGTACTGTTTTCTATCAGTTGGCAAGGTGCGCACACAATCCCAGTGTTGTACAGCTTGCTTCTTCACCTTCCCGAAGCTGCCGCTCTCGCCGGCTGCCGGAGCCCAAGAAGCGGCTTCTTCGCGCAAAGACGATTGTGCCGCTCACAGTGCTCTCCTTAGCGCGGCTTCTGCCGAAAGACGCCCGGCAGCGGCTCTTACCTCCGGAGAGCATCCTACCTTCGTCTTTCGCGTCTTTTGTAGTCTACATCTTAGCAAAACGCTTTCCCACTATGTCTGGCTAGGAAAAACTGTGCCAGCACAGAAAACATCTCCCATCGTGTTCTAGATGTTGCACGGATGTCTGCCAAGTGTTTGGCAGGAAGAAAAGAAAAGTTGTCCAAAACAGCTTCCAATCGAATGTTCATGTGATTGGAAAAGTCAGGAGAATGCAAAGGTACTGTTTTCTATCAGTTGGCAAGGTGCGCACACAATCCCAGTGTTGTACAGCTTGCTTCTTCACCTTCCCGAAGCTGCCGCTCTCGCCGGCTGCCGGAGCCCAAGAAGCGGCTTCTTCGCGCAAAGACGATTGTGCCGCTCACAGTGCTCTCCTTAGCGCGGCTTCTGCCGAAAGACGCCCGGCAGCGGCTCTTACCTCCGGAGAGCATCCTACCTTCGTCTTTAGCTCCTCTTCTCATCTACCTCACGGCAAAAAGCTTTCCCACTATGTCTGGCTAGGAAAAACTGTGCCAGCACAGAAAACATCTCCCATCGTGTTCTAGATGTTGCACGGATGTCTACCAAGTGTTTGGCAGGAAGAAAAGAAAAGTTGTCCAAAACAGCTTCCAATCGAATGTTCATGTGATTGGAAAAGTCAGGAGAGTGCAAAGGTACTGTTTTCTATCAGTTGGCAAGGTGCGCACACAATCCCAGTGTTGTACAGCTTGCTTCTTCACCTTCCCGAAGCTGCCGCTCTCGCCGGCTGCCGGAGCCCAAGAAGCGGCTTCTTCGCGCAAAGACGATTGTGCCGCTCACAGTGCTCTCCTTAGCGCGGCTTCTGCCGAAAGACGCCCGGCAGCGGCTCTTTCCTCCGGAGAGCATCCTACCTTCGTCTTTAGCTCCTCTTCTCATCTACACCTCGGCAAAACGCTTTCCCACTATGTCTGGCTAGGAAAAACTGTGCCAGCACAGAAAACATCTCCCATCGTGTTCTAGAAGTTGCACGGATGTCTGCCAAGTGTTTGGCAGGAAGAAAAGAAAAGTTGTCCAAAACAGCTTCCAATCGAATGTTCATGTGATTGGAAAAGTCAGGAGAGTGCAAAGGTACTGTTTTCTATCAGTTGGCAAGGTGCGCACACAATCCCAGTGTTGTACAGCTTGCTTCTTCACCTTCCCGAAGCTGCCGCTCTCGCCGGCTGCCGGAGCCGAAAAAGCGGCTTCTTCGCGCAAAGACGATTGCGCCGCTCACAGTGCTCTCCTTAGCGCGGCTTCTGCCGAAAGACGCCCGGCAGCGGCTCTTACCTCCGGAGAGCATCCTACCTTCGTCTTTAGCTCCTCTTCTCATCTACCTCACGGCAAAAAGCTTTTCCACTATGTCTGGCGAGGAAAAACTGTGCCAGCACAGAAAACATCTCCCATCGTGTTCTAGAAGTTGCACGGATGTCTGCCAAGTGTTTGGCAGGAAGAAAAGAAAAGTTGTCCAAAACAGCTTCCAATCGAATGTTCATGTGATTGGAAAAGTCAGGAGAGTGCAAAGGTACTGTTTTCTATCAGTTGGCAAGGTGCGCACACAATCCCAGTGTTGTACAGCTTGCTTCTTCACCTTCCCGAAGCTGCCGCTCTCGCCGGCTGCCGGAGCCCAAGAAGCGGCTTCTTCGCGCAAAGACGATTGTGCCGCTCACAGTGCTCTCCTTAGCGCGGCTTCTGCCGAAAGACGCCCGGCAGCGGCTCTTACCTCCGGAGAGCATCCTACCTTCGTCTTTAGCTCCTCTTCTCATCTACACCTCGGCAAAACGCTTTTCCACTATGTCTGGCTAGGAAAAACTGTGCCAGCACAGAAAACATCTCCCATCGTGTTCTAGATGTTGCACGGATGTCTGCCAAGTGTTTGGCAGGAAGAAAAGAAAAGTTGTCCAAAACAGCTTCCAATCGAATGTTCATGTGATTGGAAAAGTCAGGAGAGTGCAAAGGTACTGTTTTCTATCAGTTGGCAAGGTGCGCACACAATCCCAGTGTTGTACAGCTTGCTTCTTCACCTTCCCGAAGCTGCCGCTCTCGCCGGCTGCCGGAGCCCAAGAAGCGGCTTCTTCGCGCAAAGACGATTGTGCCGCTCACAGTGCTCTCCTTAGCGCGGCTTCTGCCGAAAGACGCCCGGCAGCGGCTCTTACCTCCGGAGAGCATCCTACCTTCGTCTTTCGCGTCTTTTGTAGTCTACATCTTAGCAAAACGCTTTCCGACTATGTCTGGCTAGGAAAAACTGTGCCAGCACAGAAAACATCTCCCATCGTGTTCTAGATGTTGCACGGATGTCTGCCAAGTGTTTGGCAGGAAGAAAAGAAAAGTTGTCCAAAACAGCTTCCAATCGAATGTTCATGTGATTGGAAAAGTCAGGAGAGTGCAAAGGTACTGTTTTCTATCAGTTGGCAAGGTGCGCACACAATCCCAGTGTTGTACAGCTTGCTTCTTCACCTTCCCGAAGCTGCCGCTCTCGCCGGCTGCCGGAGCCCAAGAAGCGGCTTCTTCGCGCAAAGACGATTGTGCCGCTCACAGTGCTCTCCTTAGCGCGGCTTCTGCCGAAAGACGCCCGGCAGCGGCTCTTTCCTCCGGAGAGCATCCTACCTTCGTCTTTAGCTCCTCTACTCATCTACACCTCGGCAAAACGCTTTTCCACTATGTCTGGCTAGGAAAAACTGTGCCAGCACAGAAAACATCTCCCATCGTGTTCTAGAAGTTGCACGGATGTCTGCCAAGTGTTTGGCAGGAAGAAAAGAAAAGTTGTCCAAAACAGCTTCCAATCGAATGTTCATGTGATTGGAAAAGTCAGGAGAGTGCAAAGGTACTGTTTTCTATCAGTTGGCAAGGTGCGCACACAATCCCAGTGTTGTACAGCTTGCTTCTTCACCTTCCCGAAGCTGCCGCTCTCGCCGGCTCCCGGAGCCGAAAAAGCGGCTTCTTCGCGCAAAGACGATTGCGCCGCTCACAGTGCTCTCCTTAGCGCGGCTTCTGCCGAAAGACGCCCGGCAGCGGCTCTTTCCTCCGGAGAGCATCCTACCTTCGTCTTTCGCGTCTTTTGTAGTCTACATCTTAGCAAAAAGCTTTTCCACTATGTCTGGCGAGGAAAAACTGTGCCAGCACAGAAAACATCTCCCATCGTGTTCTAGATGTTGCACGGATGTCTGCCAAGTGTTTGGCAGGAAGAAAAGAAAAGTTGTCCAAAACAGCTTCCAATTGAATGTTCATGTGATTGGAAAAGTCAGGAGAGTGCAAAGGTACTGTTTTCTATCAGTTGGCAAGGTGCGCACACAATCCCAGTGTTGTACAGCTTGCTTCTTCACCTTCCCGAAGCTGCCGCTCTCGCCGGCTGCCGGAGCCCAGGAAGCGGCTTCTTCGCGCAAAGACGATTGTGCCGCTCACAGTGCTCTCCTTAGCGCGGCTTCTGCCGAAAGACGCCCGGCAGCGGCTCTTACCTCCGGAGAGCATCCTACCTTCGTCTTTAGCTCCTCTTCTCATCTACCTCACGGCAAAAAGCTTTCCCTCTATGCCTGGCTAGGAAAAACTGTGCCAGCACAGAAAACATCTCCCATCATGTTCTAGAAGTTGCACGGATGTCTGCCAAGTGTTTGGCAGGAAGAAAAGAAAAGTTGTCCAAAACAGCTTCCAATCGAATGTTCCTGTGATTGGAAAAGTCAGGAGAGTGCAAAGGTACTGTTTTCTATCAGTTGGCAAGGTGCGCACTCAATCCCAGTGTTGTACAGCTTGCTTCTTCACCTTCCCGAAGCTGCCGCTCTCGCCGGCTGCCGGAGCCCAAGAAGCGGCTTCTTCGCGCAAAGACGATTGTGCCGCTCACAGTGCTCTCCTTAGCGCGGCTTCTGCCGAAAGACGCCCGGCAGCGGCTCTTACCTCCGGAGAGCATCCTACCTTCGTCTTTAGCTCCTCTTCTCATCTACACCTCGGCAAAACGCTTTTCCAATATGTCTGGCGAGGAAAAACTGTGCCAGCACAGAAAACATCTCCCATCGTGTTCTAGAAGTTGCACGGATGTCTGCCAAGTGTTTGGCAGGAAGAAAAGAAAAGTTGTCCAAAACAGCTTCCAATCGAATGTTCATGTGATTGGAAAAGTCAGGAGAGTGCAAAGGTACTGTTTTCTATCAGTTGGCAAGGTGCGCACACAATCCCAGTGTTGTACAGCTTGCTTCTTCACCTTCCCGAAGCTGCCGCTCTCGCCGGCTGCCGGAGCCCAAGAAGCGGCTTCTTCGCGCAAAGACGATTGTGCCGCTCACAGTGCTCTCCTTAGCGCGGCTTCTGCCGAAAGACGCCCGGCAGCGGCTCTTACCTCCGGAGAGCATCCTACCTTCGTCTTTCGCGTCTTTTGTTGTCTACATCTTAGCAAAACGCTTTCCCACTATGTCTGGCTAGGAAAAACTGTGCCAGCACAGAAAACATCTCCCATCGTGTTCTAGATGTTGCACGGATGTCTGCCAAGTGTTTGGCAGGAAGAAAAGAAAAGTTGTCCAAAACAGCTTCCAATCGAATGTTCATGTGATTGGAAAAGTCAGGAGAGTGCAAAGGTACTGTTTTCTATCAGTTGGCAAGGTGCGCACACAATCCCAGTGTTGTACAGCTTGCTTCTTCACCTTCCCGAAGCTGCCGCTCTCGCCGGCTGCCGGAGCCCAAGAAGCGGCTTCTTCGCGCAAAGACGATTGTGCCGCTCACAGTGCTCTCCTTAGCGCGGCTTCTGCCGAAAGACGCCCGGCAGCGGCTCTTACCTCCGGAGAGCATCCTACCTTCGTCTTTCGCGTCTTTTGTAGTCTACACCTTAGCAAAACGCTTTCCCACTATGTCTGGCTAGGAAAAACTGTGCCAGCACAGAAAACATCTCCCATCGTGTTCTAGATGTTGCACGGATGTCTGCCAAGTGTTTGGCAGGAAGAAAAGAAAAGTTGTCCAAAACAGCTTCCAATCGAATGTTCATGTGATTGGAAAAGTCAGGAGAGTGCAAAGGTACTGTTTTCTATCAGTTGGCAAGGTGCGCACACAATCCCAGTGTTGTACAGCTTGCTTCTTCACCTTCCCGAAGCTGCCGCTCTCGCCGGCTGCCGGAGCCCAAGAAGCGGCTTCTTCGCGCAAAGACGATTGTGCCGCTCACAGTGCTCTCCTTAGCGCGGCTTCTGCCGAAAGACGCCCGGCAGCGGCTCTTACCTCCGGAGAGCATCCTACCTTCGTCTTTCGCGTCTTTTGTAGTCTACATCTTAGCAAAACGCTTTCCCACTATGTCTGGCTAGGAAAAACTGTGCCAGCACAGAAAACATCTCCCATCGTGTTCTAGATGTTGCACGGATGTCTGCCAAGTGTTTGGCAGGAAGAAAAGAAAAGTTGTCCAAAACAGCTTCCAATCGAATGTTCATGTGATTGGAAAAGTCAGGAGAGTGCAAAGGTACTGTTTTCTATCAGTTGGCAAGGTGCGCACACAATCCCAGTGTTGTACAGCTTGCTTCTTCACCTTCCCGAAGCTGCCGCTCTCGCCGGCTGCCGGAGCCCAAGAAGCGGCTTCTTCGCGCAAAGACGATTGTGCCGCTCACAGTGCTCTCCTTAGCGCGGCTTCTGCCGAAAGACGCCCGGCAGCGGCTCTTACCTCCGGAGAGCATCCTACCTTCGTCTTTAGCTCCTCTTCTCATCTACCTCACGGCAAAAAGCTTTCCCACTATGTCTGGCTAGGAAAAACTGTGCCAGCACAGAAAACATCTCCCATCGTGTTCTAGATGTTGCACGGATGTCTACCAAGTGTTTGGCAGGAAGAAAAGAAAAGTTGTCCAAAACAGCTTCCAATCGAATGTTCATGTGATTGGAAAAGTCAGGAGAGTGCAAAGGTACTGTTTTCTATCAGTTGGCAAGGTGCGCACACAATCCCAGTGTTGTACAGCTTGCTTCTTCACCTTCCCGAAGCTGCCGCTCTCGCCGGCTGCCGGAGCCCAAGAAGCGGCTTCTTCGCGCAAAGACGATTGTGCCGCTCACAGTGCTCTCCTTAGCGCGGCTTCTGCCGAAAGACGCCCGGCAGCGGCTCTTTCCTCCGGAGAGCATCCTACCTTCGTCTTTAGCTCCTCTTCTCATCTACACCTCGGCAAAACGCTTTCCCACTATGTCTGGCTAGGAAAAACTGTGCCAGCACAGAAAACATCTCCCATCGTGTTCTAGAAGTTGCACGGATGTCTGCCAAGTGTTTGGCAGGAAGAAAAGAAAAGTTGTCCAAAACAGCTTCCAATCGAATGTTCATGTGATTGGAAAAGTCAGGAGAGTGCAAAGGTACTGTTTTCTATCAGTTGGCAAGGTGCGCACACAATCCCAGTGTTGTACAGCTTGCTTCTTCACCTTCCCGAAGCTGCCGCTCTCGCCGGCTGCCGGAGCCGAAAAAGCGGCTTCTTCGCGCAAAGACGATTGCGCCGCTCACAGTGCTCTCCTTAGCGCGGCTTCTGCCGAAAGACGCCCGGCAGCGGCTCTTACCTCCGGAGAGCATCCTACCTTCGTCTTTAGCTCCTCTTCTCATCTACCTCACGGCAAAAAGCTTTTCCACTATGTCTGGCGAGGAAAAACTGTGCCAGCACAGAAAACATCTCCCATCGTGTTCTAGAAGTTGCACGGATGTCTGCCAAGTGTTTGGCAGGAAGAAAAGAAAAGTTGTCCAAAACAGCTTCCAATCGAATGTTCATGTGATTGGAAAAGTCAGGAGAGTGCAAAGGTACTGTTTTCTATCAGTTGGCAAGGTGCGCACACAATCCCAGTGTTGTACAGCTTGCTTCTTCACCTTCCCGAAGCTGCCGCTCTCGCCGGCTGCCGGAGCCCAAGAAGTGGCTTCTTCGCGCAAAGGCGATTGCGCCGCTCACAGTGCTCTCCTTAGCGCGGCTTCTGCCGAAAGACGCCCGGCAGCGGCTCTTACCTCCGGAGAGCATCCTACCTTCGTCTTTAGCTCCTCTTCTCATCAACACCTCGGCAAAACGCTTTTCCACTATGTCTGGCTAGGAAAAACTGTGCCAGCACAGAAAACATCTCCCATCGTGTTCTAGAAGTTGCACGGATGTCTGCCAAGTGTTTGGCAGGAAGAAAAGAAAAGTTGTCCAAAACAGCTTCCAATCGAATGTTCATGTGATTGGAAAAGTCAGGAGAGTGCAAAGGTACTGTTTTCTATCAGTTGGCAAGGTGCGCACACAATCCCAGTGTTGTACAGCTTGCTTCTTCACCTTCCCGAAGCTGCCGCTCTCGCCGGCTGCCGGAGCCCAAGAAGCGGCTTCTTCGCGCAAAGACGATTGTGCCGCTCACAGAGCTCTCCTTAGCGCGGCTTCTGCCGAAAGACGCCCGGCAGCGGCTCTTACCTCCGGAGAGCATCCTACCTTCGTCTTTAGCTCCTCTTCTCATCTACACCTCGGCAAAACGCTTTTCCAATATGTCTGGCGAGGAAAACCTGTGCCAGCACAGAAAACATCTCCCATCGTGTTCTAGAAGTTGCACGGATGTCTGCCAAGTGTTTGGCAGGAAGAAAAGAAAAGTTGTCCAAAACAGCTTCCAATCGAATGTTCATGTGATTGGAAAAGTCAGGAGAGTGCAAAGGTACTGTTTTCTATCAGTTGGCAAGGTGAGCACACAATCCCAGTGTTGTACAGCTTGCTTCTTCACCTTCCCGAAGCTGCCGCTCTCGCCGGCTGCCGGAGCCCAAGAAGCGGCTTCTTCGCGCAAAGACGATTGTGCCGCTCACAGTGCTCTCCTTAGCGCGGCTTCTGCCGAAAGACGCCCGGCAGCGGCTCTTACCTCCGGAGAGCATCCTACCTTCGTCTTTAGCTCCTCTTCTCATCTACACCTCGGCAAAAAGCTTTTCCACTATGTCTGGCTAGGAAAAACTGTGCCAGCACAGAAAACATCTCCCATCGTGTTCTAGAAGTTGCACGGATGTCTGCCAAGTGTTTGGCAGGAAGAAAAGAAAAGTTGTCCAAAACAGCTTCCAATCGAATGTTCCTGTGATTGGAAAAGTCAGGAGAGTGCAAAGGTACTGTTTTCTATCAGTTGGCAAGGTGCGCACACAATCCCAGTGTTGTACAGCTTGCTTCTTCACCTTCCCGAAGCTGCAGCTCTCGCCGGCTCCCGGAGCCCAAGAAGCGGCTTCTTCGCGCAAAGACGATTGTGCCGCTCACAGTGCTCTCCTTAGCGCGGCTTCTGCCGAAAGACGCCCGGCAGCGGCTCTTACCTCCGGAGAGCATCCTACCTTCGTCTTTAGCTCCTCTTCTCATCTACACCTCGGCAAAACGCTTTTCCACTATGTCTGGCTAGGAAAAACTGTGCCAGCACAGAAAACATCTCCCATCGTGTTCTAGATGTTGCACGGATGTCTGCCAAGTGTTTGGCAGGAAGAAAAGAAAAGTTGTCCAAAACAGCTTCCAATCGAATGTTCATGTGATTGGAAAAGTCAGGAGAGTGCAAAGGTACTGTTTTCTATCAGTTGGCAAGGTGCGCACACAATCCCAGTGTTGTACAGCTTGCTTCTTCACCTTCCCGAAGCTGCCGCTCTCGCCGGCTGCCGGAGCCCAAGAAGTGGCTTCTTCGCGCAAAGACGATTGTGCCGCTCACAGTGCTCTCCTTAGCGCGGCTTCTGCCGAAAGACGCCCGGCAGCGGCTCTTACCTCCGGAGAGCATCCTACCTTCGTCTTTCGCGTCTTTTGTAGTCTACATCTTAGCAAAACGCTTTCCGACTATGTCTGGCTAGGAAAAACTGTGCCAGCACAGAAAACATCTCCCATCGTGTTCTAGATGTTGCACGGATGTCTGCCAAGTGTTTGGCAGGAAGAAAAGAAAAGTTGTCCAAAACAGCTTCCAATCGAATGTTCATGTGATTGGAAAAGTCAGGAGAGTGCAAAGGTACTGTTTTCTATCAGTTGGCAAGGTGCGCACACAATCCCAGTGTTGTACAGCTTGCTTCTTCACCTTCCCGAAGCTGCCGCTCTCGCCGGCTGCCGGAGCCCAAGAAGCGGCTTCTTCGCGCAAAGACGATTGTGCCGCTCACAGTGCTCTCCTTAGCGCGGCTTCTGCCGAAAGACGCCCGGCAGCGGCTCTTTCCTCCGGAGAGCATCCTACCTTCGTCTTTAGCTCCTCTACTCATCTACACCTCGGCAAAACGCTTTTCCACTATGTCTGGCTAGGAAAAACTGTGCCAGCACAGAAAACATCTCCCATCGTGTTCTAGAAGTTGCACGGATGTCTGCCAAGTGTTTGGCAGGAAGAAAAGAAAAGTTGTCCAAAACAGCTTCCAATCGAATGTTCATGTGATTGGAAAAGTCAGGAGAGTGCAAAGGTACTGTTTTCTATCAGTTGGCAAGGTGCGCACACAATCCCAGTGTTGTACAGCTTGCTTCTTCACCTTCCCGAAGCTGCCGCTCTCGCCGGCTCCCGGAGCCGAAAAAGCGGCTTCTTCGCGCAAAGACGATTGCGCCGCTCACAGTGCTCTCCTTAGCGCGGCTTCTGCCGAAAGACGCCCGGCAGCGGCTCTTTCCTCCGGAGAGCATCCTACCTTCGTCTTTCGCGTCTTTTGTAGTCTACATCTTAGCAAAAAGCTTTTCCACTATGTCTGGCGAGGAAAAACTGTGCCAGCACAGAAAACATCTCCCATCGTGTTCTAGATGTTGCACGGATGTCTGCCAAGTGTTTGGCAGGAAGAAAAGAAAAGTTGTCCAAAACAGCTTCCAATCGAATGTTCATGTGATTGGAAAAGTCAGGAGAGTGCAAAGGTACTGTTTTCTATCAGTTGGCAAGGTGCGCACACAATCCCAGTGTTGTACAGCTTGCTTCTTCACCTTCCCGAAGCTGCCGCTCTCGCCGGCTGCCGGAGCCCAAGAAGCGGCTTCTTCGCGCAAAGACGATTGTGCCGCTCACAGTGCTCTCCTTAGCGCGGCTTCTGCCGAAAGACGCCCGGCAGCGGCTCTTACCTCCGGAGAGCATCCTACCTTCGTCTTTAGCTCCTCTTCTCATCTACCTCAGGGCAAAAAGCTTTCCCTCTATGCCTGGCTAGGAAAAACTGTGCCAGCACAGAAAACATCTCCCATCATGTTCTAGAAGTTGCACGGATGTCTGCCAAGTGTTTGGCAGGAAGAAAAGAAAAGTTGTCCAAAACAGCTTCCAATCGAATGTTCCTGTGATTGGAAAAGTCAGGAGAGTGCAAAGGTACTGTTTTCTATCAGTTGGCAAGGTGCGCACTCAATCCCAGTGTTGTACAGCTTGCTTCTTCACCTTCCCGAAGCTGCCGCTCTCGCCGGCTGCCGGAGCCCAAGAAGCGGCTTCTTCGCGCAAAGACGATTGTGCCGCTCACAGTGCTCTCCTTAGCGCGGCTTCTGCCGAAAGACGCCCGGCAGCGGCTCTTACCTCCGGAGAGCATCCTACCTTCGTCTTTAGCTCCTCTTCTCATCTACACCTCGGCAAAACGCTTTTCCAATATGTCTGGCGAGGAAAAACTGTGCCAGCACAGAAAACATCTCCCATCGTGTTCTAGAAGTTGCACGGATGTCTGCCAAGTGTTTGGCAGGAAGAAAAGAAAAGTTGTCCAAAACAGCTTCCAATCGAATGTTCATGTGATTGGAAAAGTCAGGAGAGTGCAAAGGTACTGTTTTCTATCAGTTGGCAAGGTGCGCACACAATCCCAGTGTTGTACAGCTTGCTTCTTCACCTTCCCGAAGCTGCCGCTCTCGCCGGCTGCCGGAGCCCAAGAAGCGGCTTCTTCGCGCAAAGACGATTGTGCCGCTCACAGTGCTCTCCTTAGCGCGGCTTCTGCCGAAAGACGCCCGGCAGCGGCTCTTACCTCCGGAGAGCATCCTACCTTCGTCTTTCGCGTCTTTTGTAGTCTACATCTTAGCAAAACGCTTTCCCACTATGTCTGGCTAGGAAAAACTGTGCCAGCACAGAAAACATCTCCCATCGTGTTCTAGATGTTGCACGGATGTCTGCCAAGTGTTTGGCAGGAAGAAAAGAAAAGTTGTCCAAAACAGCTTCCAATCGAATGTTCATGTGATTGGAAAAGTCAGGAGAGTGCAAAGGTACTGTTTTCTATCAGTTGGCAAGGTGCGCACACAATCCCAGTGTTGTACAGCTTGCTTCTTCACCTTCCCGAAGCTGCCGCTCTCGCCGGCTGCCGGAGCCCAAGAAGCGGCTTCTTCGCGCAAAGACGATTGTGCCGCTCACAGTGCTCTCCTTAGCGCGGCTTCTGCCGAAAGACGCCCGGCAGCGGCTCTTACCTCCGGAGAGCATCCTACCTTCGTCTTTAGCTCCTCTTCTCATCTACACCTCGGCAAAAAGCTTTTCCACTATGTCTGGCTAGGAAAAACTGTGCCAGCACAGAAAACATCTCCCATCGTGTTCTAGAAGTTGCACGGATGTCTGCCAAGTGTTTGGCAGGAAGAAAAGAAAAGTTGTCCAAAACAGCTTCCAATCGAATGTTCCTGTGATTGGAAAAGTCAGGAGAGTGCAAAGGTACTGTTTTCTATCAGTTGGCAAGGTGCGCACACAATCCCAGTGTTGTACAGCTTGCTTCTTCACCTTCCCGAAGCTGCCGCTCTCGCCGGCTGCCGGAGCCCAAGAAGCGGCTTCTTCGCGCAAAGACGATTGTGCCGCTCACAGTGCTCTCCTTAGCGCGGCTTCTGCCGAAAGACGCCCGGCAGCGGCTCTTACCTCCGGAGAGCATCCTACCTTCGTCTTTCGCGTCTTTTGTAGTCTACATCTTAGCAAAACGCTTTCCCACTATGTCTGGCTAGGAAAAACTGTGCCAGCACAGAAAACATCTCCCATCGTGTTCTAGATGTTGCACGGATGTCTGCCAAGTGTTTGGCAGGAAGAAAAGAAAAGTTGTCCAAAACAGCTTCCAATCGAATGTTCATGTGATTGGAAAAGTCAGGAGAGTGCAAAGGTACTGTTTTCTATCAGTTGGCAAGGTGCGCACACAATCCCAGTGTTGTACAGCTTGCTTCTTCACCTTCCCGAAGCTGCCGCTCTCGCCGGCTGCCGGAGCCCAAGAAGCGGCTTCTTCGCGCAAAGACGATTGTGCCGCTCACAGTGCTCTCCTTAGCGCGGCTTCTGCCGAAAGACGCCCGGCAGCGGCTCTTTCCTCCGGAGAGCATCCTACCTTCGTCTTTCGCGTCTTTTGTAGTCTACATCTTAGCAAAAAGCTTTTCCACTATGTCTGGCGAGGAAAAACTGTGCCAGCACAGAAAACATCTCCCATCGTGTTCTAGATGTTGCACGGATGTCTGCCAAGTGTTTGGCAGGAAGAAAAGAAAAGTTGTCCAAAACAGCTTCCAATCGAATGTTCATGTGATTGGAAAAGTCAGGAGAGTGCAAAGGTACTGTTTTCTATCAGTTGGCAAGGTGCGCACACAATCCCAGTGTTGTACAGCTTGCTTCTTCACCTTCCCGAAGCTGCCGCTCTCGCCGGCTGCCGGAGCCCAAGAAGCGGCTTCTTCGCGCAAAGACGATTGTGCCGCTCACAGTGCTCTCCTTAGCGCGGCTTCTGCCGAAAGACGCCCGGCAGCGGCTCTTACCTCCGGAGAGCATCCTACCTTCGTCTTTAGCTCCTCTTCTCATCTACCTCACGGCAAAAAGCTTTCCCTCTATGCCTGGCTAGGAAAAACTGTGCCAGCACAGAAAACATCTCCCATCATGTTCTAGAAGTTGCACGGATGTCTGCCAAGTGTTTGGCAGGAAGAAAAGAAAAGTTGTCCAAAACAGCTTCCAATCGAATGTTCCTGTGATTGGAAAAGTCAGGAGAGTGCAAAGGTACTGTTTTCTATCAGTTGGCAAGGTGCGCACTCAATCCCAGTGTTGTACAGCTTGCTTCTTCACCTTCCCGAAGCTGCCGCTCTCGCCGGCTGCCGGAGCCCAAGAAGCGGCTTCTTCGCGCAAAGACGATTGTGCCGCTCACAGTGCTCTCCTTAGCGCGGCTTCTGCCGAAAGACGCCCGGCAGCGGCTCTTACCTCCGGAGAGCATCCTACCTTCGTCTTTAGCTCCTCTTCTCATCTACACCTCGGCAAAACGCTTTCCCATTATGTCTGGCTAGGAAAAACTGTGCCAGCACAGAAAACATCTCCCATCGTGTTCTAGAAGTTGCACGGATGTCTGCCAAGTGTTTGGCAGGAAGAAAAGAAAAGTTGTCCAAAACAGCTTCCAATCGAATGTTCATGTGATTGGAAAAGTCAGGAGAGTGCAAAGGTACTGTTTTCTATCAGTTGGCAAGGTGCGCACACAATCCCAGTGTTGTACAGCTTGCTTCTTCACCTTCCCGAAGCTGCCGCTCTCGCCGGCTGCCGGAGCCCAAGAAGCGGCTTCTTCGCGCAAAGACGATTGTGCCGCTCACAGTGCTCTCCTTAGCGCGGCTTCTGCCGAAAGACGCCCGGCAGCGGCTCTTACCTCCGGAGAGCATCCTACCTTCGTCTTTCGCGTCTTTTGTAGTCTACATCTTAGCAAAACGCTTTCCCACTATGTCTGGCTAGGAAAAACTGTGCCAGCACAGAAAACATCTCCCATCGTGTTCTAGAAGTTGCACGGATGTCTGCCAAGTGTTTGGCAGGAAGAAAAGAAAAGTTGTCCAAAACAGCTTCCAATCGAATGTTCATGTGATTGGAAAAGTCAGGAGAGTGCAAAGGTACTGTTTTCTATCAGTTGGCAAGGTGCGCACACAATCCCAGTGTTGTACAGCTTGCTTCTTCACCTTCCCGAAGCTGCCGCTCTCGCCGGCTGCCGGAGCCCAAGAAGCGGCTTCTTCGCGCAAAGACGATTGTGCCACTCACAGTGCTCTCCTTAGCGCGGCTTCTGCCGAAAGACGCCCGGCAGCGGCTCTTACCTCCGGAGAGCATCCTACCTTCGCCTTTAGCTCCTCTTCTCATCTACCTCACAGCAAAAAGCTTTCCCACTATGTCTGGCTAGGAAAAACTGTGCCAGCACAGAAAACATCTCCCATCGTGTTCTAGATGTTGCACGGATGTCTACCAAGTGTTTGGCAGGAAGAAAAGAAAAGTTGTCCAAAACAGCTTCCAATCGAATGTTCATGTGATTGGAAAAGTCAGGAGAGTGCAAAGGTACTGTTTTCTATCAGTTGGCAAGGTGCGCACACAATCCCAGTGTTGTACAGCTTGCTTCTTCACCTTCCCGAAGCTGCCGCTCTCGCCGGCTGCCGGAGCCCAAGAAGCGGCTTCTTCGCGCAAAGACGATTGTGCCGCTCACAGTGCTCTCCTTAGCGCGGCTTCTGCCGAAAGACGCCCGGCAGCGGCTCTTTCCTCCGGAGAGCATCCTACCTTCGTCTTTAGCTCCTCTTCTCATCTACACCTCGGCAAAACGCTTTTCCACTATGTCTGGCTAGGAAAAACTGTGCCAGCACAGAAAACATCTCCCCTCGTGTTCTAGAAGTTGCACGGATGTCTGCCAAGTGTTTGGCAGGAAGAAAAGAAAAGTTGTCCAAAACAGCTTCCAATCGAATGTTCATGTGATTGGAAAAGTCAGGAGAGTGCAAAGGTACTGTTTTCTATCAGTTGGCAAGGTGCGCACACAATCCCAGTGTTGTACAGCTTGCTTCTTCACCTTCCCGAAGCTGCCGCTCTCGCCGGCTGCCGGAGCCGAAAATGCGGCTTCTTCGCGCAAAGACGATTGCGCCGCTCACAGTGCTCTCCTTAGCGCGGCTTCTGCCGAAAGACGCCCGGCAGCGGCTCTTACCTCCGGAGAGCATCCTACCTTCGTCTTTAGCTCCTCTTCTCATCTACCTCACGGCAAAAAGCTTTCCCACTATGTCTGGCTAGGAAAAACTGTGCCAGCACAGAAAACATCTCCCATCGTGTTCTAGATGTTGCACGGATGTCTGCCAAGTGTTTGGCAGGAAGAAAAGAAAAGTTGTCCAAAACAGCTTCCAATCGAATGTTCATGTGATTGGAAAAGTCAGGAGAGTGCAAAGGTACTGTTTTCTATCAGTTGGCAAGGTGCGCACACAATCCCAGTGTTGTACAGCTTGCTTCTTCACCTTCCCGAAGCTGCCGCTCTCGCCGGCTGCCGGAGCCGAAGAAGCGGCTTCTTCGCGCAAAGGCGATTGCGCCGCTCACAGTGCTCTCCTTAGCGCGGCTTCTGCCGAAAGACGCCCGGCAGCGGCTCTTACCTCCGGAGAGCATCCTACCTTCGTCTTTAGCTCCTCTTCTCATCTACACCTCGGCAAAACGCTTTTCCACTATGTCTGGCTAGGAAAAACTGTGCCAGCACAGAAAACATCTCCCATCGTGTTCTAGATGTTGCACGGATGTCTGCCAAGTGTTTGGCA
This sequence comes from Melospiza georgiana, assembly GCF_028018845.1. Taxonomy (NCBI): domain Eukaryota; kingdom Metazoa; phylum Chordata; class Aves; order Passeriformes; family Passerellidae; genus Melospiza; species Melospiza georgiana. The sequence goes on from NC_080451.1 coordinate 1,636,371, forward strand.
GGAAGAAAAGAAAAGTTGTCCAAAACAGCTTCCAATCGAATGTTCATGTGATTGGAAAAGTCAGGAGAGTGCAAAGGTACTGTTTTCTATCAGTTGGCAAGGTGCGCACACAATCCCAGTGTTGTACAGCTTGCTTCTTCACCTTCCCGAAGCTGCCGCTCTCGCCGGCTGCCGGAGCCCAAGAAGCGGCTTCTTCGCGCAAAGACGATTGTGCCGCTCACAGAGCTCTCCTTAGCGCGGCTTCTGCCGAAAGACGCCCGGCAGCGGCTCTTACCTCCGGAGAGCATCCTACCTTCGTCTTTAGCTCCTCTTCTCATCTACACCTCGGCAAAACGCTTTTCCAATATGTCTGGCGAGGAAAAACTGTGCCAGCACAGAAAACATCTCCCATCGTGTTCTAGAAGTTGCACGGATGTCTGCCAAGTGTTTGGCAGGAAGAAAAGAAAAGTTGTCCAAAACAGCTTCCAATCGAATGTTCATGTGATTGGAAAAGTCAGGAGAGTGCAAAGGTACTGTTTTCTATCAGTTGGCAAGGTGAGCACACAATCCCAGTGTTGTACAGCTTGCTTCTTCACCTTCCCGAAGCTGCCGCTCTCGCCGGCTGCCAGAGCCCAAGAAGCGGCTTCTTCGCGCAAAGACGATTGTGCCGCTCACAGTGCTCTCCTTAGCGCGGCTTCTGCCGAAAGACGCCCGGCAGCGGCTCTTACCTCCGGAGAGCATCCTACCTTCCTCTTTAGCTCCTCTTCTCATCTACACCTCGGCAAAAAGCTTTTCCACTATGTCTGGCTAGGAAAAACTGTGCCAGCACAGAAAACATCTCCCATCGTGTTCTAGAAGTTGCACGGATGTCTGCCAAGTGTTTGGCAGGAAGAAAAGAAAAGTTGTCCAAAACAGCTTCCAATCGAATGTTCCTGTGATTGGAAAAGTCAGGAGAGTGCAAAGGTACTGTTTTCTATCAGTTGGCAAGGTGCGCACACAATCCCAGTGTTGTACAGCTTGCTTCTTCACCTTCCCGAAGCTGCAGCTCTCGCCGGCTCCCGGAGCCCAAGAAGCGGCTTCTTCGCGCAAAGACGATTGTGCCGCTCACAGTGCTCTCCTTAGCGCGGCTTCTGCCGAAAGACGCCCGGCAGCGGCTCTTACCTCCGGAGAGCATCCTACCTTCGTCTTTAGCTCCTCTTCTCATCTACACCTCGGCAAAATGCTTTTCCACTATGTCTGGCTAGGAAAAACTGTGCCAGCACAGAAAACATCTCCCATCGTGTTCTAGAAGTTGCACGGATGTCTGCCAAGTGTTTGGCAGGAAGAAAAGAAAAGTTGTCCAAAACAGCTTCCAATCGAATGTTCATGTGATTGGAAAAGTCAGGAGAGTGCAAAGGTACTGTTTTCTATCAGTTGGCAAGGTGCGCACACAATCCCAGTGTTGTACAGCTTGCTTCTTCACCTTCCCGAAGCTGCCGCTCTCGCCGGCTGCCGGAGCCCAAGAAGCGGCTTCTTCGCGCAAAGACGATTGTGCCGCTCACAGTGCTCACCTTAGCGCGGCTTCTGCCGAAAGACGCCCGGCAGCGGCTCTTTCCTCCGGAGAGCATCCTACCTTCGTCTTTCGCGTCTTTTGTAGTCTACATCTTAGCAAAACGCTTTCCCACTATGTCTGGCTAGGAAAAACTGTGCCAGCACAGAAAACATCTCCCATCGTGTTCTAGAAGTTGCACGGATGTCTGCCAAGTGTTTGGCAGGAAGAAAAGAAAAGTTGTCCAAAACAGCTTCCAATCGAATGTTCATGTGATTGGAAAAGTCAGGAGAGTGCAAAGGTACTGTTTTCTATCAGTTGGCAAGGTGCGCACTCAATCCCAGTGTTGTACAGCTTGCTTCTTCACCTTCCCGAAGCTGCCGCTCTCGCCGGCTGCCGGAGCCCAAGAAGCGGCTTCTTCGCGCAAAGACGATTGCGCCGCTCACAGTGCTCTACTTAGCGCGGCTTCTGCCGAAAGACGCCCGGCAGCGGCTCTTTCCTCCGGAGAGCATCCTACCTTCGTCTTTAGCTCCTCTTCTCATCTACACCTCGGCAAAACGCTTTTCCACTATGTCTGGCTAGGAAAAACTGTGCCAGCACAGAAAACATCTCCCATCGTGTTCTAGAAGTTGCACGGATGTCTGCCAAGTGTTTGGCAGGAAGAAAAGAAAAGTTGTCCAAAACAGCTTCCAATCGAATGTTCATGTGATTGGAAAAGTCAGGAGAGTGCAAAGGTACTGTTTTCTATCAGTTGGCAAGGTGCGCACACAATCCCAGTGTTGTACAGCTTGCTTCTTCACCTTCCCGAAGCTGCCGCTCTCGCCGGCTGCCGGAGCCGAAAATGCGGCTTCTTCGCGCAAAGACGATTGCGCCGCTCACAGTGCTCTCCTTAGCGCGGCTTCTGCCGAAAGACGCCCGGCAGCGGCTCTTACCTCCGGAGAGCATCCTACCTTCGTCTTTAGCTCCTCTTCTCATCTACACCTCGGCAAAACGCTTTTCCACTATGTCTGGCTAGGAAAAACTGTGCCAGCACAGAAAACATCTCCCATCGTGTTCTAGAAGTTGCACGGATGTCTGCCAAGTGTTTGGCAGGAAGAAAAGAAAAGTTGTCCAAAACAGCTTCCAATCGAATGTTCATGTGATTGGAAAAGTCAGGAGAGTGCAAAGGTACTGTTTTCTATCAGTTGGCAAGGTGCGCACACAATCCCAGTGTTGTACAGCTTGCTTCTTCACCTTCCCGAAGCTGCCGCTCTCGCCGGCTGCCGGAGCCCAAGAAGCGGCTTCTTCGCGCAAAGACGATTGTGCCGCTCACAGAGCTCTCCTTAGCGCGGCTTCTGCCGAAAGACGCCCGGCAGCGGCTCTTACCTCCGGAGAGCATCCTACCTTCGTCTTTAGCTCCTCTTCTCATCTACACCTCGGCAAAACGCTTTTCCAATATGTCTGGCGAGGAAAAACTGTGCCAGCACAGAAAACATCTCCCATCGTGTTCTAGAAGTTGCACGGATGTCTGCCAAGTGTTTGGCAGGAAGAAAAGAAAAGTTGTCCAAAACAGCTTCCAATCGAATGTTCATGTGATTGGAAAAGTCAGGAGAGTGCAAAGGTACTGTTTTCTATCAGTTGGCAAGGTGAGCACACAATCCCAGTGTTGTACAGCTTGCTTCTTCACCTTCCCGAAGCTGCCGCTCTCGCCGGCTGCCGGAGCCCAAGAAGCGGCTTCTTCGCGCAAAGACGATTGTGCCGCTCACAGTGCTCTCCTTAGCGCGGCTTCTGCCGAAAGACGCCCGGCAGCGGCTCTTACCTCCGGAGAGCATCCTACCTTCGTCTTTAGCTCCTCTTCTCATCTACCTCACGGCAAAAAGCTTTCCCACTATGTCTGGCTAGGAAAAACTGTGCCAGCACAGAAAACATCTCCCATCGTGTTCTAGATGTTGCACGGATGTCTACCAAGTTTTTGGCAGGAAGAAAAGAAAAGTTGTCCAAAACAGCTTCCAATCGAATGTTCCGGTGATTGGAAAAGTCAGGAGAGTGCAAAGGTACTGTTTTCTATCAGTTGGCAAGGTGCGCACACAATCCCAGTGTTGTACAGCTTGCTTCTTCACCTTCCCGAAGCTGCCGCTCTCGCCGGCTGCCGGAGCCCAAGAAGCGGCTTCTTCGCGCAAAGACGATTGTGCCGCTCACAGTGCTCTCCTTAGCGCGGCTTCTGCCGAAAGACGCCCGGCAGCGGCTCTTTCCTCCGGAGAGCATCCTACCTTCGTCTTTAGCTCCTCTTCTCATCTACACCTCGGCAAAACGCTTTCCCACTATGTCTGGCTAGGAAAAACTGTGCCAGCACAGAAAACATCTCCCATCGTGTTCTAGAAGTTGCACGGATGTCTGCCAAGTGTTTGGCAGGAAGAAAAGAAAAGTTGTCCAAAACAGCTTCCAATCGAATGTTCATGTGATTGGAAAAGTCAGGAGAGTGCAAAGGTACTGTTTTCTATCAGTTGGCAAGGTGCGCACACAATCCCAGTGTTGTACAGCTTGCTTCTTCACCTTCCCGAAGCTGCCGCTCTCGCCGGCTGCCGGAGCCGAAAATGCGGCTTCTTCGCGCAAAGACGATTGCGCCGCTCACAGTGCTCTCCTTAGCGCGGCTTCTGCCGAAAGACGCCCGGCAGCGGCTCTTACCTCCGGAGAGCATCCTACCTTCGTCTTTAGCTCCTCTTCTCATCTACCTCACGGCAAAAAGCTTTCCCACTATGTCTGGCTAGGAAAAACTGTGCCAGCACAGAAAACATCTCCCATCGTGTTCTAGATGTTGCACGGATGTCTGCCAAGTGTTTGGCAGGAAGAAAAGAAAAGTTGTCCAAAACAGCTTCCAATCGAATGTTCATGTGATTGGAAAAGTCAGGAGAGTGCAAAGGTACTGTTTTCTATCAGTTGGCAAGGTGCGCACACAATCCCAGTGTTGTACAGCTTGCTTCTTCACCTTCCCGAAGCTGCCGCTCTCGCCGGCTGCCGGAGCCGAAGAAGCGGCTTCTTCGCGCAAAGGCGATTGCGCCGCTCACAGTGCTCTCCTTAGCGCGGCTTCTGCCGAAAGACGCCCGGCAGCGGCTCTTACCTCCGGAGAGCATCCTACCTTCGTCTTTAGCTCCTCTTCTCATCTACACCTCGGCAAAACGCTTTTCCACTATGTCTGGCTAGGAAAAACTGTGCCAGCACAGAAAACATCTCCCATCGCGTTCTAGAAGTTGCACGGATGTCTGCCAAGTGTTTGGCAGGAAGAAAAGAAAAGTTGTCCAAAACAGCTTCCAATCGAATGTTCATGTGATTGGAAAAGTCAGGAGAGTGCAAAGGTACTGTTTTCTATCAGTTGGCAAGGTGCGCACACAATCCCAGTGTTGTACAGCTTGCTTCTTCACCTTCCCGAAGCTGCCGCTCTCGCCGGCTGCCGGAGCCCAAGAAGCGGCTTCTTCGCGCAAAGACGATTGTGCCGCTCACAGAGCTCTCCTTAGCGCGGCTTCTGCCGAAAGACGCCCGGCAGCGGCTCTTACCTCCGGAGAGCATCCTACCTTCGTCTTTAGCTCCTCTTCTCATCTACACCTCGGCAAAACGCTTTTCCAATATGTCTGGCGAGGAAAAACTGTGCCAGCACAGAAAACATCTCCCATCGTGTTCTAGAAGTTGCACGGATGTCTGCCAAGTGTTTGGCAGGAAGAAAAGAAAAGTTGTCCAAAACAGCTTCCAATCGAATGTTCATGTGATTGGAAAAGTCAGGAGAGTGCAAAGGTACTGTTTTCTATCAGTTGGCAAGGTGCGCACACAATCCCAGTGTTGTACAGCTTGCTTCTTCACCTTCCCGAAGCTGCCGCTCTCGCCGGCTGCCGGAGCCCAAGAAGCGGCTTCTTCGCGCAAAGACGATTGTGCCGCTCACAGAGCTCTCCTTAGCGCGGCTTCTGCCGAAAGACGCCCGGCAGCGGCTCTTACCTCCGGAGAGCATCCTACCTTCGTCTTTAGCTCCTCTTCTCATCTACACCTCGGCAAAACGCTTTTCCAATATGTCTGGCGAGGAAAAACTGTGCCAGCACAGAAAACATCTCCCATCGTGTTCTAGAAGTTGCACGGATGTCTGCCAAGTGTTTGGCAGGAAGAAAAGAAAAGTTGTCCAAAACAGCTTCCAATCGAATGTTCATGTGATTGGAAAAGTCAGGAGAGTGCAAAGGTACTGTTTTCTATCAGTTGGCAAGGTGAGCACACAATCCCAGTGTTGTACAGCTTGCTTCTTCACCTTCCCGAAGCTGCCGCTCTCGCCGGCTGCCAGAGCCCAAGAAGCGGCTTCTTCGCGCAAAGACGATTGTGCCGCTCACAGTGCTCTCCTTAGCGCGGCTTCTGCCGAAAGACGCCCGGCAGCGGCTCTTACCTCCGGAGAGCATCCTACCTTCGTCTTTAGCTCCTCTTCTCATCTACACCTCGGCAAAAAGCTTTTCCACTATGTCTGGCTAGGAAAAACTGTGCCAGCACAGAAAACATCTCCCATCGTGTTCTAGAAGTTGCACGGACGTCTGCCAAGTGTTTGGCAGGAAGAAAAGAAAAGTTGTCCAAAACAGCTTCCAATCGAATGTTCCTGTGATTGGAAAAGTCAGGAGAGTGCAAAGGTACTGTTTTCTATCAGTTGGCAAGGTGAGCACACAATCCCAGTGTTGTACAGCTTGCTTCTTCACCTTCCCGAAGCTGCAGCTCTCGCCGGCTCCCGGAGCCCAAGAAGCGGCTTCTTCGCGCAAAGACGATTGTGCCGCTCACAGTGCTCTCCTTAGCGCGGCTTCTGCCGAAAGACGCCCGGCAGCGGCTCTTACCTCCGGAGAGCATCCTACTTTCGTCTTTAGCTCCTCTTCTCATCTACACCTCGGCAAAATGCTTTTCCACTATGTCTGGCTAGGAAAAACTGTGCCAGCACAGAAAACATCTCCCATCGTGTTCTAGAAGTTGCACGGATGTCTGCCAAGTGTTTGGCAGGAAGAAAAGAAAAGTTGTCCAAAACAGCTTCCAATCGAATGTTCATGTGATTGGAAAAGTCAGGAGAGTGCAAAGGTACTGTTTTCTATCAGTTGGCAAGGTGCGCACACAATCCCAGTGTTGTACAGCTTGCTTCTTCACCTTCCCGAAGCTGCCGCTCTCGCCGGCTGCCGGAGCCCAAGAAGCGGCTTCTTCGCGCAAAGACGATTGTGCCGCTCACAGTGCTCTCCTTAGCGCGGCTTCTGCCGAAAGACGCCCGGCAGCGGCTCTTTCCTCCGGAGAGCATCCTACCTTCGTCTTTCGCGTCTTTTGTAGTCTACATCTTAGCAAAACGCTTTCCCACTATGTCTGGCTAGGAAAAACTGTGCCAGCACAGAAAACATCTCCCATCGTGTTCTAGAAGTTGCACGGATGTCTGCCAAGTGTTTGGCAGGAAGAAAAGAAAAGTTGTCCAAAACAGCTTCCAATCGAATGTTCATGTGATTGGAAAAGTCAGGAGAGTGCAAAGGTACTGTTTTCTATCAGTTGGCAAGGTGCGCACTCAATCCCAGTGTTGTACAGCTTGCTTCTTCACCTTCCCGAAGCTGCCGCTCTCGCCGGCTGCCGGAGCCCAAGAAGCGGCTTCTTCGCGCAAAGACGATTGTGCCGCTCACAGTGCTCTCCTTAGCGCGGCTTCTGCCGAAAGACGCCCGGCAGCGGCTCTTTCCTCCGGAGAGCATCCTACCTTCGTCTTTAGCTCCTCTTCTCATCTACACCTCGGCAAAACGCTTTTCCACTATGTCTGGCTAGGAAAAACTGTGCCAGCACAGAAAACATCTCCCATCGTGTTCTAGAAGTTGCACGGATGTCTGCCAAGTGTTTGGCAGGAAGAAAAGGAAAGTTGTCCAAAACAGCTTCCAATCGAATGTTCATGTGATTGGAAAAGTCAGGAGAGTGCAAAGGTACTGTTTTCTATCAGTTGGCAAGGTGCGCACACAATCCCAGTGTTGTACAGCTTGCTTCTTCACCTTCCCGAAGCTGCCGCTCTCGCCGGCTGCCGGAGCCGAAAATGCGGCTTCTTCGCGCAAAGACGATTGCGCCGCTCACAGTGCTCTCCTTAGCGCGGCTTCTGCCGAAAGACGCCCGGCAGCGGCTCTTACCTCCGGAGAGCATCCTACCTTCGTCTTTAGCTCCTCTTCTCATCTACCTCACGGCAAAAAGCTTTCCCACTATGTCTGGCTAGGAAAAACTGTGCCAGCACAGAAAACATCTCCCATCGTGTTCTAGATGTTGCACGGATGTCTGCCAAGTGTTTGGCAGGAAGAAAAGAAAAGTTGTCCAAAACAGCTTCCAATCGAATGTTCCTGTGATTGGAAAAGTCAGGAGAGTGCAAAGGTACTGTTTTCTATCAGTTGGCAAGGTGCGCACACAATCCCAGTGTTGTACAGCTTGCTTCTTCACCTTCCCGAAGCTGCCGCTCTCGCCGGCTGCCGGAGCCCAAGAAGCGGCTTCTTCGCGCAAAGGCGATTGCGCCGCTCACAGTGCTCTCCTTAGCGCGGCTTCTGCCGAAAGACGCCCGGCAGCGGCTCTTACCTCCGGAGAGCATCCTACCTTCGTCTTTAGCTCCTCTTCTCATCTACACCTCGGCAAAACGCTTTTCCACTATGTCTGGCTAGGAAAAACTGTGCCAGCACAGAAAACATCTCCCATCGTGTTCTAGAAGTTGCACGGATGTCTGCCAAGTGTTTGGCAGGAAGAAAAGAAAAGTTGTCCAAAACAGCTTCCAATCGAATGTTCCTGTGATTGGAAAAGTCAGGAGAGTGCAAAGGTACTGTTTTCTATCAGTTGGCAAGGTGCGCACACAATCCCAGTGTTGTACAGCTTGCTTCTTCACCTTCCCGAAGCTGCCGCTCTCGCCGGCTGCCGGAGCCCAAGAAGCGGCTTCTTCGCGCAAAGACGATTGTGCCGCTCACAGAGCTCTCCTTAGCGCGGCTTCTGCCGAAAGACGCCCGGCAGCGGCTCTTACCTCCGGAGAGCATCCTACCTTCGTCTTTAGCTCCTCTTCTCATCTACACCTCGGCAAAACGCTTTTCCAATATGTCTGGCGAGGAAAAACTGTGCCAGCACAGAAAACATCTCCCATCGTGTTCTAGAAGTTGCACGGATGTCTGCCAAGTGTTTGGCAGGAAGAAAAGAAAAGTTGTCCAAAACAGCTTCCAATCGAATGTTCATGTGATTGGAAAAGTCAGGAGAGTGCAAAGGTACTGTTTTCTATCAGTTGGCAAGGTGCGCACACAATCCCAGTGTTGTACAGCTTGCTTCTTCACCTTCCCGAAGCTGCCGCTCTCGCCGGCTGCCGGAGCCCAAGAAGCGGCTTCTTCGCGCAAAGACGATTGTGCCGCTCACAGTGCTCTCCTTAGCGCGGCTTCTGCCGAAAGACGCCCGGCAGCGGCTCTTTCCTCCGGAGAGCATCCTACCTTCGTCTTTAGCTCCTCTTCTCATCTACACCTCGGCAAAAAGCTTTTCCACTATGTCTGGCTAGGAAAAACTGTGCCAGCACAGAAAACATCTCCCATCGTGTTCTAGAAGTTGCACGGATATCTACCAAGTGTTTGGCAGGAAGAAAAGAAAAGTTGTCCAAAACAGCTTCCAATCGAATGTTCATGTGATTGGAAAAGTCAGGAGAGTGCAAAGGTACTGTTTTCTATCAGTTGGCAAGGTGCGCACACAATCCCAGTGTTGTACAGCTTGCTTCTTCACCTTCCCGAAGCTGCAGCTCTCGCCGGCTCCCGGAGCCCAAGAAGCGGCTTCTTCGCGCAAAGACGATTGTGCCGCTCACAGTGCACTCCTTAGCGCGGCTTCTGCCGAAAGACGCCCGGCAGCGGCTCTTACCTCCGGAGAGCATCCTACCTTCGTCTTTAGCTCCTCTTCTCATCTACACCTCGGCAAAATGCTTTTCCACTATGTCTGGCTAGGAAAAACTGTGCCAGCACAGAAAACATCTCCCATCGTGTTCTAGAAGTTGCACGGATGTCTGCCAAGTGTTTGGCAGGAAGAAAAGAAAAGTTGTCCAAAACAGCTTCCAATCGAATGTTCATGTGATTGGAAAAGTCAGGAGAGTGCAAAGGTACTGTTTTCTATCAGTTGGCAAGGTGCGCACACAATCCCAGTGTTGTACAGCTTGCTTCTTCACCTTCCCGAAGCTGCCGCTCTCGCCGGCTGCCGGAGCCGAAGAAGCGGTTTCTTCGCGCAAAGGCGATTGCGCCGCTCACAGTGCTCTCCTTAGCGCGGCTTCTGCCGAAAGACGCCCGGCAGCGGCTCTTACCTCCGGAGAGCATCCTACCTTCGTCTTTAGCTCCTCTTCTCATATACACCTCGGCAAAACGCTTTTCCACTATGTCTGGCTAGGAAAAACTGTGCCAGCACAGAAAACATCTCCCATCGTGTTCTAGAAGTTGCACGGATGTCTGCCAAGTGTTTGGCAGGAAGAAAAGAAAAGTTGTCCAAAACAGCTTCCAATCGAATGTTCATGTGATTGGAAAAGTCAGGAGAGTGCAAAGGTACTGTTTTCTATCAGTTGGCAAGGTGCGCACACAATCCCAGTGTTGTACAGCTTGCTTCTTCACCTTCCCGAAGCTGCCGCTCTCGCCGGCTGCCGGAGCCCAAGAAGCGGCTTCTTCGCGCAAAGACGATTGTGCCGCTCACAGTGCTCTCCTTAGCGCGGCTTCTGCCGAAAGACGCCCGGCAGCGGCTCTTACCTCCGGAGAGCATCCTACCTTCGTCTTTAGCTCCTCTTCTCATCTACACCTCGGCAAAACGCTTTTCCAATATGTCTGGCGAGGAAAAACTGTGCCAGCACAGAAAACATCTCCCATCGTGTTCTAGAAGTTGCACGGATGTCTGCCAAGTGTTTGGCAGGAAGAAAAGAAAAGTTGTCCAAAACAGCTTCCAATCGAATGTTCATGTGATTGGAAAAGTCAGGAGAGTGCAAAGGTACGGTTTTCTATCAGTTGGCAAGGTGAGCACACAATCCCAGTGTTGTACAGCTTGCTTCTTCACCTTCCCGAAGCTGCCGCTCTCGCCGGCTGCCGGAGCCCAAGAAGCGGCTTCTTCGCGCAAAGACGATTGTGCCGCTCACAGTGCTCTCCTTAGCGCGGCTTCTGCCGAAAGACGCCCGGCAGCGGCTCTTACCTCCGGAGAGCATCCTACCTTCGTCTTTAGCTCCTCTTCTCATCTACACCTCGGCAAAACGCTTTTCCAATATGTCTGGCGAGGAAAAACTGTGCCAGCACAGAAAACATCTCCCATCGTGTTCTAGAAGTTGCACGGATGTCTGCCAAGTGTTTGGCAGGAAGAAAAGAAAAGTTGTCCAAAACAGCTTCCAATCGAATGTTCATGTGATTGGAAAAGTCAGGAGAGTGCAAAGGTACTGTTTTCTATCAGTTGGCAAGGTGAGCACACAATCCCAGTGTTGTACAGCTTGCTTCTTCACCTTCCCGAAGCTGCCGCTCTCGCCGGCTGCCGGAGCCCAAGAAGCGGCTTCTTCGCGCAAAGACGATTGTGCCGCTCACAGTGCTCTCCTTAGCGCGGCTTCTGCCGAAAGACGCCCGGCAGCGGCTCTTTCCTCCGGAGAGCATCCTACCTTCGTCTTTAGCTCCTCTTCTCATCTACACCTCGGCAAAAAGCTTTTCCACTATGTCTGGCTAGGAAAAACTGTGCCAGCACAGAAAACATCTCCCATCGTGTTCTAGAAGTTGCACGGATATCTACCAAGTGTTTGGCAGGAAGAAAAGAAAAGTTGTCCAAAACAGCTTCCAATCGAATGTTCCTGTGATTGGAAAAGTCAGGAGAGTGCAAAGGTACTGTTTTCTATCAGTTGGCAAGGTGCGCACACAATCCCAGTGTTGTACAGCTTACTTCTTCACCTTCCCGAAGCTGCAGCTCTCGCCGGCTCCCGGAGCCCAAGAAGCGGCTTCTTCACGCAAAGACGATTGTGCCGCTCACAGTGCACTCCTTAGCGCGGCTTCTGCCGAAAGACGCCCGGCAGCGGCTCTTACCTCCGGAGAGCATCCTACCTTCGTCTTTAGCTCCTCTTCTCATCTACACCTCGGCAAAATGCTTTTCCACTATGTCTGGCTAGGAAAAACTGTGCCAGCACAGAAAACATCTCCCATCGTGTTCTAGAAGTTGCACGGATGTCTGCCAAGTGTTTGGCAGGAAGAAAAGAAAAGTTGTCCAAAACAGCTTCCAATCGAATGTTCATGTGATTGGAAAAGTCAGGAGAGTGCAAAGGTACTGTTTTCTATCAGTTGGCAAGGTGCGCACACAATCCCAGTGTTGTACAGCTTGCTTCTTCACCTTCCCGAAGCTGCCGCTCTCGCCGGCTGCCGGAGCCGAAGAAGCGGCTTCTTCGCGCAAAGGCGATTGCGCCGCTCACAGTGCTCTCCTTAGCGCGGCTTCTGCCGAAAGACGCCCGGCAGCGGCTCTTACCTCCGGAGAGCATCCTACCTTCGTCTTTAGCTCCTCTTCTCATATACACCTCGGCAAAACGCTTTTCCACTATGTCTGGCTAGGAAAAACTGTGCCAGCACAGAAAACATCTCCCATCGTGTTCTAGAAGTTGCACGGATGTCTGCCAAGTGTTTGGCAGGAAGAAAAGAAAAGTTGTCCAAAACAGCTTCCAATCGAATGTTCATGTGATTGGAAAAGTCAGGAGAGTGCAAAGGTACTGTTTTCTATCAGTTGGCAAGGTGCGCACACAATCCCAGTGTTGTACAGCTTGCTTCTTCACCTTCCCGAAGCTGCCGCTCTCGCCGGCTGCCGGAGCCCAAGAAGCGGCTTCTTCGCGCAAAGACGATTGTGCCGCTCACAGAGCTCTCCTTAGCGCGGCTTCTGCCGAAAGACGCCCGGCAGCGGCTCTTACCTCCGGAGAGCATCCTACCTTCGTCTTTAGCTCCTCTTCTCATCTACACCTCGGCAAAACGCTTTTCCAATATGTCTGGCGAGGAAAAACTGTGCCAGCACAGAAAACATCTCCCATCGTGTTCTAGAAGTTGCACGGATGTCTGCCAAGTGTTTGGCAGGAAGAAAAGAAAAGTTGTCCAAAACAGCTTCCAATCGAATGTTCATGTGATTGGAAAAGTCAGGAGAGTGCAAAGGTACGGTTTTCTATCAGTTGGCAAGGTGAGCACACAATCCCAGTGTTGTACAGCTTGCTTCTTCACCTTCCCGAAGCTGCCGCTCTCGCCGGCTGCCGGAGCCCAAGAAGCGGCTTCTTCGCGCAAAGACGATTGTGCCGCTCACAGTGCTCTCCTTAGCGCGGCTTCTGCCGAAAGACGCCCGGCAGCGGCTCTTACCTCCGGAGAGCATCCTACCTTCCTCTTTAGCTCCTCTTCTCATCTACACCTCGGCAAAAAGCTTTTCCACTATGTCTGGCTAGGAAAAACTGTGCCAGCACAGAAAACATCTCCCATCGTGTTCTAGAATTTGCACGGATGTCTACCAAGTGTTTGGCAGGAAGAAAAGAAAAGTTGTCCAAAACAGCTTCCAATCGAATGTTCCTGTGATTGGAAAAGTCAGGAGAGTGCAAAGGTACTGTTTTCTATCAGTTGGCAAGGTGCGCACACAATCCCAGTGTTGTACAGCTTGCTTCTTCACCTTCCCGAAGCTGCAGCTCTCGCCGGCTGCCGGAGCCCAAGAAGCGGCTTCTTCGCGCAAAGACGATTGTGCCGCTCACAGTGCTCTCCTTAGCGCGGCTTCTGCCGAAAGACGCCCGGCAGCGGCTCTTTCCTCCGGAGAGCATCCTACCTTCGTCTTTCGCGTCTTTTGTAGTCTACATCTTAGCAAAACGCTTTCCCACTATGTCTGGCTAGGAAAAACTGTGCCAGCACAGAAAACATCTCCCATCGTGTTCTAGAAGTTGCACGGATGTCTGCCAAGTGTTTGGCAGGAAGAAAAGAAAAGTTGTCCAAAACAGCTTCCAATCGAATGTTCATGTGATTGGAAAAGTCAGGAGAGTGCAAAGGTACTGTTTTCTATCAGTTGGCAAGGTGCGCACACAATCCCAGTGTTGTACAGCTTGCTTCTTCACCTTCCCGAAGCTGCCACTCTCGCCGGCTCCCGGAGCCGAAAAAGCGGCTTCTTCGCGCAAAGACGATTGCGCCGCTCACAGAGCTCTCCTTAGCGCGGCTTCTGCCGAAAGACGCCCGGCAGCGGCTCTTTCCTCCGGAGAGCATCCTACCTTCGTCTTTCGCGTCTTTTGTAGTCTACATCTTAGCAAAAAGCTTTTCCAATATGTCTGGCGAGGAAAAACTGTGCCAGCACAGAAAACATCTCCCATCGTGTTCTAGATGTTGCACGGATGTCTGCCAAGTGTTTGGCAGGAAGAAAAGAAAAGTTGTCCAAAACAGCTTCCAATCGAATGTTCATGTGATTGGAAAAGTCAGGAGAGTGCAAAGGTACTGTTTTCTATCAGTTGGCAAGGTGCGCACACAATCCCAGTGTTGTACAGCTTGCTTCTTCACCTTCCCGAAGCTGCCGCTCTCGCCGGCTGCCGGAGCCCAAGAAGTGGCTTCTTCGCGCAAAGACGATTGTGCCGCTCACAGTGCTCTCCTTAGCGCGGCTTCTGCCGAAAGACGCCCGGCAGCGGCTCTTACCTCCGGAGAGCATCCTACCTTCGTCTTTAGCTCCTCTTCTCATCTACCTCACGGCAAAAAGCTTTCCCTCTATGCCTGGCTAGGAAAACCTGTGCCAGCACAGAAAACATCTCCCATCGTGTTCTAGAAGTTGCACGGATGTCTGCCAAGTGTTTGGCAGGAAGAAAAGAAAAGTTGTCCAAAACAGCTTCCAATCGAATGTTCATGTGATTGGAAAAGTCAGGAGAGTGCAAAGGTACTGTTTTCTATCAGTTGGCAAGGTGCGCACACAATCCCAGTGTTGTACAGCTTGCTTCTTCACCTTCCCGAAGCTGCCGCTCTCGCCGGCTGCCGGAGCCCAAGAAGCGGCTTCTTCGCGCAAAGACGATTGTGCCGCTCACAGTGCTCTCCTTAGCGCGGCTTCTGCCGAAAGATGCCCGGCAGCGGCTCTTACCTCCGGAGAGCATCCTACCTTCGTCTTTAGCTCCTCTACTCATCTACACCTCGGCAAAACGCTTTTCCACTATGTCTGGCTAGGAAAAACTGTGCCAGCACAGAAAACATCTCCCATCGTGTTCTAGAAGTTGCACGGATGTCTGCCAAGTGTTTGGCAGGAAGAAAAGAAAAGTTGTCCAAAACAGCTTCCAATCGAATGTTCATGTGATTGGAAAAGTCAGGAGAGTGCAAAGGTACTGTTTTCTATCAGTTGGCAAGGTGCGCACACAATCCCAGTGTTGTACAGCTTGCTTCTTCACCTTCCCGAAGCTGCCGCTCTCGCCGGCTGCCGGAGCCCAAGAAGCGGCTTCTTCGCGCAAAGACGATTGTGCCGCTCACAGAGCTCTCCTTAGCGCGGCTTCTGCCGAAAGACGCCCGGCAGCGGCTCTTACCTCCGGAGAGCATCCTACCTTCGTCTTTAGCTCCTCTTCTCATCTACACCTCGGCAAAACGCTTTTCCAATATGTCTGGCGAGGAAAAACTGTGCCAGCACAGAAAACATCTCCCATCGTGTTCTAGAAGTTGCACGGATGTCTGCCAAGTGTTTGGCAGGAAGAAAAGAAAAGTTGTCCAAAACAGCTTCCAATCGAATGTTCATGTGATTGGAAAAGTCAGGAGAGTGCAAAGGTACTGTTTTCTATCAGTTGGCAAGGTGCGCACACAATCCCAGTGTTGTACAGCTTGCTTCTTCACCTTCCCGAAGCTGTCGCTCTCGCCGGCTGCCGGAGCCCAAGAAGCGGCTTCTTCGCGCAAAGACGATTGTGCCGCTCACAGTGCTCTCCTTAGCGCGGCTTCTGCCGAAAGACGCCCGGCAGCGGCTCTTACCTCCGGAGAGCATCCTACCTTCGTCTTTCGCGTCTTTTGTAGTCTACATCTTTGCAAAACGCTTTCCCACTATGTCTGGCTAGGAAAAACTGTGCCAGCACAGAAAACATCTCCCATCGTGTTCTAGATGTTGCACGGATGTCTGCCAAGTGTTTGGCAGGAAGAAAAGAAAAGTTGTCCAAAACAGCTTCCAATCGAATGTTCATGTGATTGGAAAAGTCAGGAGAGTGCAAAGGTACTGTTTTCTATCAGTTGGCAAGGTGCGCACACAATCCCAGTGTTGTACAGCTTGCTTCTTCACCTTCCCGAAGCCGCCGCTCTCGCCGGCTCCCGGAGCCCAAGAAGCGGCTTCTTCGCGCAAAGACGATTGTGCCGCTCACAGTGCTCTCCTTAGCGCGGCTTCTGCCGAAAGACGCCCGGCAGCGGCTCTTACCTCCGGAGAGCATCCTACCTTCGTCTTTAGCTCCTCTTCTCATCTACCTCACGGCAAAAAGCTTTCCCACTATGTCTGGCTAGGAAAAACTGTGCCAGCACAGAAAACATCTCCCATCGTGTTCTAGATGTTGCACGGATGTCTACCAAGTGTTTGGCAGGAAGAAAAGAAAAGTTGTCCAAAACAGCTTCCAATCGAATGTTCCTGTGATTGGAAAAGTCAGGAGAGTGCAAAGGTACTGTTTTCTATCAGTTGGCAAGGTGCGCACACAATCCCAGTGTTGTACAGCTTGCTTCTTCACCTTCCCGAAGCTGCCGCTCTCGCCGGCTGCCGGAGCCCAAGAAGCGGCTTCTTCGCGCAAAGACGATTGTGCCGCTCACAGTGCTCTCCTTAGCGCGGCTTCTGCCGAAAGACGCCCGGCAGCGGCTCTTTCCTCCGGAGAGCATCCTACCTTCGTCTTTAGCTCCTCTTCTCATCTACACCTCGGCAAAACGCTTTTCCACTATGTCTGGCTAGGAAAAACTGTGCCAGCACAGAAAACATCTCCCATCGTGTTCTAGAAGTTGCACGGATGTCTGCCAAGTGTTTGGCAGGAAGAAAAGAAAAGTTGTCCAAAACAGCTTCCAATCGAATGTTCATGTGATTGGAAAAGTCAGGAGAGTGCAAAGGTACTGTTTTCTATCAGTTGGCAAGGTGCGCACACAATCCCAGTGTTGTACAGCTTGCTTCTTCACCTTCCCGAAGCTGCCGCTCTCGCCGGCTGCCGGAGCCGAAAAAGCGGCTTCTTCGCGCAAAGACGATTGCGCCGCTCACAGTGCTCTCCTTAGCGCGGCTTCTGCCGAAAGACGCCCGGCAGCGGCTCTTACCTCCGGAGAGCATCCTACCTTCGTCTTTAGCTCCTCTTCTCATCTACCTCACGGCAAAAAGCTTTTCCACTATGTCTGGCTAGGAAAAACTGTGCCAGCACAGAAAACATCTCCCATCGTGTTCTAGATGTTGCACGGATGTCTGCCAAGTGTTTGGCAGGAAGAAAAGAAAAGTTGTCCAAAACAGCTTCCAATCGAATATTCATGTGATTGGAAAAGTCAGGAGAGTGCAAAGGTACTGTTTTCTATCAGTTGGCAAGGTGCGCACACAATCCCAGTGTTGTACAGCTTGCTTCTTCACCTTCCCGAAGCTGCCGCTCTCGCCGGCTGCCGGAGCCCAAGAAGCGGCTTCTTCGCGCAAAGGCGATTGCGCCGCTCACAGTGCTCTCCTTAGCGCGGCTTCTGCCGAAAGACGCCCGGCAGCGGCTCTTACCTCCGGAGAGCATCCTACCTTCGTCTGTAGCTCCTCTTCTCATCTACACCTCGGCAAAACGCTTTTCCACTATGTCTGGCTAGGAAAAACTGTGCCAGCACAGAAAACATCTCCCATCGTGTTCTAGAAGTTGCACGGATGTCTGCCAAGTGTTTGGCAGGAAGAAAAGAAAAGTTGTCCAAAACAGCTTCCAATCGAATGTTCATGTGATTGGAAAAGTCAGGAGAGTGCAAAGGTACTGTTTTCTATCAGTTGGCAAGGTGCGCACACAATCCCAGTGTTGTACAGCTTGCTTCTTCACCTTCCCGAAGCTGCCGCTCTCGCCGGCTGCCGGAGCCCAAGAAGCGGCTTCTTCGCGCAAAGACGATTGTGCCGCTCACAGAGCTCTCCTTAGCGCGGCTTCTGCCGAAAGACGCCCGGCAGCGGCTCTTACCTCCGGAGAGCATCCTACCTTCGTCTTTAGCTCCTCTTCTCATCTACACCTCGGCAAAACGCTTTTCCAATATGTCTGGCGAGGAAAAACTGTGCCAGCACAGAAAACATCTCCCATCGTGTTCTAGAAGTTGCACGGATGTCTGCCAAGTGTTTGGCAGGAAGAAAAGAAAAGTTGTCCAAAACAGCTTCCAATCGAATGTTCATGTGATTGGAAAAGTCAGGAGAGTGCAAAGGTACTGTTTTCTATCAGTTGGCAAGGTGAGCACACAATCCCAGTGTTGTACAGCTTGCTTCTTCACCTTCCCGAAGCTGCCGCTCTCGCCGGCTGCCGGAGCCCAAGAAGCGGCTTCTTCGCGCAAAGACGATTGTGCCGCTCACAGTGCTCTCCTTAGCGCGGCTTCTGCCGAAAGACGCCCGGCAGCGGCTCTTACCTCCGGAGAGCATCCTACCTTCGTCTTTAGCTCCTCTTCTCATCTACACCTCGGCAAAAAGCTTTTCCACTATGTCTGGCTAGGAAAAACTGTGCCAGCACAGAAAACATCTCCCATCGTGTTCTAGAAGTTGCACGGATGTCTACCAAGTGTTTGGCAGGAAGAAAAGAAAAGTTGTCCAAAACAGCTTCCAATCGAATGTTCCTGTGATTGGAAAAGTCAGGAGAGTGCAACGGTACTGTTTTCTATCAGTTGGCAAGGTGCGCACACAATCCCAGTGTTGTACAGCTTGCTTCTTCACCTTCCCGAAGCTGCAGCTCTCACCGGCTCCCGGAGCCCAAGAAGCGGCTTCTTCGCGCAAAGACGATTGTGCCGCTCACAGTGCTCTCCTTAGCGCGGCTTCTGCCGAAAGACGCCCGGCAGCGGCTCTTTCCTCCGGAGAGCATCCTATCTTCGTCTTTAGCTCCTCTTCTCATCTACACCTCGGCAAAACGCTTTTCCACTATGTCTGGCTAGGAAAAACTGTGCCAGCACAGAAAACATCTCCCATCGTGTTCTAGAAGTTGCACGGATGTCTGCCAAGTGTTTGGCAGGAAGAAAAGAAAAGTTGTCCAAAACAGCTTCCAATCGAATGTTCATGTGATTGGAAAAGTCAGGAGAGTGCAAAGGTACTGTTTTCTATCAGTTGGCAAGGTGCGCACACAATCCCAGTGTTGTACAGCTTGCTTCTTCACCTTCCCGAAGCTGCCGCTCTCGCCGGCTGCCGGAGCCCAAGAAGCGGCTTCTTCGCGCAAAGACGATTGTGCCGCTCACAGTGCTCTCCTTAGCGCGGCTTCTGCCGAAAGACGCCCGGCAGCGGCTCTTACCTCCGGAGAGCATCCTACCTTCGTCTTTCGCGTCTTTTGTAGTCTACATCTTAGCAAAACGCTTTCCCACTATGTCTGGCTAGGAAAAACTGTGCCAGCACAGAAAACATCTCCCATCGTGTTCTAGATGTTGCACGGATGTCTGCCAAGTGTTTGGCAGGAAGAAAAGAAAAGTTGTCCAAAACAGCTTCCAATCGAATGTTCCTGTGATTGGAAAAGTCAGGAGAGTGCAAAGGTACTGTTTTCTATCAGTTGGCAAGGTGCGCACACAATCCCAGTGTTGTACAGCTTGCTTCTTCACCTTCCTGAAGCTGCCGCTCTCGCCGGCTGCCGGAGCCCAAGAAGCGGCTTCTTCGCGCAAAGACGATTGTGCCGCTCACAGTGCTCTCCTTAGCGCGGCTTCTGCCGAAAGACGCCCGGCAGCGGCTCTTACCTCCGGAGAGCATCCTACCTTCGTCTTTAGCTCCTCTTCTCATCTACCTCACGGCAAAAATCTTTCCCTCTATGCCTGACTAGGAAAACCTGTGCCAGCACAGAAAACATCTCCCATCGTGTTCTAGAAGTTGCACGGATGTCTGCCAAGTGTTTGGCAGGAAGAAAAGAAAAGTTGTCCAAAACAGCTTCCAATCGAATGTTCATGTGATTGGAAAAGTCAGGAGAGTGCAAAGGTACTGTTTTCTATCAGTTGGCAAGGTGCGCACACAATCCCAGTGTTGTACAGCTTGCTTCTTCACCTTCCCGAAGCTGCCGCTCTCGCCGGCTGCCGGAGCCCAAGAAGCGGCTTCTTCGCGCAAAGACGATTGTGCCGCTCACAGTGCTCTCCTTAGCGCGGCTTCTGCCGAAAGACGCCCGGCAGCGGCTCTTACCTCCGGAGAGCATCCTATCTTCGTCTTTAGCTCCTCTTCTCATCTACACCTCGGCAAAACGCTTTTCCACTATGTCTGGCTAGGAAAAACTGTGCCAGCACAGAAAACATCTCCCATCGTGTTCTAGAAGTTGCACGGATGTCTGCCAAGTGTTTGGCAGGAAGAAAAGAAAAGTTGTCCAAAACAGCTTCCAATCGAATGTTCATGTGATTGGAAAAGTCAGGAGAGTGCAAAGGTACTGTTTTCTATCAGTTGGCAAGGTGCGCACACAATCCCAGTGTTGTACAGCTTGCTTCTTCACCTTCCCGAAGCTGCCGCTCTCGCCGGCTGCCGGAGCCCAAGAAGCGGCTTCTTCGCGCAAAGACGATTGTGCCGCTCACAGTGCTCTCCTTAGCGCGGCTTCTGCCGAAAGACGCCCGGCAGCGGCTCTTACCTCCGGAGAGCATCCTACCTTCGTCTTTCGCGTCTTTTGTAGTCTACATCTTAGCAAAACGCTTTCCCACTATGTCTGGCTAGGAAAAACTGTGCCAGCACAGAAAACATCTCCCATCGTGTTCTAGATGTTGCACGGATGTCTGCCAAGTGTTTGGCAGGAAGAAAAGAAAAGTTGTCCAAAACAGCTTCCAATCGAATGTTCATGTGATTGGAAAAGTCAGGAGAGTGCAAAGGTACTGTTTTCTATCAGTTGGCAAGGTGCGCACACAATCCCAGTGTTGTACAGCTTGCTTCTTCACCTTCCCGAAGCTGCCGCTCTCGCCGGCTGCCGGAGCCCAAGAAGCGGCTTCTTCGCGCAAAGACGATTGTGCCGCTCACAGTGCTCTCCTTAGCGCGGCTTCTGCCGAAAGACGCCCGGCAGCGGCTCTTACCTCCGGAGAGCATCCTACCTTCGTCTTTAGCTCCTCTTCTCATCTCCCTCACGGCAAAAAGCTTTCCCACTATGTCTGGCTAGGAAAAACTGTGCCAGCACAGAAAACATCTCCCATCGTGTTCTAGATGTTGCACGGATGTCTGCCAAGTGTTTGGCAGGAAGAAAAGAAAAGTTGTCCAAAACAGCTTCCAATCGAATGTTCATGTGATTGGAAAAGTCAGGAGAGTGCAAAGGTACTGTTTTCTATCAGTTGGCAAGGTGCGCACACAATCCCAGTGTTGTACAGCTTGCTTCTTCACCTTCCCGAAGCTGCCGCTCTCGCCGGCTGCCGGAGCCCAAGAAGCGGCTTCTTCGCGCAAAGACGATTGTACCGCTCACAGTGCTCTCCTTAGCGCGGCTTCTGCCGAAAGACGCCCGGCAGCGGCTCTTTCCTCCGGAGAGCATCCTACCTTCGTCTTTAGCTCCTCTTCTCATCTACACCTCGGCAAAACGCTTTTCCACTATGTCTGGCTAGGAAAAACTGTGCCAGCACAGAAAACATCTCCCATCGTGTTCTAGAAGTTGCACGGATGTCTGCCAAGTGTTTGGCAGGAAGAAAAGAAAAGTTGTCCAAAACAGCTTCCAATCGAATGTTCATGTGATTGGAAAAGTCAGGAGAGTGCAAAGGTACTGTTTTCTATCAGTTGGCAAGGTGCGCACACAATCCCAGTGTTGTACAGCTTGCTTCTTCACCTTCCCGAAGCTGCCGCTCTCGCCGGCTGCCGGAGCCCAAGAAGCGGCTTCTTCGTGCAAAGACGATTACGCCGCTCACAGTGCTCTCCTTAGCGCGGCTTCTGCCGAAAGACGCCCGGCAGCGGCTCTTTCCTCCGGAGAGCATCCTACCTTCGTCTTTCGCGTCTTTTGTAGTCTACATCTTAGCAAAAAGCTTTCCCACTATGTCTGGCTAGGAAAAACTGTGCCAGCACAGAAAACATCTCCCATCGTGTTCTAGAAGTTGCACGGATGTCTGCCAAGTGTTTGGCAGGAAGAAAAGAAAAGTTGTCCAAAACAGCTTCCAATCGAATGTTCATGTGATTGGAAAAGTCAGGAGAGTGCAAAGGTACTGTTTTCTATCAGTTGGCAAGGTGCGCACACAATCCCAGTGTTGTACAGCTTGCTTCTTCACCTTCCCGAAGCTGCCGCTCTCGCCGGCTGCCGGAGCCCAAGAAGCGGCTTCTTCGCGCAAAGACGATTGTGCCGCTCACAGTGCTCTCCTTAGCGCGGCTTCTGCCGAAAGACGCCCGGCAGTGGCTCTTACCTCCGGAGAGCATCCTACCTTCGTCTTTAGCTCCTCTTCTCATCTACCTCACGGCAAAAAGCTTTCCCTCTATGCCTGGCGAGGAAAACCTGTGCCAGCACAGAAAACATCTCCCATCGTGTTCTAGATGTTGCACGGATGTCTACCAAGTGTTTGGCAGGAAGAAAAGAAAAGTTGTCCAAAACAGCTTCCAATCGAATGTTCATGTGATTGGAAAAGTCAGGAGAGTGCAAAGGTACTGTTTTCTATCAGTTGGCAAGGTGCGCACACAATCCCAGTGTTGTACAGCTTGCTTCTTCACCTTCCCGAAGCTGCCGCTCTCGCCGGCTGCCGGAGCCCAAGAAGCGGCTTCTTCGCGCAAAGACGATTGTGCCGCTCACAGTGCTCTCCTTAGCGCGGCTTCTGCCGAAAGACGCCCGGCAGCGGCTCTTTCCTCCGGAGAGCATCCTATCTTCGTCTTTAGCTCCTCTTCTCATCTACACCTCGGCAAAACGCTTTTCCACTATGTCTGGCTAGGAAAAACTGTGCCAGCACAGAAAACATCTCCCATCGTGTTCTAGAAGTTGCACGGATGTCTGCCAAGTGTTTGGCAGGAAGAAAAGAAAAGTTGTCCAAAACAGCTTCCAATCGAATGTTCATGTGATTGGAAAAGTCAGGAGAGTGCAAAGGTACTGTTTTCTATCAGTTGGCAAGGTGCGCACACAATCCCAGTGTTGTACAGCTTGCTTCTTCACCTTCCCGAAGCTGCCGCTCTCGCCGGCTGCCGGAGCCCAAGAAGCGGCTTCTTCGCGCAAAGACGATTGTGCCGCTCACAGTGCTCTCCTTAGCGCGGCTTCTGCCGAAAGACGCCCGGCAGCGGCTCTTACCTCCGGAGAGCATCCTACCTTCGTCTTTCGCGTCTTTTGTAGTCTACATCTTAGCAAAACGCTTTCCCACTATGTCTGGCTAGGAAAAACTGTGCCAGCACAGAAAACATCTCCCATCGTGTTCTAGATGTTGCACGGATGTCTGCCAAGTGTTTGGCAGGAAGAAAAGAAAAGTTGTCCAAAACAGCTTCCAATCGAATGTTCATGTGATTGGAAAAGTCAGGAGAGTGCAAAGGTACTGTTTTCTATCAGTTGGCAAGGTGCGCACACAATCCCAGTGTTGTACAGCTTGCTTCTTCACCTTCCCGAAGCTGCCGCTCTCGCCGGCTGCCGGAGCCCAAGAAGCGGCTTCTTCGCGCAAAGACGATTGTGCCGCTCACAGTGCTCTCCTTAGCGCGGCTTCTGCCGAAAGACGCCCGGCAGCGGCTCTTACCTCCGGAGAGCATCCTACCTTCGTCTTTAGCTCCTCTTCTCATCTCCCTCACGGCAAAAAGCTTTCCCAATATCTCTGGCTAGGAAAAACTGTGCCAGCACAGAAAACATCTCCCATCGTGTTCTAGATGTTACACGGATGTCTACCAAGTGTTTGGCAGGAAGAAAAGAAAAGTTGTCCAAAACAGCTTCCAATCGAATGTTCATGTGATTGGAAAAGTCAGGAGAGTGCAAAGGTACTGTTTTCTATCAGTTGGCAAGGTGCGCACACAATCCCAGTGTTGTACAGCTTGCTTCTTCACCTTCCCGAAGCTGCCGCTCTCGCCGGCTCCCGGAGCCGAAAAAGCGGCTTCTTCGCGCAAAGACGATTGCGCCGCTCACAGTGCTCTCCTTAGCGCGGCTTCTGCCGAAAGACGCCCGGCAGCGGCTCTTACCTCCGGAGAGCATCCTACCTTCGTCTTTAGCTCCTCTTCTCATCTACACCTCGGCAAAACGCTTTTCCACTATGTCTGGCTAGGAAAAACTGTGCCAGCACAGAAAACATCTCCCATCGTGTTCTAGAAGTTGCACGGATGTCTGCCAAGTGTTTGGCAGGAAGAAAAGAAAAGTTGTCCAAAACAGCTTCCAATCGAATGTTCATGTGATTGGAAAAGTCAGGAGAGTGCAAAGGTACTGTTTTCTATCAGTTGGCAAGGTGCGCACACAATCCCAGTGTTGTACAGCTTGCTTCTTCACCTTCCCGAAGCTGCTGCTCTCGCCGGCTGCCGGAGCCCAAGAAGCGGCTTCTTCGCGCAAAGACGATTGTGCCGCTCACAGTGCTCTCCTTAGCGCGGCTTCTGCCGAAAGACGCCCGGCAGCGGCTCTTACCTCCGGAGAGCATCCTACCTTCGTCTTTCGCGTCTTTTGTAGTCTACATCTTAGCAAAACGCTTTCCCACTATGTCTGGCTAGGAAAAACTGTGCCAGCACAGAAAACATCTCCCATCGTGTTCTAGATGTTGCACGGATGTCTGCCAAGTGTTTGGCAGGAAGAAAAGAAAAGTTGTCCAAAACAGCTTCCAATCGAATGTTCATGTGATTGGAAAAGTCAGGAGAGTGCAAAGGTACTGTTTTCTATCAGTTGGCAAGGTGCGCACACAATCCCAGTGTTGTACAGCTTGCTTCTTCACCTTCCCGAAGCTGCCGCTCTCGCCGGCTGCCGGAGCCCAAGAAGCGGCTTCTTCGCGCAAAGACGATTGTGCCGCTCACAGTGCTCTCCTTAGCGCGGCTTCTGCCGAAAGACGCCCGGCAGCGGCTCTTACCTCCGGAGAGCATCCTACCTTCGTCTTTAGCTCCTCTTCTCATCTCCCTCACGGCAAAAAGCTTTCCCACTATGTCTGGCTAGGAAAAACTGTGCCAGCACAGAAAACATCTCCCATCGTGTTCTAGATGTTGCACGGATGTCTACCAAGTGTTTGGCAGGAAGAAAAGAAAAGTTGTCCAAAACAGCTTCCAATCGAATGTTCCTGTGATTAGAAAAGTCAGGAGAGTGCAAAGGTACTGTTTTCTATCAGTTGGCAAGGTGCGCACACAATCCCAGTGTTGTACAGCTTGCTTCTTCACCTTCCCGAAGCTGCCGCTCTCGCCGGCTGCCGGAGCCCAAGAAGCGGCTTCTTCGCGCAAAGACGATTGTACCGCTCACAGTGCTCTCCTTAGCGCGGCTTCTGCCGAAAGACGCCCGGCAGCGGCTCTTTCCTCCGGAGAGCATCCTACCTTCGTCTTTAGCTCCTCTTCTCATCTACACCTCGGCAAAACGCTTTTCCACTATGTCTGGCTAGGAAAAACTGTGCCAGCACAGAAAACATCTCCCATCGTGTTCTAGAAGTTGCACGGATGTCTGCCAAGTGTTTGGCAGGAAGAAAAGAAAAGTTGTCCAAAACAGCTTCCAATCGAATGTTCATGTGATTGGAAAAGTCAGGAGAGTGCAAAGGTACTGTTTTCTATCAGTTGGCAAGGTGCGCACACAATCCCAGTGTTGTACAGCTTGCTTCTTCACCTTCCCGAAGCTGCCGCTCTCGCCGGCTCCCGGAGCCGAAAAAGCGGCTTCTTCGCGCAAAGACGATTGCGCCGCTCACAGAGCTCTCCTTAGCGCGGCTTCTGCCGAAAGACGCCCGGCAGCGGCTCTTTCCTCCAGAGAGCATCCTACCTTCGTCTTTAGCTCCTCTTCTCATCTACACCTCGGCAAAACGCTTTTCCACTATGTCTGGCTAGGAAAAACTGTGCCAGCACAGAAAACATCTCCCATCGTGTTCTAGAAGTTGCACGGATGTCTGCCAAGTGTTTGGCAGGAAGAAAAGAAAAGTTGTCCAAAACAGCTTCCAATCGAATGTTCATGTGATTGGAAAAGTCAGGAGAGTGCAAAGGTACTGTTTTCTATCAGTTGGCAAGGTGCGCACACAATCCCAGTGTTGTACAGCTTGCTTCTTCACCTTCCCGAAGCTGCCGCTCTCGCCGGCTGCCGGAGCCCAAGAAGCGGCTTCTTCGCGCAAAGACGATTGTGCCGCTCACAGTGCTCTCCTTAGCGCGGCTTCTGCCGAAAGACGCCCGGCAGTGGCTCTTACCTCCGGAGAGCATCCTACCTTCGTCTTTAGCTCCTCTTCTCATCTACCTCACGGCAAAAAGCTTTCCCTCTATGCCTGGCGAGGAAAACCTGTGCCAGCACAGAAAACATCTCCCATCGTGTTCTAGATGTTGCACGGATGTCTGCCAAGTGTTTGGCAGGAAGAAAAGAAAAGTTGTCCAAAACAGCTTCCAATCGAATGTTCATGTGATTGGAAAAGTCAGGAGAGTGCAAAGGTACTGTTTTCTATCAGTTGGCAAGGTGCGCACACAATCCCAGTGTTGTACAGCTTGCTTCTTCACCTTCCCGAAGCTGCCGCTCTCGCCGGCTGCCGGAGCCCAAGAAGCGGCTTCTTCGCGCAAAGACGATTGTGCCGCTCACAGTGCTCTCCTTAGCGCGGCTTCTGCCGAAAGACGCCCGGCAGCGGCTCTTTCCTCCGGAGAGCATCCTATCTTCGTCTTTAGCTCCTCTTCTCATCTACACCTCGGCAAAACGCTTTTCCACTATGTCTGGCTAGGAAAAACTGTGCCAGCACAGAAAACATCTCCCATCGTGTTCTAGAAGTTGCACGGATGTCTGCCAAGTGTTTGGCAGGAAGAAAAGAAAAGTTGTCCAAAACAGCTTCCAATCGAATGTTCATGTGATTGGAAAAGTCAGGAGAGTGCAAAGGTACTGTTTTCTATCAGTTGGCAAGGTGCGCACACAATCCCAGTGTTGTACAGCTTGCTTCTTCACCTTCCCGAAGCTGCCGCTCTCGCCGGCTGCCGGAGCCCAAGAAGCGGCTTCTTCGCGCAAAGACGATTGTGCCGCTCACAGTGCTCTCCTTAGCGCGGCTTCTGCCGAAAGACGCCCGGCAGCGGCTCTTACCTCCGGAGAGCATCCTACCTTCGTCTTTCGCGTCTTTTGTAGTCTACATCTTAGCAAAACGCTTTCCCACTATGTCTGGCTAGGAAAAACTGTGCCAGCACAGAAAACATCTCCCATCGTGTTCTAGATGTTGCACGGATGTCTGCCAAGTGTTTGGCAGGAAGAAAAGAAAAGTTGTCCAAAACAGCTTCCAATCGAATGTTCATGTGATTGGAAAAGTCAGGAGAGTGCAAAGGTACTGTTTTCTATCAGTTGGCAAGGTGCGCACACAATCCCAGTGTTGTACAGCTTGCTTCTTCACCTTCCCGAAGCTGCCGCTCTCGCCGGCTGCCGGAGCCCAAGAAGCGGCTTCTTCGCGCAAAGACGATTGTGCCGCTCACAGTGCTCTCCTTAGCGCGGCTTCTGCCGAAAGACGCCCGGCAGCGGCTCTTACCTCCGGAGAGCATCCTACCTTCGTCTTTAGCTCCTCTTCTCATCTCCCTCACGGCAAAAAGCTTTCCCAATATCTCTGGCTAGGAAAAACTGTGCCAGCACAGAAAACATCTCCCATCGTGTTCTAGATGTTACACGGATGTCTACCAAGTGTTTGGCAGGAAGAAAAGAAAAGTTGTCCAAAACAGCTTCCAATCGAATGTTCATGTGATTGGAAAAGTCAGGAGAGTGCAAAGGTACTGTTTTCTATCAGTTGGCAAGGTGCGCACACAATCCCAGTGTTGTACAGCTTGCTTCTTCACCTTCCCGAAGCTGCCGCTCTCGCCGGCTCCCGGAGCCGAAAAAGCGGCTTCTTCGCGCAAAGACGATTGCGCCGCTCACAGTGCTCTCCTTAGCGCGGCTTCTGCCGAAAGACGCCCGGCAGCGGCTCTTACCTCCGGAGAGCATCCTACCTTCGTCTTTAGCTCCTCTTCTCATCTACACCTCGGCAAAACGCTTTTCCACTATGTCTGGCTAGGAAAAACTGTGCCAGCACAGAAAACATCTCCCATCGTGTTCTAGAAGTTGCACGGATGTCTGCCAAGTGTTTGGCAGGAAGAAAAGAAAAGTTGTCCAAAACAGCTTCCAATCGAATGTTCATGTGATTGGAAAAGTCAGGAGAGTGCAAAGGTACTGTTTTCTATCAGTTGGCAAGGTGCGCACACAATCCCAGTGTTGTACAGCTTGCTTCTTCACCTTCCCGAAGCTGCTGCTCTCGCCGGCTGCCGGAGCCCAAGAAGCGGCTTCTTCGCGCAAAGACGATTGTGCCGCTCACAGTGCTCTCCTTAGCGCGGCTTCTGCCGAAAGACGCCCGGCAGCGGCTCTTACCTCCGGAGAGCATCCTACCTTCGTCTTTCGCGTCTTTTGTAGTCTACATCTTAGCAAAACGCTTTCCCACTATGTCTGGCTAGGAAAAACTGTGCCAGCACAGAAAACATCTCCCATCGTGTTCTAGATGTTGCACGGATGTCTGCCAAGTGTTTGGCAGGAAGAAAAGAAAAGTTGTCCAAAACAGCTTCCAATCGAATGTTCATGTGATTGGAAAAGTCAGGAGAGTGCAAAGGTACTGTTTTCTATCAGTTGGCAAGGTGCGCACACAATCCCAGTGTTGTACAGCTTGCTTCTTCACCTTCCCGAAGCTGCCGCTCTCGCCGGCTGCCGGAGCCCAAGAAGCGGCTTCTTCGCGCAAAGACGATTGTGCCGCTCACAGTGCTCTCCTTAGCGCGGCTTCTGCCGAAAGACGCCCGGCAGCGGCTCTTACCTCCGGAGAGCATCCTACCTTCGTCTTTAGCTCCTCTTCTCATCTCCCTCACGGCAAAAAGCTTTCCCACTATGTCTGGCTAGGAAAAACTGTGCCAGCACAGAAAACATCTCCCATCGTGTTCTAGATGTTGCACGGATGTCTACCAAGTGTTTGGCAGGAAGAAAAGAAAAGTTGTCCAAAACAGCTTCCAATCGAATGTTCCTGTGATTAGAAAAGTCAGGAGAGTGCAAAGGTACTGTTTTCTATCAGTTGGCAAGGTGCGCACACAATCCCAGTGTTGTACAGCTTGCTTCTTCACCTTCCCGAAGCTGCCGCTCTCGCCGGCTGCCGGAGCCCAAGAAGCGGCTTCTTCGCGCAAAGACGATTGTACCGCTCACAGTGCTCTCCTTAGCGCGGCTTCTGCCGAAAGACGCCCGGCAGCGGCTCTTTCCTCCGGAGAGCATCCTACCTTCGTCTTTAGCTCCTCTTCTCATCTACACCTCGGCAAAACGCTTTTCCACTATGTCTGGCTAGGAAAAACTGTGCCAGCACAGAAAACATCTCCCATCGTGTTCTAGAAGTTGCACGGATGTCTGCCAAGTGTTTGGCAGGAAGAAAAGAAAAGTTGTCCAAAACAGCTTCCAATCGAATGTTCATGTGATTGGAAAAGTCAGGAGAGTGCAAAGGTACTGTTTTCTATCAGTTGGCAAGGTGCGCACACAATCCCAGTGTTGTACAGCTTGCTTCTTCACCTTCCCGAAGCTGCCGCTCTCGCCGGCTCCCGGAGCCGAAAAAGCGGCTTCTTCGCGCAAAGACGATTGCGCCGCTCACAGAGCTCTCCTTAGCGCGGCTTCTGCCGAAAGACGCCCGGCAGCGGCTCTTTCCTCCAGAGAGCATCCTACCTTCGTCTTTAGCTCCTCTTCTCATCTACACCTCGGCAAAACGCTTTTCCACTATGTCTGGCTAGGAAAAACTGTGCCAGCACAGAAAACATCTCCCATCGTGTTCTAGAAGTTGCACGGATGTCTGCCAAGTGTTTGGCAGGAAGAAAAGAAAAGTTGTCCAAAACAGCTTCCAATCGAATGTTCATGTGATTGGAAAAGTCAGGAGAGTGCAAAGGTACTGTTTTCTATCAGTTGGCAAGGTGCGCACACAATCCCAGTGTTGTACAGCTTGCTTCTTCACCTTCCCGAAGCTGCCGCTCTCGCCGGCTGCCGGAGCCCAAGAAGCGGCTTCTTCGCGCAAAGACGATTGTGCCGCTCACAGTGCTCTCCTTAGCGCGGCTTCTGCCGAAAGACGCCCGGCAGTGGCTCTTACCTCCGGAGAGCATCCTACCTTCGTCTTTAGCTCCTCTTCTCATCTACCTCACGGCAAAAAGCTTTCCCTCTATGCCTGGCGAGGAAAACCTGTGCCAGCACAGAAAACATCTCCCATCGTGTTCTAGATGTTGCACGGATGTCTGCCAAGTGTTTGGCAGGAAGAAAAGAAAAGTTGTCCAAAACAGCTTCCAATCGAATGTTCATGTGATTGGAAAAGTCAGGAGAGTGCAAAGGTACTGTTTTCTATCAGTTGGCAAGGTGCGCACACAATCCCAGTGTTGTACAGCTTGCTTCTTCACCTTCCCGAAGCTGCCGCTCTCGCCGGCTGCCGGAGCCCAAGAAGCGGCTTCTTCGCGCAAAGACGATTGTGCCGCTCACAGTGCTCTCCTTAGCGCGGCTTCTGCCGAAAGACGCCCGGCAGCGGCTCTTTCCTCCGGAGAGCATCCTATCTTCGTCTTTAGCTCCTCTTCTCATCTACACCTCGGCAAAACGCTTTTCCACTATGTCTGGCTAGGAAAAACTGTGCCAGCACAGAAAACATCTCCCATCGTGTTCTAGAAGTTGCACGGATGTCTGCCAAGTGTTTGGCAGGAAGAAAAGAAAAGTTGTCCAAAACAGCTTCCAATCGAATGTTCCTGTGATTGGAAAAGTCAGGAGAGTGCAAAGGTACTGTTTTCTATCAGTTGGCAAGGTGCGCACACAATCCCAGTGTTGTACAGCTTGCTTCTTCACCTTCCCGAAGCTGCCGCTCTCGCCGGCTGCCGGAGCCCAAGAAGCGGCTTCTTCGCGCAAAGACGATTGTGCCGCTCACAGTGCTCTCCTTAGCGCGGCTTCTGCCGAAAGACGCCCGGCAGCGGCTCTTACCTCCGGAGAGCATCCTACCTTCGTCTTTCGCGTCTTTTGTAGTCTACATCTTAGCAAAACGCTTTCCCACTATGTCTGGATAGGAAAAACTGTGCCAGCACAGAAAACATCTCCCATCGTGTTCTAGATGTTGCACGGATGTCTGCCAAGTGTTTGGCAGGAAGAAAAGAAAAGTTGTCCAAAACAGCTTCCAATCGAATGTTCATGTGATTGGAAAAGTCAGGAGAGTGCAAAGGTACTGTTTTCTATCAGTTGGCAAGGTGCGCACACAATCCCAGTGTTGTACAGCTTGCTTCTTCACCTTCCCGAAGCTGCCGCTCTCGCCGGCTGCCGGAGCCCAAGAAGCGGCTTCTTCGCGCAAAGACGATTGTGCCGCTCACAGTGCTCTCCTTAGCGCGGCTTCTGCCGAAAGACGCCCGGCAGCGGCTCTTACCTCCGGAGAGCATCCTACCTTCGTCTTTAGCTCCTCTTCTCATCTCCCTCACGGCAAAACGCTTTCCCACTATGTCTGGCTAGGAAAAACTGTGCCAGCACAGAAAACATCTCCCATCGTGTTCTAGAAGTTGCACGGATGTCTACCAAGTGTTTGGCAGGAAGAAAAGAAAAGTTGTCCAAAACAGCTTCCAATCGAATGTTCATGTGATTGGAAAAGTCAGGAGAGTGCAAAGGTACTGTTTTCTATCAGTTGGCAAGGTGCGCACACAATCCCAGTGTTGTACAGCTTGCTTCTTCACCTTCCCGAAGCTGCCGCTCTCGCCGGCTGCCGGAGCCCAAGAAGCGGCTTCTTCGCGCAAAGACGATTGTGCCGCTCACAGTGCTCTCCTTAGCGCGGCTTCTGCCGAAAGACGCCCGGCAGCGGCTCTTACCTCCGGAGAGCATCCTACCTTCGTCTTTAGCTCCTCTTCTCATCTACACCTCGGCAACAAGCTTTTCCACTATGTCTGGCTAGGAAAAACTGTGCCAGCACAGAAAACATCTCCCATCGTGTTCTAGAAGTTGCACGGATGTCTGCCAAGTGTTTGGCAGGAAGAAAAGAAAAGTTGTCCAAAACAGCTTCCAATCGAATGTTCATGTGATTGGAAAAGTCAGGAGAGTGCAAAGGTACTGTTTTCTATCAGTTGGCAAGGTGCGCACACAATCCCAGTGTTGTACAGCTTGCTTCTTCACCTTCCCGAAGCTGCCGCTCTCGCCGGCTGCCGGAGCCCAAGAAGCGGCTTCTTCGCGCAAAGACGATTGTGCCGCTCACAGTGCTCTCCTTAGCGCGGCTTCTGCCGAAAGACGCCCGGCAGCGGCTCTTACCTCCGGAGAGCATCCTACCTTCGTCTTTCGCGTCTTTTGTAGTCTACATCTTAGCAAAACGCTTTCCCACTATGTCTGGCTAGGAAAAACTGTGCCAGCACAGAAAACATCTCCCATCGTGTTCTAGATGTTGCACGGATGTCTGCCAAGTGTTTGGCAGGAAGAAAAGAAAAGTTGTCCAAAACAGCTTCCAATCGAATGTTCATGTGATTGGAAAAGTCAGGAGAGTGCAAAGGTACTGTTTTCTATCAGTTGGCAAGGTGCGCACACAATCCCAGTGTTGTACAGCTTGCTTCTTCACCTTCCCGAAGCTGCCGCTCTCGCCGGCTGCCGGAGCCCAAGAAGCGGCTTCTTCGCGCAAAGACGATTGTGCCGCTCACAGTGCTCTCCTTAGCGCGGCTTCTGCCGAAAGACGCCCGGCAGCGGCTCTTACCTCCGGAGAGCATCCTACCTTCGTCTTTAGCTCCTCTTCTCATCTCCCTCACGGCAAAAAGCTTTCCCACTATGTCTGGCTAGGAAAAACTGTGCCAGCACAGAAAACATCTCCCATCGTGTTCTAGAAGTTGCACGGATGTCTACCAAGTGTTTGGCAGGAAGAAAAGAAAAGTTGTCCAAAACAGCTTCCAATCGAATGTTCCTGTGATTAGAAAAGTCAGGAGAGTGCAAAGGTACTGTTTTCTATCAGTTGGCAAGGTGCGCACACAATCCCAGTGTTGTACAGCTTGCTTCTTCACCTTCCCGAAGCTGCCGCTCTCGCCGGCTCCCGGAGCCAAAGAAGCGGCTTCTTCGCGCAAAGACGATTGTACCGCTCACAGTGCTCTCCTTAGCGCGGCTTCTGCCGAAAGACGCCCGGCAGCGGCTCTTTCCTCCGGAGAGCATCCTACCTTCGTCTTTAGCTCCTCTTCTCATCTACACCTCGGCAAAACGCTTTTCCACTATGTCTGGCTAGGAAAAACTGTGCCAGCACAGAAAACATCTCCCATCGTGTTCTAGATGTTGCACGGATGTCTGCCAAGTGTTTGGCAGGAAGAAAAGAAAAGTTGTCCAAAACAGCTTCCAATCGAATGTTCATGTGATTGGAAAAGTCAGGAGAGTGCAAAGGTACTGTTTTCTATCAGTTGGCAAGGTGCGCACACAATCCCAGTGTTGTACAGCTTGCTTCTTCACCTTCCCGAAGCTGCCGCTCTCGCCGGCTCCCGGAGCCGAAAAAGCGGCTTCTTCGCGCAAAGACGATTGCGCCGCTCACAGTGCTCTCCTTAGCGCGGCTTCTGCCGAAAGACGCCCGGCAGCGGCTCTTTCCTCCAGAGAGCATCCTACCTTCGTCTTTAGCTCCTCTTCTCATCTACACCTCGGCAAAACGCTTTTCCACTATGTCTGGCTAGGAAAAACTGTGCCAGCACAGAAAACATCTCCCATCGTGTTCTAGAAGTTGCACGGATGTCTGCCAAGTGTTTGGCAGGAAGAAAAGAAAAGTTGTCCAAAACAGCTTCCAATCGAATGTTCATGTGATTGGAAAAGTCAGGAGAGTGCAAAGGTACTGTTTTCTATCAGTTGGCAAGGTGCGCACACAATCCCAGTGTTGTACAGCTTGCTTCTTCACCTTCCCGAAGCTGCCGCTCTCGCCGGCTGCCGGAGCCCAAGAAGCGGCTTCTTCGCGCAAAGACGATTGTGCCGCTCACAGTGCTCTCCTTAGCGCGGCTTCTGCCGAAAGACGCCCGGCAGCGGCTCTTACCTCCGGAGAGCATCCTACCTTCGTCTTTAGCTCCTCTTCTCATCTACACCTCGGCAAAAAGCTTTTCCACTATGTCTGGCTAGGAAAAACTGTGCCAGCACAGAAAACATCTCCCATCGTGTTCTAGAAGTTGCACAGATGTCTACCAAGTGTTTGGCAGGAAGAAAAGAAAAGTTGTCCAAAACAGCTTCCAATCGAATGTTCCTGTGATTGGAAAAGTCAGGAGAGTGCAAAGGTACTGTTTTCTATCAGTTGGCAAGGTGCGCACACAATCCCAGTGTTGTACAGCTTGCTTCTTCACCTTCCCGAAGCTGCAGCTCTCGCCGGCTCCCGGAGCCCAAGAAGCGGCTTCTTCGCGCAAAGACGATTGTGCCGCTCACAGTGCTCTCCTTAGCGCGGCTTCTGCCGAAAGACGCCCGGCAGCGGCTCTTACCTCCGGAGAGCATCCTACCTTCGTCTTTAGCTCCTCTTCTCATCTACACCTCGGCAAAACGCTTTTCCACTATGTCTGGCTAGGAAAAACTGTGCCAGCACAGAAAACATCTCCCATCGTGTTCTAGAAGTTGCACGGATGTCTGCCAAGTGTTTGGCAGGAAGAAAAGAAAAGTTGTCCAAAACAGCTTCCAATCGAATGTTCCTGTGATTGGAAAAGTCAGGAGAGTGCAAAGGTACTGTTTTCTATCAGTTGGCAAGGTGCGCACACAATCCCAGTGTTGTACAGCTTGCTTCTTCACCTTCCCGAAGCTGCCGCTCTCGCCGGCTGCCGGAGCCCAAGAAGCGGCTTCTTCGCGCAAAGACGATTGTGCCGCTCACAGTGCTCTCCTTAGCGCGGCTTCTGCCGAAAGACGCCCGGCAGCGGCTCTTTCCTCCGGAGAGCATCCTACCTTCGTCTTTCGCGTCTTTTGTAGTCTACATCTTAGCAAAACGCTTTGCCACTATGTCTGGCTAGGAAAAACTGTGCCAGCACAGAAAACATCTCCCATCGTGTTCTAGAAGTTGCACGGATGTCTACCAAGTGTTTGGCAGGAAGAAAAGAAAAGTTGTCCAAAACAGCTTCCAATCGAATGTTCATGTGATTGGAAAAGTCAGGAGAGTGCAAAGGTACTGTTTTCTATCAGTTGGCAAGGTGCGCACACAATCCCAGTGTTGTACAGCTTGCTTCTTCACCTTCCCGAAGCTGCCGCTCTCGCCGGCTGCCGGAGCCCAAGAAGCGGCTTCTTCGCGCAAAGACGATTGTGCCGCTCACAGTGCTCTCCTTAGCGCGGCTTCTGCCGAAAGACGCCCGGCAGCGGCTCTTACCTCCGGAGAGCATCCTACCTTCGTCTTTAGCTCCTCTTCTCATCTACCTCACGGCAAAAAGCTTTCCCACTATGTCTGGCTAGGAAAAACTGTGCCAGCACAGAAAACATCTCCCATCGTGTTCTAGATGTTGCACGGATGTCTACCAAGTGTTTGGCAGGAAGAAAAGAAAAGTTGTCCAAAACAGCTTCCAATCGAATGTTCATGTGATTGGAAAAGTCAGGAGAGTGCAAAGGTACTGTTTTCTATCAGTTGGCAAGGTGCGCACACAATCCCAGTGTTGTACAGCTTGCTTCTTCACCTTCCCGAAGCTGCCGCTCTCGCCGGCTGCCGGAGCCCAAGAAGCGGCTTCTTCGCGCAAAGACGATTGTACCGCTCACAGTGCTCTCCTTAGCGCGGCTTCTGCCGAAAGATGCCCGGCAGCGGCTCTTTCCTCCGGAGAGCATCCTACCTTCGTCTTTAGCTCCTCTTCTCATCTACACTTCGGCAAAACGCTTTTCCACTATGTCTGGCTAGGAAAAACTGTGCCAGCACAGAAAACATCTCCCATCGTGTTCTAGAAGTTGCACGGATGTCTGCCAAGTGTTTGGCAGGAAGAAAAGAAAAGTTGTCCAAAACAGCTTCCAATCGAATGTTCATGTGATTGGAAAAGTCAGGAGAGTGCAAAGGTACTGTTTTCTATCAGTTGGCAAGGTGCGCACACAATCCCAGTGTTGTACAGCTTGCTTCTTCACCTTCCCGAAGCTGCCGCTCTCGCCGGCTGCCGGAGCCCAAGAAGCGGCTTCTTCGCGCAACGACGATTGCGCCGCTCACAGTGCTCTCCTTAGCGCGGCTTCTGCCGAAAGACGCCCGGCAGCGGCTATTTCCTCCGGAGAGCATCCTACCTTCGTCTTTCGCGTCTTTTGTAGTCTACATCTTAGCAAAAAGCTTTCCCACTATGTCTGGCTAGGAAAAACTGTGCCAGCACAGAAAACATCTCCCATCGTGTTCTAGAAGTTGCACGGATGTCTGCCAAGTGTTTGGCAGGAAGAAAAGAAAAGTTGTCCAAAACAGCTTCCAATCGAATGTTCATGTGATTGGAAAAGTCAGGAGAGTGCAAAGGTACTGTTTTCTATCAGTTGGCAAGGTGCGCACACAATCCCAGTGTTGTACAGCTTGCTTCTTCACCTTCCCGAAGCTGCCGCTCTCGCCGGCTGCCGGAGCCCAAGAAGCGGCTTCTTCGCGCAAAGACGATTGTGCCGCTCACAGTGCTCTCCTTAGCGCGGCTTCTGCCGAAAGACGCCCGGCAGCGGCTCTTACCTCCGGAGAGCATCCTACCTTCGTCTTTAGCTCCTCTTCTCATCTCCCTCACGGCAAAAAGCTTTCCCTCTATGCCTGGCGAGGAAAACCTGTGCCAGCACAGAAAACATCTCCCATCGTGTTCTAGAAGTTGCACGGATGTCTGCCAAGTGTTTGGCAGGAAGAAAAGAAAAGTTGTCCAAAACAGCTTCCAATCGAATGTTCATGTGATTGGAAAAGTCAGGAGAGTGCAAAGGTACTGTTTTCTATCAGTTGGCAAGGTGCGCACACAATCCCAGTGTTGTACAGCTTGCTTCTTCACCTTCCCGAAGCTGCCGCTCTCGCCGGCTCCCGGAGCCCAAGAAGCGGCTTCTTCGCGCAAAGACGATTGTGCCGCTCACAGTGCTCTCCTTAGCGCGGCTTCTGCCGAAAGACGCCCGGCAGCAGCTCTTACCTCCGGAGAGCATCCTATCTTCGTCTTTAGCTCCTCTTCTCATCTACACCTCGGCAAAACGCTTTTCCACTATGTCTGGCTAGGAAAAACTGTGCCAGCACAGAAAACATCTCCCATCGTGTTCTAGAAGTTGCACGGATGTCTGCCAAGTGTTTGGCAGGAAGAAAAGAAAAGTTGTCCAAAACAGCTTCCAATCGAATGTTCATGTGATTGGAAAAGTCAGGAGAGTGCAAAGGTACTGTTTTCTATCAGTTGGCAAGGTGCGCACACAATCCCAGTGTTGTACAGCTTGCTTCTTCACCTTCCCGAAGCTGCCGCTCTCGCCGGCTGCCGGAGCCCAAGAAGCGGCTTCTTCGCGCAAAGACGATTGTGCCGCTCACAGTGCTCTCCTTAGCGCGGCTTCTGCCGAAAGACGCCCGGCAGCGGCTCTTACCTCCGGAGAGCATCCTACCTTCGTCTTTCGCGTCTTTTGTAGTCTACATCTTAGCAAAACGCTTTCCCACTATGTCTGGCTAGGAAAAACTGTGCCAGCACAGAAAACATCTCCCATCGTGTTCTAGATGTTGCACGGATGTCTGCCAAGTGTTTGGCAGGAAGAAAAGAAAAGTTGTCCAAAACAGCTTCCAATCGAATGTTCATGTGATTGGAAAAGTCAGGAGAGTGCAAAGGTACTGTTTTCTATCAGTTGGCAAGGTGCGCACACAATCCCAGTGTTGTACAGCTTGCTTCTTCACCTTCCCGAAGCTGCCGCTCTCGCCGGCTGCCGGAGCCCAAGAAGCGGCTTCTTCGCGCAAAGACGATTGTGCCGCTCACAGTGCTCTCCTTAGCGCGGCTTCTGCCGAAAGATGCCCGGCAGCGGCTCTTACCTCCGGAGAGCATCCTACCTTCGTCTTTAACTCCTCTTCTCATCTCCCTCACGGCAAAAAGCTTTCCCATTATGTCTGGCTAGGAAAAACTGTGCCAGCACAGAAAACATCTCCCATCGTGTTCTAGATGTTTCACGGATGTCTACCAAGTGTTTGGCAGGAAGAAAAGAAAAGTTGTCCAAAACAGCTTCCAATCGAATGTTCCTGTGATTGGAAAAGTCAGGAGAGTGCAAAGGTACTGTTTTCTATCAGTTGGCAAGGTGCGCACACAATCCCAGTGTTGTACAGCTTGCTTCTTCACCTTCCCGAAGCTGCCGCTCTCGCCGGCTGCCGGAGCCCAAGAAGCGGCTTCTTCGCGCAAAGACGATTGTGCCGCTCACAGTGCTCTCCTTAGCGCGGCTTCTGCCGAAAGACGCCCGGCAGCGGCTCTTACCTCCGGAGAGCATCCTACCTTCGTCTTTAGCTCCTCTTCTCATCTACACCTCGGCAAAACGCTTTTCCACTATGTCTGGCTAGGAAAAACTGTGCCAGCACAGAAAACATCTCCCATCGTGTTCTAGATGTTGCACGGATGTCTGCCAAGTGTTTGGCAGGAAGAAAAGAAAAGTTGTCCAAAACAGCTTCCAATCGAATGTTCATGTGATTGGAAAAGTCAGGAGAGTGCAAAGGTACTGTTTTCTATCAGTTGGCAAGGTGCGCACACAATCCCAGTGTTGTACAGCTTGCTTCTTCACCTTCCCGAAGCTGCCGCTCTCGCCGGCTCCCGGAGCCGAAAAAGCGGCTTCTTCGCGCAAAGACGATTGCGCCGCTCACAGTGCTCTCCTTAGCGCGGCTTCTGCCGAAAGACGCCCGGCAGCGGCTCTTTCCTCCGGAGAGCATCCTACCTTCGTCTTTCGCGTCTTTTGTAGTCTACATCTTAGCAAAAAGCTTTTCCACTATGTCTGGCGAGGAAAAACTGTGCCAGCACAGAAAACATCTCTCATCGTGTTCTAGAAGTTGCACGGATGTCTGCCAAGTGTTTGGCAGGAAGAAAAGAAAAGTTGTCCAAAACAGCTTCCAATCGAATGTTCATGTGATTGGAAAAGTCAGGAGAGTGCAAAGGTACTGTTTTCTATCAGTTGGCAAGGTGCGCACACAATCCCAGTGTTGTACAACTTGCTTCTTCACCTTCCCGAAGCTGCCGCTCTCGCCGGCTGCCGGAGCCCAAGAAGCGGCTTCTTCGCGCAAAGACGATTGTGCCGCTCACAGTGCTCTCCTTAGCGCGGCTTCTGCCGAAAGACGCCCGGCAGCGGCTCTTACCTCCGGAGAGCATCCTACCTTCGTCTTTAGCTCCTCTTCTCATCTACCTCACGGCAAAAAGCTTTCCCTCTATGCCTGGCTAGGAAAACCTGTGCCAGCACAGAAAACATCTCCCATCGTGTTCTAGAAGTTGCACGGATGTCTGCCAAGTGTTTGGCAGGAAGAAAAGAAAAGTTGTCCAAAACAGCTTCCAATCGAATGTTCATGTGATTGGAAAAGTCAGGAGAGTGCAAAGGTACTGTTTTCTATCAGTTGGCAAGGTGCGCACACAATCCCAGTGTTGTACAGCTTGCTTCTTCACCTTCCCGAAGCTGCCGCTCTCGCCGGCTGCCGGAGCCCAAGAAGCGGCTTCTTCGCGCAAAGACGATTGTGCCGCTCACAGTGCTCTCCTTAGCGCGGCTTCTGCCGAAAGACGCCCGGCAGCGGCTCTTACCTCCGGAGAGCATCCTATCTTCGTCTTTAGCTCCTCTTCTCATCTACACCTCGGCAAAATGCTTTTCCACTATGTCTGGCTAGGAAAAACTGTGCCAGCACAGAAAACATCTCCCATCGTGTTCTAGAAGTTGCACGGATGTCTGCCAAGTGTTTGGCAGGAAGAAAAGAAAAGTTGTCCAAAACAGCTTCCAATCGAATGTTCATGTGATTGGAAAAGTCAGGAGAGTGCAAAGGTACTGTTTTCTATCAGTTGGCAAGGTGCGCACACAATCCCAGTGTTGTACAGTTTGCTTCTTCACCTTCCCGAAGCTGCCGCTCTCGCCGGCTGCCGGAGCTCAAGAAGCGGCTTCTTCGCGCAAAGACGATTGTGCCGCTCACAGTGCTCTCCTTAGCGCGGCTTCTGCCGAAAGACGCCCGGCAGCGGCTCTTACCTCCGGAGAGCATCCTACCTTCGTCTTTCGCGTCTTTTGTAGTCTACATCTTAGCAAAACGCTTTCCCACTATGTCTGGCTAGGAAAAACTGTGCCAGCACAGAAAACATCTCCCATCGTGTTCTAGAAGTTGCACGGATGTCTACCAAGTGTTTGGCAGGAAGAAAAGAAAAGTTGTCCAAAACAGCTTCCAATCGAATGTTCATGTGATTGGAAAAGTCAGGAGAGTGCAAAGGTACTGTTTTCTATCAGTTGGCAAGGTGCGCACACAATCCCAGTGTTGTACAGCTTGCTTCTTCACCTTCCCGAAGCTGCCGCTCTCGCCGGCTGCCGGAGCCGAAGAAGCGGCTTCTTCGTGCAAAGACGATTGTGCCGCTCACAGTGCTCTCCTTAGCGCGGCTTCTGCCGAAAGACGCCCGGCAGCGGCTCTTACCTCCGGAGAGCATCCTACCTTCGTCTTTAGCTCCTCTTCTCATCTACACCTCGGCAAAACGCTTTTCCACTATGTCTGGCTAGGAAAAACTGTGCCAGCACAGAAAACATCTCCCATCGTGTTCTAGAAGTTGCACGGATGTCTGCCAAGTGTTTGGCAGGAAGAAAAGAAAAGTTGTCCAAAACAGCTTCCAATCGAATGTTCCTGTGATTGGAAAAGTCAGGAGAGTGCAAAGGTACTGTTTTCTATCAGTTGGCAAGGTGCGCACACAATCCCAGTGTTGTACAGCTTGCTTCTTCACCTTCCCGAAGCTGCCGCTCTCGCCGGCTGCCGGAGCCCAAGAAGCGGCTTCTTCGCGCAAAGACGATTGTGCCGCTCACAGTGCTCTCCTTAGCGCGGCTTCTGCCGAAAGACGCCCGGCAGCGGCTCTTACCTCCGGAGAGCATCCTACCTTCTTCTTTCGCCTCTTTTGTAGTCTACATCTTAGCAAAACGCTTTCCCACTATGTCTGGCTAGGAAAAACTGTGCCAGCACAGAAAACATCTCCCATCGTGTTCTAGAAGTTGCACGGATGTCTGCCAAGTGTTTGGCAGGAAGAAAAGAAAAGTTGTCCAAAACAGCTTCCAATCGAATGTTCATGTGATTGGAAAAGTCAGGAGAGTGCAAAGGTACTGTTTTCTATCAGTTGGCAAGGTGCGCACACAATCCCAGTGTTGTACAGCTTGCTTCTTCACCTTCCCGAAGCTGCCGCTCTCGCCGGCTGCCGGAGCCCAAGAAGCGGCTTCTTCGCGCAAAGACGATTGTGCCGCTCACAGTGCTCTCCTTAGCGCGGCTTCTGCCGAAAGACGCCCGGCAGCGGCTCTTACCTCCGGAGAGCATCCTACCTTCGTCTTTAGCTCCTCTTCTCATCTCCCTCACGGCAAAAAGCTTTCCCACTATGTCTGGCTAGGAAAAACTGTGCCAGCACAGAAAACATCTCCCATCGTGTTCTAGATGTTGCACGGATGTCTACCAAGTGTTTGGCAGGAAGAAAAGAAAAGTTGTCCAAAACAGCTTCCAATCGAATGTTCCTGTGATTGGAAAAGTCAGGAGAGTGCAAAGGTACTGTTTTCTATCAGTTGGCAAGGTGCGCACACAATCCCAGTGTTGTACAGCTTGCTTCTTCACCTTCCCGAAGCTGCCGCTCTCGCCGGCTGCCGGAGCCCAAGAAGCGGCTTCTTCGCGCAAAGACGATTGTACCGCTCACAGTGCTCTCCTTAGCGCGGCTTCTGCCGAAAGACGCCCGGCAGCGGCTCTTTCCTCCGGAGAGCATCCCACCTTCGTCTTTAGCTCCTCTTCTCATCTACACCTCGGCAAAACGCTTTTCCACTATGTCTGGCTAGGAAAAACTGTGCCAGCACAGAAAACATCTCCCATCGTGTTCTAGATGTTGCACGGATGTCTGCCAAGTGTTTGGCAGGAAGAAAAGAAAAGTTGTCCAAAACAGCTTCCAATCGAATGTTCATGTGATTGGAAAAGTCAGGAGAGTGCAAAGGTACTGTTTTCTATCAGTTGGCAAGGTGCGCACACAATCCCAGTGTTGTACAGCTTGCTTCTTCACCTTCCCGAAGCTGCCGCTCTCGCCGGCTCCCGGAGCCGAAAAAGCGGCTTCTTCGCGCAAAGACGATTGCGCCGCTCACAGTGCTCTCCTTAGCGCGGCTTCTGCCGAAAGACGCCCGGCAGCGGCTCTTTCCTCCGGAGAGCATCCTACCTTCGTCTTTCGCGTCTTTTGTAGTCTACATCTTAGCAAAAAGCTTTTCCACTATGTCTGGCGAGGAAAAACTGTGCCAGCACAGAAAACATCTCCCATCGTGTTCTAGAAGTTGCACGGATGTCTGCCAAGTGTTTGGCAGGAAGAAAAGAAAAGTTGTCCAAAACAGCTTCCAATCGAATGTTCATGTGATTGGAAAAGTCAGGAGAGTGCAAAGGTACTGTTTTCTATCAGTTGGCAAGGTGCGCACACAATCCCAGTGTTGTACAGCTTGCTTCTTCACCTTCCCGAAGCTGCCGCTCTCGCCGGCTCCCGGAGCCCAAGAAGCGGCTTCTTCGCGCAAAGACGATTGTGCCGCTCACAGTGCTCTCCTTAGCGCGGCTTCTGCCGAAAGACGCCCGGCAGCGGCTCTTACCTCCGGAGAGCATCCTACCTTCGTCTTTAGCTCCTCTTCTCATCTACCTCACGGCAAAAAGCTTTCCCTCTATACCTGGCTAGGAAAACCTGTGCCAGCACAGAAAACATCTCCCATCGTGTTCTAGAAGTTGCACGGATGTCTGCCAAGTGTTTGGCAGGAAGAAAAGAAAAGTTGTCCAAAACAGCTTCCAATCGAATGTTCATGTGATTGGAAAAGTCAGGAGAGTGCAAAGGTACTGTTTTCTATCAGTTGGCAAGGTGCGCACACAATCCCAGTGTTGTACAGCTTGCTTCTTCACCTTCCCGAAGCTGCCGCTCTCGCCGGCTGCCGGAGCCCAAGAAGCGGCTTCTTCGCGCAAAGACGATTGTGCCGCTCACAGTGCTCTCCTTAGCGCGGCTTCTGCCGAAAGACGCCCGGCAGCGGCTCTTACCTCCGGAGAGCATCCTATCTTCGTCTTTAGCTCCTCTTCTCATCTACACCTCGGCAAAACGCTTTTCCACTATGTCTGGCTAGGAAAAACTGTGCCAGCACAGAAAACATCTCCCATCGTGTTCTAGAAGTTGCACGGATGTCTGCCAAGTGTTTGGCAGGAAGAAAAGAAAAGTTGTCCAAAACAGCTTCCAATCGAATGTTCATGTGATTGGAAAAGTCAGGAGAGTGCAAAGGTACTGTTTTCTATCAGTTGGCAAGGTGCGCACACAATCCCAGTGTTGTACAGTTTGCTTCTTCACCTTCCCGAAGCTGCCGCTCTCGCCGGCTGCCGGAGCCCAAGAAGCGGCTTCTTCGCGCAAAGACGATTGTGCCGCTCACAGTGCTCTCCTTAGCGCGGCTTCTGCCGAAAGACGCCCGGCAGCGGCTCTTACCTCCGGAGAGCATCCTACCTTCGTCTTTCGCGTCTTTTGTAGTCTACATCTTAGCAAAACGCTTTCCCACTATGTCTGGCTAGGAAAAACTGTGCCAGCACAGAAAACATCTCCCATCGTGTTCTAGAAGTTGCACGGATGTCTACCAAGTGTTTGGCAGGAAGAAAAGAAAAGTTGTCCAAAACAGCTTCCAATCGAATGTTCATGTGATTGGAAAAGTCAGGAGAGTGCAAAGGTACTGTTTTCTATCAGTTGGCAAGGTGCGCACACAATCCCAGTGTTGTACAGCTTGCTTCTTCACCTTCCCGAAGCTGCCGCTCTCGCCGGCTGCCGGAGCCCAAGAAGCGGCTTCTTCGCGCAAAGACGATTGTGCCGCTCACAGTGCTCTCCTTAG
Organism: Melospiza georgiana; assembly: GCF_028018845.1. Taxonomy (NCBI): domain Eukaryota; kingdom Metazoa; phylum Chordata; class Aves; order Passeriformes; family Passerellidae; genus Melospiza; species Melospiza georgiana. Next base: position 1,679,906 of record NC_080451.1, read on the forward strand.
CGCGGCTTCTGCCGAAAGACGCCCGGCAGCGGCTCTTTCCTCCAGAGAGCATCCTACCTTCGTCTTTAGCTCCTCTTCTCATCTACACCTCGGCAAAACGCTTTTCCACTATGTCTGGCTAGGAAAAACTGTGCCAGCACAGAAAACATCTCCCATCGTGTTCTAGAAGTTGCACGGATGTCTGCCAAGTGTTTGGCAGGAAGAAAAGAAAAGTTGTCCAAAACAGCTTCCAATCGAATGTTCATGTGATTGGAAAAGTCAGGAGAGTGCAAAGGTACTGTTTTCTATCAGTTGGCAAGGTGCGCACACAATCCCAGTGTTGTACAGCTTGCTTCTTCACCTTCCCGAAGCTGCCGCTCTCGCCGGCTGCCGGAGCCCAAGAAGCGGCTTCTTCGCGCAAAGACGATTGTGCCGCTCACAGTGCTCTCCTTAGCGCGGCTTCTGCCGAAAGACGCCCGGCAGCGGCTCTTACCTCCGGAGAGCATCCTACCTTCCTCTTTAGCTCCTCTTCTCATCTACACCTCGGCAAAACGCTTTCCCACTATGTCTGGATAGGAAAAACTGTGCCAGCACAGAAAACATCTCCCATCGTGTTCTAGAAGTTGCACAGATGTCTACCAAGTGTTTGGCAGGAAGAAAAGAAAAGTTGTCCAAAACAGCTTCCAATCGAATGTTCATGTGATTGGAAAAGTCAGGAGAGTGCAAAGGTACTGTTTTCTATCAGTTGGCAAGGTGCGCACACAATCCCAGTGTTGTACAGCTTGCTTCTTCACCTTCCCGAAGCTGCAGCTCTCGCCGGCTCCCGGAGCCCAAGAAGCGGCTTCTTCGCGCAAAGACGATTGTGCCGCTCACAGTGCTCTCCTTAGCGCGGCTTCTGCCGAAAGACGCCCGGCAGCGGCTCTTACCTCCGGAGAGCATCCTACCTTCGTCTTTAGCTCCTCTTCTCATCTACACCTCGGCAAAACGCTTTTCCACTATGTCTGGCTAGGAAAAACTGTGCCAGCACAGAAAACATCTCCCATCGTGTTCTAGAAGTTGCACGGATGTCTGCCAAGTGTTTGGCAGGAAGAAAAGAAAAGTTGTCCAAAACAGCTTCCAATCGAATGTTCATGTGATTGGAAAAGTCAGGAGAGTGCAAAGGTACTGTTTTCTATCAGTTGGCAAGGTGCGCACACAATCCCAGTGTTGTACAGCTTGCTTCTTCACCTTCCCGAAGCTGCCGCTCTCGCCGGCTGCCGGAGCCCAAGAAGCGGCTTCTTCGCGCAAAGACGATTGTGCCGCTCACAGTGCTCTCCTTAGCGCGGCTTCTGCCGAAAGACGCCCGGCAGCGGCTCTTTCCTCCAGAGAGCATCCTACCTTCGTCTTTCGCGTCTTTTGTAGTCTACATCTTAGCAAAACGCTTTCCCACTATGTCTGGCTAGGAAAAACTGTGCCAGCACAGAAAACATCTCCCATCGTGTTCTAGATGTTGCACGGAGGTCTGCCAAGTGTTTGGCAGGAAGAAAAGAAAAGTTGTCCAAAACAGCTTCCAATCGAATGTTCCTGTGATTGGAAAAGTCAGGAGAGTGCAAAGGTACTGTTTTCTATCAGTTGGCAAGGTGCGCACACAATCCCAGTGTTGTACAGCTTGCTTCTTCACCTTCCCGAAGCTGCCGCTCTCGCCGGCTGCCGGAGCCCAAGAAGCGGCTTCTTCGCGCAAAGACGATTGTGCCGCTCACAGTGCTCTCCTTAGCGCGGCTTCTGCCGAAAGACGCCCGGCAGCGGCTCTTTCCTCCGGAGAGCATCCTACCTTCGTCTTTAGCTCCTCTTCTCATCTACCTCACGGCAAAAAGCTTTCCCTTTTTGCCTGACTAGGAAAACCTGTGCCAGCACAGAAAACATCTCCCATCGTGTTCTAGAAATTGCACGGATGTCTGCCAAGTGTTTGGCAGGAAGAAAAGAAAAGTTGTCCAAAACAGCTTCCAATCGAATGTTCATGTGATTGGAAAAGTCAGGAGAGTGCAAAGGTACTGTTTTCTATCAGTTGGCAAGGTGCGCACACAATCCCAGTGTTGTACAGCTTGCTTCTTCACCTTCCCGAAGCTGCCGCTCTCGCCGGCTGCCGGAGCCGAAAAAGCGGCTTCTTCGCGCAAAGACGATTGTGCCGCTCACAGTGCTCTCCTTAGCGCGGCTTCTGCCGAAAGACGCCCGGCAGCGGCTCTTACCTCCGGAGAGCATCCTACCTTCGTCTTTCGCGTCTTTTGTAGTCTACATCTTAGCAAAATGCTTTCCCACTATGTCTGGCTAGGAAAAACTGTGCCAGCACAGAAAACATCTCCCATCGTGTTCTAGATGTTGCACGGATGTCTGCCAAGTGTTTGGCAGGAAGAAAAGAAAAGTTGTCCAAAACAGCTTCCAATCGAATGTTCATGTGATTGGAAAAGTCAGGAGAGTGCAAAGGTACTGTTTTCTATCAGTTGGCAAGGTGCGCACACAATCCCAGTGTTGTACAGCTTGCTTCTTCACCTTCCCGAAGCTGCCGCTCTCGCCGGCTGCCGGAGCCCAAGAAGCGGCTTCTTCGCGCAAAGACGATTGTGCCGCTCACAGAGCTCTCCTTAGCGCGGCTTCTGCCGAAAGACGCCCGGCAGCGGCTCTTACCTCCGGAGAGCATCCTACCTTCGTCTTTAGCTCCTCTTCTCATCTCCCTCACGGCAAAAAGCTTTCCCACTATGTCTGGCTAGGAAAAACTGTGCCAGCACAGAAAACATCTCCCATCGTGTTCTAGAAGTTGCACGGATGTCTGCCAAGTGTTTGGCAGGAAGAAAAGAAAAGTTGTCCAAAACAGCTTCCAATCGAATGTTCATGTGATTGGAAAAGTCAGGAGAGTGCAAAGGTACTGTTTTCTATCAGTTGGCAAGGTGCGCACACAATCCCAGTGTTGTACAGCTTGCTTCTTCACCTTCCCGAAGCTGCCGCTCTCGCCGGCTGCCGGAGCCCAAGAAGCGGCTTCTTCGCGCAAAGACGATTGTACCGCTCACAGTGCTCTCCTTAGCGCGGCTTCTGCCGAAAGACGCCCGGCAGCGACTCTTTCCTCCGGAGAGCATCCTACCTTCGTCTTTAGCTCCTCTTCTCATCTACACCTCGGCAAAACGCTTTTCCACTATGTCTGGCTAGGAAAAACTGTGCCAGCACAGAAAACATCTCCCATCGTGTTCTAGAAGTTGCACGGATGTCTGCCAAGTGTTTGGCAGGAAGAAAAGAAAAGTTGTCCAAAACAGCTTCCAATCGAATGTTCATGTGATTGGAAAAGTCAGGAGAGTGCAAAGGTACTGTTTTCTATCAGTTGGCAAGGTGCGCACACAATCCCAGTGTTGTACAGCTTGCTTCTTCACCTTCCCGAAGCTGCCGCTCTCGCCGGCTGCCGGAGCCGAAAAAGCGGCTTCTTCGCGCAAAGACGATTGTGCCGCTCACAGTGCTCTCCTTAGCGCGGCTTCTGCCGAAAGACGCCCGGCAGCGGCTCTTTCCTCCGGAGAGCATCCTACCTTCGTCTTTCGCGTCTTTTGTAGTCTACATCTTAGCAAAAAGCTTTTCCACTATGTCTGGCGAGGAAAAACTGTGCCAGCACAGAAAACATCTCCCATCGTGTTCTAGAAGTTGCACGGATGTCTACCAAGTGTTTGGCAGGAAGAAAAGAAAAGTTGTCCAAAACAGATTCCAATCGAATGTTCATGTGATTGGAAAAGTCAGGAGAGTGCAAAGGTACTGTTTTCTATCAGTTGGCAAGGTGCGCACACAATCCCAGTGTTGTACAGCTTGCTTCTTCACCTTCCCGAAGCTGCCGCTCTCGCCGGCTGCCGGAGCCGAAGAAGCGGCTTCTTCGCGCAAAGACGATTGTGCCGCTCACAGTGCTCTCCTTAGCGCGGCTTCTGCCGAAAGACGCCCGGCAGCGGCTCTTTCCTCCAGAGAGCATCCTACCTTCGTCTTTAGCTCCTCTTCTCATCTACACCTCGGCAAAACGCTTTTCCACTATGTCTGGCTAGGAAAAACTGTGCCAGCACAGAAAACATCTCCCATCGTGTTCTAGAAGTTGCACGGATGTCTGCCAAGTGTTTGGCAGGAAGAAAAGAAAAGTTGTCCAAAACAGCTTCCAATCGAATGTTCATGTGATTGGAAAAGTCAGGAGAGTGCAAAGGTACTGTTTTCTATCAGTTGGCAAGGTGCGCACACAATCCCAGTGTTGTACAGCTTGCTTCTTCACCTTCCCGAAGCTGCCGCTCTCGCCGGCTGCCGGAGCCCAAGAAGCGGCTTCTTCGCGCAAAGACGATTGTGCCGCTCACAGTGCTCTCCTTAGCGCGGCTTCTACCGAAAGACGCCCGGCAGCGGCTCTTACCTCCGGAGAGCATCCTACCTTCGTCTTTAGCTCCTCTTCTCATCTACACCTCGGCAAAACGCTTTCCCACTATGTCTGGATAGGAAAAACTGTGCCAGCACAGAAAACATCTCCCATCGTGTTCTAGAAGTTGCACAGATGTCTACCAAGTGTTTGGCAGGAAGAAAAGAAAAGTTGTCCAAAACAGCTTCCAATCGAATGTTCATGTGATTGGAAAAGTCAGGAGAGTGCAAAGGTACTGTTTTCTATCAGTTGGCAAGGTGCGCACACAATCCCAGTGTTGTACAGCTTGCTTCTTCACCTTCCTGAAGCTGCCGCTCTCGCCGGCTGCCGGAGCCCAAGAAGCGGCTTCTTCGCGCAAAGACGATTGTGCCGCTCACAGTGCTCTCCTTAGCGCGGCTTCTGCCGAAAGACGCCCGGCAGCGGCTCTTACCTCCGGAGAGCATCCTACCTTCGTCTTTAGCTCCTCTTCTCATCTACACCTCGGCAAAACGCTTTTCCACTATGTCTGGCTAGGAAAAACTGTGCCAGCACAGAAAACATCTCCCATCGTGTTCTAGAAGTTGCACGGATGTCTGCCAAGTGTTTGGCAGGAAGAAAAGAAAAGTTGTCCAAAACAGCTTCCAATCGAATGTTCATGTGATTGGAAAAGTCAGGAGAGTGCAAAGGTACTGTTTTCTATCAGTTGGCAAGGTGCGCACACAATCCCAGTGTTGTACAGCTTGCTTCTTCACCTTCCCGAAGCTGCCGCTCTCGCCGGCTGCCGGAGCCCAAGAAGCGGCTTCTTCGCGCAAAGACGATTGTGCCGCTCACAGTGCTCTCCTTAGCGCGGCTTCTGCCGAAAGACGCCCGGCAGCGGCTCTTTCCTCCGGAGAGCATCCTACCTTCGTCTTTCGCGTCTTTTGTAGTCTACATCTTAGCAAAACGCTTTCCCACTATGTCTGGCTAGGAAAAACTGTGCCAGCACAGAAAACATCTCCCATCGTGTTCTAGATGTTGCACGGATGTCTGCCAAGTGTTTGGCAGGAAGAAAAGAAAAGTTGTCCAAAACAGCTTCCAATCGAATGTTCATGTGATTGGAAAAGTCAGGAGAGTGCAAAGGTACTGTTTTCTATCAGTTGGCAAGGTGCGCACACAATCCCAGTGTTGTACAGCTTGCTTCTTCACCTTCCTGAAGCTGCCGCTCTCGCCGGCTGCCGGAGCCCAAGAAGCGGCTTCTTCGCGCAAAGACGATTGTGCCGCTCACAGTGCTCTCCTTAGCGCGGCTTCTGCCGAAAGACGCCCGGCAGCGGCTCTTTCCTCCGGAGAGCATCCTACCTTCGTCTTTAGCTCCTCTTCTCATCTACCTCACGGCAAAAAGCTTTCCCTCTATGCCTGACTAGGAAAACCTGTGCCAGCACAGAAAACATCTCCCATCGTGTTCTAGAAGTTGCACGGATGTCTGCCAAGTGTTTGGCAGGAAGAAAAGAAAAGTTGTCCAAAACAGCTTCCAATCGAATGTTCATGTGATTGGAAAAGTCAGGAGAGTGCAAAGGTACTGTTTTCTATCAGTTGGCAAGGTGCGCACACAATCCCAGTGTTGTACAGCTTGCTTCTTCACCTTCCCGAAGCTGCCGCTCTCGCCGGCTGCCGGAGCCCAAGAAGCGGCTTCTTCGCGCAAAGACGATTGTGCCGCTCACAGTGCTCTCCTTAGCGCGGCTTCTGCCGAAAGACGCCCGGCAGCGGCTCTTACCTCCGGAGAGCATCCTATCTTCGTCTTTAGCTCCTCTTCTCATCTACACCTCGGCAAAACGCTTTTCCACTATGTCTGGCTAGGAAAAACTGTGCCAGCACAGAAAACATCTCCCATCGTGTTCTAGAAGTTGCACGGATGTCTGCCAAGTGTTTGGCAGGAAGAAAAGAAAAGTTGTCCAAAACAGCTTCCAATCGAATGTTCATGTGATTGGAAAAGTCAGGAGAGTGCAAAGGTACTGTTTTCTATCAGTTGGCAAGGTGCGCACACAATCCCAGTGTTGTACAGCTTGCTTCTTCACCTTCCCGAAGCTGCCGCTCTCGCCGGCTGCCGGAGCCGAAAAAGCGGCTTCTTCGCGCAAAGACGATTGTGCCGCTCACAGTGCTCTCCTTAGCGCGGCTTCTGCCGAAAGACGCCCGGCAGCGGCTCTTACCTCCGGAGAGCATCCTACCTTCGTCTTTCGCGTCTTTTGTAGTCTACATCTTAGCAAAACGCTTTCCCACTATGTCTGGCTAGGAAAAACTGTGCCAGCACAGAAAACATCTCCCATCGTGTTCTAGATGTTGCACGGATGTCTGCCAAGTGTTTGGCAGGAAGAAAAGAAAAGTTGTCCAAAACAGCTTCCAATCGAATGTTCATGTGATTGGAAAAGTCAGGAGAGTGCAAAGGTACTGTTTTCTATCAGTTGGCAAGGTGCGCACACAATCCCAGTGTTGTACAGCTTGCTTCTTCACCTTCCCGAAGCTGCCGCTCTCGCCGGCTGCCGGAGCCCAAGAAGCGGCTTCTTCGCGCAAAGACGATTGTGCCGCTCACAGTGCTCTCCTTAGCGCGGCTTCTGCCGAAAGACGCCCGGCAGCGGCTCTTACCTCCGGAGAGCATCCAATCTTCGTCTTTAGCTCCTCTTCTCATCTACACCTCGGCAAAACGCTTTTCCACTATGTCTGGCTAGGAAAAACTGTGCCAGCACAGAAAACATCTCCCATCGTGTTCTAGAAGTTGCACGGATGTCTGCCAAGTGTTTGGCAGGAAGAAAAGAAAAGTTGTCCAAAACAGCTTCCAATCGAATGTTCATGTGATTGGAAAAGTCAGGAGAGTGCAAAGGTACTGTTTTCTATCAGTTGGCAAGGTGCGCACACAATCCCAGTGTTGTACAGCTTGCTTCTTCACCTTCCCGAAGCTGCCGCTCTCGCCGGCTGCCGGAGCCGAAAAAGCGGCTTCTTCGCGCAAAGACGATTGTGCCGCTCACAGTGCTCTCCTTAGCGCGGCTTCTGCCGAAAGACGCCCGGCAGCGGCTCTTACCTCCGGAGAGCATCCTACCTTCGTCTTTCGCGTCTTTTGTAGTCTACATCTTAGCAAAACGCTTTCCCACTATGTCTGGCTAGGAAAAACTGTGCCAGCACAGAAAACATCTCCCATCGTGTTCTAGATGTTGCACGGATGTCTGCCAAGTGTTTGGCAGGAAGAAAAGAAAAGTTGTCCAAAACAGCTTCCAATCGAATGTTCATGTGATTGGAAAAGTCAGGAGAGTGCAAAGGTACTGTTTTCTATCAGTTGGCAAGGTGCGCACACAATCCCAGTGTTGTACAGCTTGCTTCTTCACCTTCCCGAAGCTGCCGCTCTCGCCGGCTGCCGGAGCCCAAGAAGCGGCTTCTTCGCGCAAAGACGATTGTGCCGCTCACAGAGCTCTCCTTAGCGCGGCTTCTGCCGAAAGACGCCCGGCAGCGGCTCTTACCTCCGGAGAGCATCCTACCTTCGTCTTTAGCTCCTCTTCTCATCTCCCTCACGGCAAAAAGCTTTCCCACTATGTCTGGCTAGGAAAAACTGTGCCAGCACAGAAAACATCTCCCATCGTGTTCTAGATGTTGCACGGATGTCTACCAAGTGTTTGGCAGGAAGAAAAGAAAAGTTGTCCAAAACAGCTTCCAATCGAATGTTCATGTGATTGGAAAAGTCAGGAGAGTGCAAAGGTACTGTTTTCTATCAGTTGGCAAGGTGCGCACACAATCCCAGTGTTGTACAGCTTGCTTCTTCACCTTCCCGAAGCTGCCGCTCTCGCCGGCTGCCGGAGCCCAAGAAGCGGCTTCTTCGCGCAAAGACGATTGTACCGCTCACAGTGCTCTCCTTAGCGCGGCTTCTGCCGAAAGACGCCCGGCAGCGGCTCTTTCCTCCGGAGAGCATCCTACCTTCGTCTTTAGCTCCTCTTCTCATCTACACCTCGGCAAAACGCTTTTCCACTATGTCTGGCTAGGAAAAACTGTGCCAGCACAGAAAACATCTCCCATCGTGTTCTAGAAGTTGCACGGATGTCTGCCAAGTGTTTGGCAGGAAGAAAAGAAAAGTTGTCCAAAACAGCTTCCAATCGAATGTTCCTGTGATTGGAAAAGTCAGGAGAGTGCAAAGGTACTGTTTTCTATCAGTTGGCAAGGTGCGCACACAATCCCAGTGTTGTACAGCTTGCTTCTTCACCTTCCCGAAGCTGCCGCTCTCGCCGGCTGCCGGAGCCCAAGAAGCGGCTTCTTCGCGCAAAGACGATTGCGCCGCTCACAGTGCTCTCCTTAGCGCGGCTTCTGCCGAAAGACGCCCGGCAGCGGCTCTTTCCTCCGGAGAGCATCCTACCTTCGTCTTTCGCGTCTTTTGTAGTCTACATCTTAGCAAAAAGCTTTTACAATATGTCTGGCGAGGAAAAACTGTGCCAGCACAGAAAACATCTCCCATCGTGTTCTAGAAGTTGCACGGATGTCTGCCAAGTGTTTGGCAGGAAGAAAAGAAAAGTTGTCCAAAACAGCTTCCAATCGAATGTTCCTGTGATTGGAAAAGTCAGGAGAGTGCAAAGGTACTGTTTTCTATCAGTTGGCAAGGTGCGCACACAATCCCAGTGTTGTACAGCTTGCTTCTTCACCTTCCCGAAGCTGCCGCTCTCGCCGGCTGCCGGAGCCCAAGAAGCGGCTTCTTCGCGCAAAGACGATTGTGCCGCTCACAGAGCTCTCCTTAGCGCGGCTTCTGCCGAAAGACGCCCGGCAGCGGCTCTTACCTCCGGAGAGCATCCTACCTTCGTCTTTAGCTCCTCTACTCATCTACACCTCAGCAAAAAGCTTTTCCACTATGTCTGGCTAGGAAAAACTGTGCCAGCACAGAAAACATCTCCCATCGTGTTCTAGAAGTTGCACGGATGTCTGCCAAGTGTTTGGCAGGAAGAAAAGAAAAGTTGTCCAAAACAGCTTCCAATCGAATGTTCATGTGATTGGAAAAGTCAGGAGAGTGCAAAGGTACTGTTTTCTATCAGTTGGCAAGGTGCGCACACAATCCCAGTGTTGTACAGCTTGCTTCTTCACCTTCCCGAAGCTGCAGCTCTCGCCGGCTCCCGGAGCCCAAGAAGCGGCTTCTTCGCGCAAAGACGATTGTGCCGCTCACAGTGCTCTCCTTAGCGCGGCTTCTGCCGAAAGACGCCCGGCAGCGGCTCTTACCTCCGGAGAGCATCCTACCTTCCTCTTTAGCTCCTCTTCTCATCTACACCTCGGCAAAACGCTTTTCCACTATGTCTGGCTAGGAAAAACTGTGCCAGCACAGAAAACATCTCCCATCGTGTTCTAGAAGTTGCACGGATGTCTGCCAAGTGTTTGGCAGGAAGAAAAGAAAAGTTGTCCAAAACAGCTTCCAATCGAATGTTCCTGTGATTGGAAAAGTTAGGAGAGTGCAAAGGTACTGTTTTCTATCAGTTGGCAAGGTGCGCACACAATCCCAGTGTTGTACAGCTTGCTTCTTCACCTTCCCGAAGCTGCCGCTCTCGCCGGCTGCCGGAGCCCAAGAAGCGGCTTCTTCGCGCAAAGACGATTGTGCCGCTCACAGTGCTCTCCTTAGCGCGGCTTCTGCCGAAAGACGCCCGGCAGCGGCTCTTTCCTCCAGAGAGCATCCTACCTTCGTCTTTCGCGTCTTTTGTAGTCTACATCTTAGCAAAACGCTTTCCCACTATGTCTGGCTAGGAAAAACTGTGCCAGCACAGAAAACATCTCCCATCGTGTTCTAGATGTTGCACGGATGTCTGCCAAGTGTTTGGCAGGAAGAAAAGAAAAGTTGTCCAAAACAGCTTCCAATCGAATGTTCCTGTGATTGGAAAAGTCAGGAGAGTGCAAAGGTACTGTTTTCTATCAGTTGGCAAGGTGCGCACACAATCCCAGTGTTGTACAGCTTGCTTCTTCACCTTCCTGAAGCTGCCGCTCTCGCCGGCTGCCGGAGCCCAAGAAGCGGCTTCTTCGCGCAAAGACGATTGTGCCGCTCACAGAGCTCTCCTTAGCGCGGCTTCTGCCGAAAGACGCCCGGCAGCGGCTCTTACCTCCGGAGAGCATCCTACCTTCGTCTTTAGCTCCTCTTCTCATCTACCTCACGGCAAAAAGCTTTCCCTCTATGCCTGACTAGGAAAACCTGTGCCAGCACAGAAAACATCTCCCATCGTGTTCTAGAAGTTGCACGGATGTCTGCCAAGTGTTTGGCAGGAAGAAAAGAAAAGTTGTCCAAAACAGCTTCCAATCGAATGTTCATGTGATTGGAAAAGTCAGGAGAGTGCAAAGGTACTGTTTTCTATCAGTTGGCAAGGTGCGCACACAATCCCAGTGTTGTACAGCTTGCTTCTTCACCTTCCCAAAGCTGCCGCTCTCGCCGGCTGCCTAAGCCCAAGAAGCGGCTTCTTCGCGCAAAGACGATTGTGCCGCTCACAGTGCTCTCCTTAGCGCGGCTTCTGCCGAAAGACGCCCGGCAGCGGCTCTTTCCTCCGGAGAGCATCCTACCTTCGTCTTTAGCTCCTCTTCTCATCTACACCTCGGCAACAAGCTTTTCCACTATGTCTGGCTAGGAAAAACTGTGCCAGCACAGAAAACATCTCCCATCGTGTTCTAGAAGTTGCACGGATGTCTGCCAAGTGTTTGGCAGGAAGAAAAGAAAAGTTGTCCAAAACAGCTTCCAATCGAATGTTCATGTGATTGGAAAAGTCAGGAGAGTGCAAAGGTACTGTTTTCTATCAGTTGGCAAGGTGCGCACACAATCCCAGTGTTGTACAGCTTGCTTCTTCACCTTCCCGAAGCTGCCGCTCTCGCCGGCTGCCGGAGCCGAAAAAGCGGCTTCTTCGCGCAAAGACGATTGCGCCGCTCACAGTGCTCTCCTTAGCGCGGCTTCTGCCGAAAGACGCCCGGCAGCGGCTCTTTCCTCCGGAGAGCATCCTACCTTCGTCTTTCGCGTCTTTTGTAGTCTACATCTTAGCAAAAAGCTTTTCCACTATGTCTGGCGAGGAAAAACTGTGCCAGCACAGAAAACATCTCCCATCGTGTTCTAGAAGTTGCACGGATGTCTGCCAAGTGTTTGGCAGGAAGAAAAGAAAAGTTGTCCAAAACAGCTTCCAATCGAATGTTCATGTGATTGGAAAAGTCAGGAGAGTGCAAAGGTACTGTTTTCTATCAGTTGGCAAGGTGCGCACACAATCCCAGTGTTGTACAGCTTGCTTCTTCACCTTCCCGAAGCTGCCGCTCTCGCCAGCTGCCGGAGCCCAAGAAGCGGCTTCTTCGCGCAAAGACGATTGTGCCGCTCACAGTGCTCTCCTTAGCGCGGCTTCTGCCGAAAGACGCCCGGCAGCGGCTCTTACCTCCGGAGAGCATCCTACCTTCCTCTTTAGCTCCTCTTCTCATCTACCTCACGGCAAAAAGCTTTCCCTCTATGCCTGGCTAGGAAAACCTGTGCCAGCACAGAAAACACCTCCCATCGTGTTCTAGAAGTTGCACGGATGTCTGCCAAGTGTTTGGCAGGAAGAAAAGAAAAGTTGTCCAAAACAGCTTCCAATCGAATGTTCATGTGATTGGAAAAGTCAGGAGAGTGCAAAGGTACTGTTTTCTATCAGTTGGCAAGGTGCGCACACAATCCCAGTGTTGTACAGCTTGCTTCTTCACCTTCCCGAAGCTGCCGCTCTCGCCGGCTGCCGGAGCCCAAGAAGCGGCTTCTTCGCGCAAAGACAATTGTGCCGCTCACAGTGCTCTCCTTAGCGCGGCTTCTGCCGAAAGACGCCCGGCAGCGGCTCTTACCTCCGGAGAGCATCCTATCTTCGTCTTTAGCTCCTCTTCTCATCTACACCTCGGCAAAACGCTTTTCCACTATGTCTGGCTAGGAAAAACTGTGCCAGCACAGAAAACATCTCCCATCGTGTTCTAGAAGTTGCACGGATGTCTGCCAAGTGTTTGGCAGGAAGAAAAGAAAAGTTGTCCAAAACAGCTTCCAATCGAATGTTCATGTGATTGGAAAAGTCAGGAGAGTGCAAAGGTACTGTTTTCTATCAGTTGGCAAGGTGCGCACACAATCCCAGTGTTGTACAGCTTGCTTCTTCACCTTCCCGAAGCTGCCGCTCTCGCCGGCTGCCGGAGCCCAAGAAGCGGCTTCTTCGCGCAAAGACGATTGTGCCGCTCACAGTGCTCTCCTTAGCGCGGCTTCTGCCGAAAGACGCCCGGCAGCGGCTCTTTCCTCCGGAGAGCATCCTACCTTCGTCTTTAGCTCCTCTTCTCATCTACACCTCGGCAAAACGCTTTTCCACTATGTCTGGCTAGGAAAACCTGTGCCAGCACAGAAAACATCTCCCATCGGGTTCTAGAAGTTGCACGGATGTCTGCCAAGTGTTTGGCAGGAAGAAAAGAAAAGTTGTCCAAAACAGCTTCCAATCGAATGTTCATGTGATTGGAAAAGTCAGGAGAGTGCAAAGGTACTGTTTTCTATCAGTTGGCAAGGTGCGCACACAATCCCAGTGTTGTACAGCTTGCTTCTTCACCTTCCCGAAGCTGCCGCTCTCGCCGGCTGCCGGAGCCGAAAAAGCGGCTTCTTCGCGCAAAGACGATTGCGCCGCTCACAGTGCTCTCCTTAGCACGGCTTCTGCCGAAAGACGCCCGGCAGCGGCTCTTACCTCCGGAGAGCATCCTACCTTCGTCTTTCGCGTCTTTTGTAGTCTACATCTTAGCAAAAAGCTTTCCCACTATGTCTGGCTAGGAAAAACTGTGCCAGCACAGAAAACATCTCCCATCGTGTTCTAGAAGTTGCACGGATGTCTGCCAAGTGTTTGGCAGGAAGAAAAGAAAAGTTGTCCAAAACAGCTTCCAATCGAATGTTCATGTGATTGGAAAAGTCAGGAGAGTGCAAAGGTACTGTTTTCTATCAGTTGGCAAGGTGCGCACACAATCCCAGTGTTGTACAGCTTGCTTCTTCACCTTCCCGAAGCTGCCGCTCTCGCCGGCTGCCGGAGCCCAAGAAGCGGCTTCTTCGCGCAAAGACGATTGTGCCGCTCACAGTGCTCTCCTTAGCGCGGCTTCTGCCGAAAGACGCCCGGCAGCGGCTCTTACCTCCGGAGAGCATCCTACCTTCGTCTTTAGCTCCTCTTCTCATCTACCTCACGGCAAAAAGCTTTCCCTCTATGCCTGGCTAGGAAAACCTGTGCCAGCACAGAAAACATCTCCCATCGTGTTCTAGAAGTTGCACGGATGTCTGCCAAGTGTTTGGCAGGAAGAAAAGAAAAGTTGTCCAAAACAGCTTCCAATCGAATGTTCATGTGATTGGAAAAGTCAGGAGAGTGCAAAGGTACTGTTTTCTATCAGTTGGCAAGGTGCGCACACAATCCCAGTGTTGTACAGCTTGCTTCTTCACCTTCCCGAAGCTGCCGCTCTCGCCGGCTGCCGGAGCCCAAGAAGCGGCTTCTTCGCGCAAAGACGATTGTGCCGCTCACAGTGCTCTCCTTAGCGCGGCTTCTGCCGAAAGACGCCCGGCAGCGGCTCTTACCTCCGGAGAGCATCCTACCTTCGTCTTTAGCTCCTCTACTCATCTACACCTCGGCAAAACGCTTTTCCACTATGTCTGGCTAGGAAAAACTGTGCCAGCACAGAAAACATCTCCCATCGTGTTCTAGAAGTTGCACGGATGTCTGCCAAGTGTTTGGCAGGAAGAAAAGAAAAGTTGTCCAAAACAGCTTCCAATCGAATGTTCATGTGATTGGAAAAGTCAGGAGAGTGCAAAGGTACTGTTTTCTATCAGTTGGCAAGGTGCCCACTCAATCCCAGTGTTGTACAGCTTGCTTCTTCACCTTCCCGAAGCTGCCGCTCTCGCCGGCTGCCGGAGCCCAAGAAGCGGCTTCTTCGCGCAAAGACGATTGTGCCGCTCACAGTGCTCTCCTTAGCGCGGCTTCTGCCGAAAGACGCCCGGCAGCGGCTCTTACCTCCGGAGAGCATCCTACCTTCGTCTTTAGCTCCTCTTCTCATCTACACCTCGGCAAAACGCTTTTCCAATATGTCTGGCGAGGAAAAACTGTGCCAGCACAGAAAACATCTCCCATCGTGTTCTAGAAGTTGCACGGATGTCTGCCAAGTGTTTGGCAGGAAGAAAAGAAAAGTTGTCCAAAACAGCTTCCAATCGAATGTTCATGTGATTGGAAAAGTCAGGAGAGTGCAAAGGTACTGTTTTCTATCAGTTGGCAAGGTGCGCACACAATCCCAGTGTTGTACAGCTTGCTTCTTCACCTTCCCGAAGCTGTCGCTCTCGCCGGCTGCCGGAGCCCAAGAAGCGGCTTCTTCGCGCAAAGACGATTGTGCCGCTCACAGTGCTCTCCTTAGCGCGGCTTCTGCCGAAAGACGCCCGGCAGCGGCTCTTACCTCCGGAGAGCATCCTACCTTCGTCTTTCGCGTCTTTTGTAGTCTACACATTAGCAAAACGCTTTCCCACTATGTCTGGCTAGGAAAAACTGTGCCAGCACAGAAAACATCTCCCATCGTGTTCTAGATGTTGCACGGATGTCTGCCAAGTGTTTGGCAGGAAGAAAAGAAAAGTTGTCCAAAACAGCTTCCAATCGAATGTTCATGTGATTGGAAAAGTCAGGAGAGTGCAAAGGTACTGTTTTCTATCAGTTGGCAAGGTGCGCACACAATCCCAGTGTTGTACAGCTTGCTTCTTCACCTTCCCGAAGCTGCCGCTCTCGCCGGCTGCCGGAGCCCAAGAAGCGGCTTCTTCGCGCAAAGACGATTGTGCCGCTCACAGTGCTCTCCTTAGCGCGGCTTCTGCCGAAAGACGCCCGGCAGCGGCTCTTACCTCCGGAGAGCATCCTACCTTCGTCTTTAGCTCCTCTTCTCATCTACCTCACGGCAAAAAGCTTTCCCACTATGTCTGGCTAGGAAAAACTGTGCCAGCACAGAAAACATCTCCCATCGTGTTCTAGATGTTGCACGGATGTCTACCAAGTGTTTGGCAGGAAGAAAAGAAAAGTTGTCCAAAACAGCTTCCAATCGAATGTTCATGTGATTGGAAAAGTCAGGAGAGTGCAAAGGTACTGTTTTCTATCAGTTGGCAAGGTGCGCACACAATCCCAGTGTTGTACAGCTTGCTTCTTCACCTTCCCGAAGCTGCCGCTCTCGCCGGCTGCCGGAGCCCAAGAAGCGGCTTCTTCGCGCAAAGACGATTGTGCCGCTCACAGTGCTCTCCTTAGCGCGGCTTCTGCCGAAAGACGCCCGGCAGCGGCTCTTTCCTCCGGAGAGCATCCTACCTTCGTCTTTAGCTCCTCTTCTCATCTACACCTCGGCAAAACGCTTTTCCACTATGTCTGGCTAGGAAAAACTGTGCCAGCACAGAAAACATCTCCCATCGTGTTCTAGAAGTTGCACGGATGTCTGCCAAGTGTTTGGCAGGAAGAAAAGAAAAGTTGTCCAAAACAGCTTCCAATCGAATGTTCATGTGATTGGAAAAGTCAGGAGAGTGCAAAGGTACTGTTTTCTATCAGTTGGCAAGGTGCGCACACAATCCCAGTGTTGTACAGCTTGCTTCTTCACCTTCCCGAAGCTGCCGCTCTCGCCGGCTGCCGGAGCCGAAAAAGCGGCTTCTTCGCGCAAAGACGATTGCGCCGCTCACAGTGCTCTCCTTAGCGCGGCTTCTGCCGAAAGACGCCCGGCAGCGGCTCTTACCTCCGGAGAGCATCCTATCTTCGTCTTTAGCTCCTCTTCTCATCTACACCTCGGCAAAACGCTTTTCCACTATGTCTGGCTAGGAAAAACTGTGCCAGCACAGAAAACATCTCCCATCGTGTTCTAGAAGTTGCACGGATGTCTGCCAAGTGTTTGGCAGGAAGAAAAGAAAAGTTGTCCAAAACAGCTTCCAATCGAATGTTCATGTGATTGGAAAAGTCAGGAGAGTGCAAAGGTACTGTTTTCTATCAGTTGGCAAGGTGCGCACACAATCCCAGTGTTGTACAGCTTGCTTCTTCACCTTCCCGAAGCTGCCGCTCTCGCCGGCTGCCGGAGCCCAAGAAGCGGCTTCTTCGCGCAAAGACGATTGTGCCGCTCACAGTGCTCTCCTTAGCGCGGCTTCTGCCGAAAGACGCCCGGCAGCGGCTCTTACCTCCGGAGAGCATCCTACCTTCGTCTTTCGCGTCTTTTGTAGTCTACATCTTAGCAAAACGCTTTCCCACTATGTCTGGCTAGGAAAAACTGTGCCAGCACAGAAAACATCTCCCATCGTGTTCTAGATGTTGCACGGATGTCTGCCAAGTGTTTGGCAGGAAGAAAAGAAAAGTTGTCCAAAACAGCTTCCAATCGAATGTTCATGTGATTGGAAAAGTCAGGAGAGTGCAAAGGTACTGTTTTCTATCAGTTGGCAAGGTGCGCACACAATCCCAGTGTTGTACAGCTTGCTTCTTCACCTTCCCGAAGCTGCCGCTCTCGCCGGCTGCCGGAGCCCAAGAAGCGGCTTCTTCGCGCAAAGACGATTGTGCCGCTCACAGTGCTCTCCTTAGCGCGGCTTCTGCCGAAAGACGCCCGGCAGCGGCTCTTACCTCCGGAGAGCATCCTACCTTCGTCTTTAGCTCCTCTTCTCATCTCCCTCACGGCAAAAAGCTTTCCCACTATGTCTGGCTAGGAAAAACTGTGCCAGCACAGAAAACATCTCCCATCGTGTTCTAGATGTTGCACGGATGTCTACCAAGTGTTTGGCAGGAAGAAAAGAAAAGTTGTCCAAAACAGCTTCCAATCGAATGTTCATGTGATTGGAAAAGTCAGGAGAGTGCAAAGGTACTGTTTTCTATCAGTTGGCAAGGTGCGCACACAATCCCAGTGTTGTACAGCTTGCTTCTTCACCTTCCCGAAGCTGCCGCTCTCGCCGGCTGCCGGAGCCCAAGAAGCGGCTTCTTCGCGCAAAGACGATTGTGCCGCTCACAGTGCTCTCCTTAGCGCGGCTTCTGCCGAAAGACGCCCGGCAGCGGCTCTTTTCTCCGGAGAGCATCCTACCTTCGTCTTTAGCTCCTCTTCTCATCTACACCTCGGCAAAACGCTTTTCCAATATGTCTGGCGAGGAAAAATTGTGCCAGCACAGAAAACATCTCCCATCATGTTCTAGAAGTTGCACGGATGTCTGCCAAGTGTTTGGCAGGAAGAAAAGAAAAGTTGTCCAAAACAGCTTCCAATCGAATGTTCATGTGATTGGAAAAGTCAGGAGAGTGCAAAGGTACTGTTTTCTATCAGTTGGCAAGGTGCGCACACAATCCCAGTGTTGTACAGCTTGCTTCTTCACCTTCCCGAAGCTGCCGCTCTCGCCGGCTGCCGGAGCCCAAGAAGCGGCTTCTTCGCGCAAAGACGATTGTGCCGCTCACAGTGCTCTCCTTAGCGCGGCTTCTGCCGAAAGACGCCCGGCAGCGGCTCTTACCTCCGGAGAGCATCCTACCTTCGTCTTTAGCTCCTCTTCTCATCTACACCTCGGCAAAACGCTTTTCCAATATGTCTGGCGAGGAAAAACTGTGCCAGCACAGAAAACATCTCCCATCGTGTTCTAGAAGTTGCACGGATGTCTGCCAAGTGTTTGGCAGGAAGAAAAGAAAAGTTGTCCAAAACAGCTTCCAATCGAATGTTCATGTGATTGGAAAAGTCAGGAGAGTGCAAAGGTACTGTTTTCTATCAGTTGGCAAGGTGCGCACACAATCCCAGTGTTGTACAGCTTGCTTCTTCACCTTCCCGAAGCTGCCGCTCTCGCCGGCTCCCGGAGCCGAAAAAGCGGCTTCTTCGCGCAAAGACGATTGCGCCGCTCACAGTGCTCTCCTTAGCACGGCTTCTGCCGAAAGACGCCCGGCAGCGGCTCTTACCTCCGGAGAGCATCCTACCTTCGTCTTTCGCGTCTTTTGTAGTCTACATCTTAGCAAAAAGCTTTCCCACTATGTCTGGCTAGGAAAAACTGTGCCAGCACAGAAAACATCTCCCATCGTGTTCTAGAAGTTGCACGGATGTCTGCCAAGTGTTTGGCAGGAAGAAAAGAAAAGTTGTCCAAAACAGCTTCCAATCGAATGTTCATGTGATTGGAAAAGTCAGGAGAGTGCAAAGGTACTGTTTTCTATCAGTTGGCAAGGTGCGCACACAATCCCAGTGTTGTACAGCTTGCTTCTTCACCTTCCCGAAGCTGCCGCTCTCGCCGGCTGCCGGAGCCCAAGAAGCGGCTTCTTCGCGCAAAGACGATTGTGCCGCTCACAGTGCTCTCCTTAGCGCGGCTTCTGCCGAAAGACGCCCGGCAGCGGCTCTTACCTCCGGAGAGCATCCTACCTTCGTCTTTAGCTCCTCTTCTCATCTACCTCACGGCAAAAAGCTTTCCCTCTATGCCTGGCTAGGAAAACCTGTGCCAGCACAGAAAACATCTCCCATCGTGTTCTAGAAGTTGCACGGATGTCTGCCAAGTGTTTGGCAGGAAGAAAAGAAAAGTTGTCCAAAACAGCTTCCAATCGAATGTTCATGTGATTGGAAAAGTCAGGAGAGTGCAAAGGTACTGTTTTCTATCAGTTGGCAAGGTGCGCACACAATCCCAGTGTTGTACAGCTTGCTTCTTCACCTTCCCGAAGCTGCCGCTCTCGCCGGCTGCCGGAGCCCAAGAAGCGGCTTCTTCGCGCAAAGACGATTGTGCCGCTCACAGTGCTCTCCTTAGCGCGGCTTCTGCCGAAAGACGCCCGGCAGCGGCTCTTACCTCCGGAGAGCATCCTACCTTCCTCTTTAGCTCCTCTACTCATCTACACCTCGGCAAAACGCTTTTCCACTATGTCTGGCTAGGAAAAACTGTGCCAGCACAGAAAACATCTCCCATCGTGTTCTAGAAGTTGCACGGATGTCTGCCAAGTGTTTGGCAGGAAGAAAAGAAAAGTTGTCCAAAACAGCTTCCAATCGAATGTTCATGTGATTGGAAAAGTCAGGAGAGTGCAAAGGTACTGTTTTCTATCAGTTGGCAAGGTGCCCACTCAATCCCAGTGTTGTACAGCTTGCTTCTTCACCTTCCCGAAGCTGCCGCTCTCGCCGGCTCCCGGAGCCCAAGAAGCGGCTTCTTCGCGCAAAGACGATTGTGCCGCTCACAGTGCTCTCCTTAGCGCGGCTTCTGCCGAAAGACGCCCGGCAGCGGCTCTTACCTCCGGAGAGCATCCTACCTTCGTCTTTAGCTCCTCTTCTCATCTACACCTCGGCAAAACGCTTTTCCAATATGTCTGGCGAGGAAAAACTGTGCCAGCACAGAAAACATCTCCCATCGTGTTCTAGAAGTTGCACGGATGTCTGCCAAGTGTTTGGCAGGAAGAAAAGAAAAGTTGTCCAAAACAGCTTCCAATCGAATGTTCATGTGATTGGAAAAGTCAGGAGAGTGCAAAGGTACTGTTTTCTATCAGTTGGCAAGGTGCGCACACAATCCCAGTGTTGTACAGCTTGCTTCTTCACCTTCCCGAAGCTGTCGCTCTCGCCGGCTGCCGGAGCCCAAGAAGCGGCTTCTTCGCGCAAAGACGATTGTGCCGCTCACAGTGCTCTCCTTAGCGCGGCTTCTGCCGAAAGACGCCCGGCAGCGGCTCTTACCTCCGGAGAGCATCCTACCTTCGTCTTTCGCGTCTTTTGTAGTCTACACATTAGCAAAACGCTTTCCCACTATGTCTGGCTAGGAAAAACTGTGCCAGCACAGAAAACATCTCCCATCGTGTTCTAGATGTTGCACGGATGTCTGCCAAGTGTTTGGCAGGAAGAAAAGAAAAGTTGTCCAAAACAGCTTCCAATCGAATGTTCATGTGATTGGAAAAGTCAGGAGAGTGCAAAGGTACTGTTTTCTATCAGTTGGCAAGGTGCGCACACAATCCCAGTGTTGTACAGCTTGCTTCTTCACCTTCCCGAAGCTGCCGCTCTCGCCGGCTGCCGGAGCCCAAGAAGCGGCTTCTTCGCGCAAAGACGATTGTGCCGCTCACAGTGCTCTCCTTAGCGCGGCTTCTGCCGAAAGACGCCCGGCAGCGGCTCTTACCTCCGGAGAGCATCCTACCTTCGTCTTTAGCTCCTCTTCTCATCTACCTCACGGCAAAAAGCTTTCCCACTATGTCTGGCTAGGAAAAACTGTGCCAGCACAGAAAACATCTCCCATCGTGTTCTAGATGTTGCACGGATGTCTACCAAGTGTTTGGCAGGAAGAAAAGAAAAGTTGTCCAAAACAGCTTCCAATCGAATGTTCATGTGATTGGAAAAGTCAGGAGAGTGCAAAGGTACTGTTTTCTATCAGTTGGCAAGGTGCGCACACAATCCCAGTGTTGTACAGCTTGCTTCTTCACCTTCCCGAAGCTGCCGCTCTCGCCGGCTGCCGGAGCCCAAGAAGCGGCTTCTTCGCGCAAAGACGATTGTGCCGCTCACAGTGCTCTCCTTAGCGCGGCTTCTGCCGAAAGACGCCCGGCAGCGGCTCTTTCCTCCGGAGAGCATCCTACCTTCGTCTTTAGCTCCTCTTCTCATCTACACCTCGGCAAAACGCTTTTCCACTATGTCTGGCTAGGAAAAACTGTGCCAGCACAGAAAACATCTCCCATCGTGTTCTAGAAGTTGCACGGATGTCTGCCAAGTGTTTGGCAGGAAGAAAAGAAAAGTTGTCCAAAACAGCTTCCAATCGAATGTTCATGTGATTGGAAAAGTCAGGAGAGTGCAAAGGTACTGTTTTCTATCAGTTGGCAAGGTGCGCACACAATCCCAGTGTTGTACAGCTTGCTTCTTCACCTTCCCGAAGCTGCCGCTCTCGCCGGCTGCCGGAGCCGAAAAAGCGGCTTCTTCGCGCAAAGACGATTGCGCCGCTCACAGTGCTCTCCTTAGCGCGGCTTCTGCCGAAAGACGCCCGGCAGCGGCTCTTACCTCCGGAGAGCATCCTATCTTCGTCTTTAGCTCCTCTTCTCATCTACACCTCGGCAAAACGCTTTTCCACTATGTCTGGCTAGGAAAAACTGTGCCAGCACAGAAAACATCTCCCATCGTGTTCTAGAAGTTGCACGGATGTCTGCCAAGTGTTTGGCAGGAAGAAAAGAAAAGTTGTCCAAAACAGCTTCCAATCGAATGTTCATGTGATTGGAAAAGTCAGGAGAGTGCAAAGGTACTGTTTTCTATCAGTTGGCAAGGTGCGCACACAATCCCAGTGTTGTACAGCTTGCTTCTTCACCTTCCCGAAGCTGCCGCTCTCGCCGGCTGCCGGAGCCCAAGAAGCGGCTTCTTCGCGCAAAGACGATTGTGCCGCTCACAGTGCTCTCCTTAGCGCGGCTTCTGCCGAAAGACGCCCGGCAGCGGCTCTTACCTCCGGAGAGCATCCTACCTTCGTCTTTCGCGTCTTTTGTAGTCTACATCTTAGCAAAACGCTTTCCCACTATGTCTGGCTAGGAAAAACTGTGCCAGCACAGAAAACATCTCCCATCGTGTTCTAGATGTTGCACGGATGTCTGCCAAGTGTTTGGCAGGAAGAAAAGAAAAGTTGTCCAAAACAGCTTCCAATCGAATGTTCATGTGATTGGAAAAGTCAGGAGAGTGCAAAGGTACTGTTTTCTATCAGTTGGCAAGGTGCGCACACAATCCCAGTGTTGTACAGCTTGCTTCTTCACCTTCCCGAAGCTGCCGCTCTCGCCGGCTGCCGGAGCCCAAGAAGCGGCTTCTTCGCGCAAAGACGATTGTGCCGCTCACAGTGCTCTCCTTAGCGCGGCTTCTGCCGAAAGACGCCCGGCAGCGGCTCTTACCTCCGGAGAGCATCCTACCTTCGTCTTTAGCTCCTCTTCTCATCTCCCTCACGGCAAAAAGCTTTCCCACTATGTCTGGCTAGGAAAAACTGTGCCAGCACAGAAAACATCTCCCATCGTGTTCTAGATGTTGCACGGATGTCTACCAAGTGTTTGGCAGGAAGAAAAGAAAAGTTGTCCAAAACAGCTTCCAATCGAATGTTCATGTGATTGGAAAAGTCAGGAGAGTGCAAAGGTACTGTTTTCTATCAGTTGGCAAGGTGCGCACACAATCCCAGTGTTGTACAGCTTGCTTCTTCACCTTCCCGAAGCTGCCGCTCTCGCCGGCTGCCGGAGCCCAAGAAGCGGCTTCTTCGCGCAAAGACGATTGTGCCGCTCACAGTGCTCTCCTTAGCGCGGCTTCTGCCGAAAGACGCCCGGCAGCGGCTCTTTTCTCCGGAGAGCATCCTACCTTCGTCTTTAGCTCCTCTTCTCATCTACACCTCGGCAAAACGCTTTTCCAATATGTCTGGCGAGGAAAAATTGTGCCAGCACAGAAAACATCTCCCATCATGTTCTAGAAGTTGCACGGATGTCTGCCAAGTGTTTGGCAGGAAGAAAAGAAAAGTTGTCCAAAACAGCTTCCAATCGAATGTTCATGTGATTGGAAAAGTCAGGAGAGTGCAAAGGTACTGTTTTCTATCAGTTGGCAAGGTGCGCACACAATCCCAGTGTTGTACAGCTTGCTTCTTCACCTTCCCGAAGCTGCCGCTCTCGCCGGCTGCCGGAGCCCAAGAAGCGGCTTCTTCGCGCAAAGACGATTGTGCCGCTCACAGTGCTCTCCTTAGCGCGGCTTCTGCCGAAAGACGCCCGGCAGCGGCTCTTACCTCCGGAGAGCATCCTACCTTCGTCTTTAGCTCCTCTTCTCATCTACACCTCGGCAAAACGCTTTTCCAATATGTCTGGCGAGGAAAAACTGTGCCAGCACAGAAAACATCTCCCATCGTGTTCTAGAAGTTGCACGGATGTCTGCCAAGTGTTTGGCAGGAAGAAAAGAAAAGTTGTCCAAAACAGCTTCCAATCGAATGTTCATGTGATTGGAAAAGTCAGGAGAGTGCAAAGGTACTGTTTTCTATCAGTTGGCAAGGTGCGCACACAATCCCAGTGTTGTACAGCTTGCTTCTTCACCTTCCCGAAGCTGCCGCTCTCGCCGGCTGCCGGAGCCCAAGAAGCGGCTTCTTCGCGCAAAGACGATTGTGCCGCTCACAGTGCTCTCCTTAGCGCGGCTTCTGCCGAAAGACGCCCGGCAGCGGCTCTTACCTCCGGAGAGCATCCTACCTTCGTCTTTCGCGTCTTTTGTAGTCTACATCTTAGCAAAACGCTTTCCCACTATGTCTGGCTAGGAAAAACTGTGCCAGCACAGAAAACATCTCCCATCGTGTTCTAGATGTTGCACGGATGTCTGCCAAGTGTTTGGCAGGAAGAAAAGAAAAGTTGTCCAAAACAGCTTCCAATCGAATGTTCATGTGATTGGAAAAGTCAGGAGAGTGCAAAGGTACTGTTTTCTATCAGTTGGCAAGGTGCGCACACAATCCCAGTGTTGTACAGCTTGCTTCTTCACCTTCCCAAAGCTGCCGCTCTCGCCGGCTGCCGGAGCCCAAGAAGCGGCTTCTTCGCGCAAAGACGATTGTGCCGCTCACAGTGCTCTCCTTAGCGCGGCTTCTGCCGAAAGACGCCCGGCAGCGGCTCTTTCCTCCGGAGAGCATCCTACCTTCGTCTTTAGCTCCTCTTCTCATCTACACCTCGGCAAAACGCTTTTCCACTATGTCTGGCTAGGAAAAACTGTGCCAGCACAGAAAACATCTCCCATCGTGTTCTAGAAGTTGCACGGATGTCTGCCAAGTGTTTGGCAGGAAGAAAAGAAAAGTTGTCCAAAACAGCTTCCAATCGAATGTTCATGTGATTGGAAAAGTCAGGAGAGTGCAAAGGTACTGTTTTCTATCAGTTGGCAAGGTGCGCACACAATCCCAGTGTTGTACAGCTTGCTTCTTCACCTTCCCGAAGCTGCCGCTCTCGCCGGCTGCCGGAGCCGAAAAAGCGGCTTCTTCGCGCAAAGACGATTGCGCCGCTCACAGTGCTCTCCTTAGCGCGGCTTCTGCCGAAAGACGCCCGGCAGCGGCTCTTACCTCCGGAGAGCATCCTATCTTCGTCTTTAGATCCTCTTCTCATCTACACCTCGGCAAAACGCTTTTCCACTATGTCTGGCTAGGAAAAACTGTGCCAGCACAGAAAACATCTCCCCTCGTGTTCTAGAAGTTGCACGGATGTCTGCCAAGTGTTTGGCAGGAAGAAAAGAAAAGTTGTCCAAAACAGCTTCCAATCCAATGTTCATGTGATTGGAAAAGTCAGGAGAGTGCAAAGGTACTGTTTTCTATCAGTTGGCAAGGTGCGCACACAATCCCAGTGTTGTACAGCTTGCTTCTTCACCTTCCCGAAGCTGCCGCTCTCGCCGGCTGCCGGAGCCCAAGAAGCGGCTTCTTCGCGCAAAGACGATTGTGCCGCTCACAGTGCTCTCCTTAGCGCGGCTTCTGCCGAAAGACGCCCGGCAGCGGCTCTTACCTCCGGAGAGCATCCTACCTTCGTCTTTCGCGTCTTTTGTAGTCTACATCTTAGCAAAACGCTTTCCCACTATGTCTGGCTAGGAAAAACTGTGCCAGCACAGAAAACATCTCCCATCGTGTTCTAGATGTTGCACGGATGTCTGCCAAGTGTTTGGCAGGAAGAAAAGAAAAGTTGTCCAAAACAGCTTCCAATCGAATGTTCATGTGATTGGAAAAGTCAGGAGAGTGCAAAGGTACTGTTTTCTATCAGTTGGCAAGGTGCGCACACAATCCCAGTGTTGTACAGCTTGCTTCTTCACCTTCCCAAAGCTGCCGCTCTCGCCGGCTGCCGGAGCCCAAGAAGCGGCTTCTTCGCGCAAAGACGATTGTGCCGCTCACAGTGCTCTCCTTAGCGCGGCTTCTGCCGAAAGACGCCCGGCAGCGGCTCTTTCCTCCGGAGAGCATCCTACCTTCGTCTTTAGCTCCTCTTCTCATCTACACCTCGGCAAAACGCTTTTCCACTATGTCTGGCTAGGAAAAACTGTGCCAGCACAGAAAACATCTCCCATCGTGTTCTAGATGTTGCACGGATGTCTGCCAAGTGTTTGGCAGGAAGAAAAGAAAAGTTGTCCAAAACAGCTTCCAATCGAATGTTCATGTGATTGGAAAAGTCAGGAGAGTGCAAAGGTACTGTTTTCTATCAGTTGGCAAGGTGCGCACACAATCCCAGTGTTGTACAGCTTGCTTCTTCACCTTCCCGAAGCTGCCGCTCTCGCCGGCTGCCGGAGCCGAAAAAGCGGCTTCTTCGCGCAAAGACGATTGCGCCGCTCACAGTGCTCTCCTTAGCGCGGCTTCTGCCGAAAGACGCCCGGCAGCGGCTCTTACCTCCGGAGAGCATCCTACCTTCGTCTTTAGATCCTCTTCTCATCTACACCTCGGCAAAACGCTTTTCCAATATGTCTGGCTAGGAAAAACTGTGCCAGCACAGAAAACATCTCCCCTCGTGTTCTAGAAGTTGCACGGATGTCTGCCAAGTGTTTGGCAGGAAGAAAAGAAAAGTTGTCCAAAACAGCTTCCAATCCAATGTTCATGTGATTGGAAAAGTCAGGAGAGTGCAAAGGTACTGTTTTCTATCAGTTGGCAAGGTGCGCACACAATCCCAGTGTTGTACAGCTTGCTTCTTCACCTTCCCGAAGCTGCCGCTCTCGCCGGCTGCCGGAGCCCAAGAAGCGGCTTCTTCGCGCAAAGACGATTGTGCCGCTCACAGTGCTCTCCTTAGCGCGGCTTCTGCCGAAAGACGCCCGGCAGCGGCTCTTACCTCCGGAGAGCATCCTACCTTCGTCTTTCGCGTCTTTTGTAGTCTACATCTTAGCAAAACGCTTTCCCACTATGTCTGGCTAGGAAAAACTGAGCCAGCACAGAAAACATCTCCCATCGTGTTCTAGAAGTTGCACGGATGTCTGCCAAGTGTTTGGCAGGAAGAAAAGAAAAGTTGTCCAAAACAGCTTCCAATCGAATGTTCATGTGATTGGAAAAGTCAGGAGAGTGCAAAGGTACTGTTTTCTATCAGTTGGCAAGGTGCGCACACAATCCCAGTGTTGTACAGCTTGCTTCTTCACCTTCCCGAAGCTGCCGCTCTCGCCGGCTGCCGGAGCCCAAGAAGCGGCTTCTTCGCGCAAAGACGATTGTGCCGCTCACAGTGCTCTCCTTAGCGCGGCTTCTGCCGAAAGACGCCCGGCAGCGGCTCTTACCTCCGGAGAGCATCCTACCTTCGTCTTTAGCTCCTCTTCTCATCTCCCTCACGGCAAAAAGCTTTCCCACTATGTCTGGCTAGGAAAAACTGTGCCAGCACAGAAAACATCTCCCATCGTGTTCTAGATGTTGCACGGATGTCTACCAAGTGTTTGGCAGGAAGAAAAGAAAAGTTGTCCAAAACAGCTTCCAATCGAATGTTCATGTGATTGGAAAAGTCAGGAGAGTGCAAAGGTACTGTTTTCTATCAGTTGGCAAGGTGCGCACACAATCCCAGTGTTGTACAGCTTGCTTCTTCACCTTCCCGAAGCTGCCGCTCTCGCCGGCTGCCGGAGCCCAAGAAGCGGCTTCTTCGCGCAAAGACGATTGTGCCGCTCACAGTGCTCTCCTTAGCGCGGCTTCTGCCGAAAGACGCCCGGCAGCGGCTCTTTCCTCCGGAGAGCATCCTACCTTCGTCTTTAGCTCCTCTTCTCATCTACACCTCGGCAAAACGCTTTCCCACTATGTCTGGCTAGGAAAAACTGTGCCAGCACAGAAAACATCTCCCATCGTGTTCTAGAAGTTGCACGGATGTCTGCCAAGTGTTTGGCAGGAAGAAAAGAAAAGTTGTCCAAAACAGCTTCCAATCGAATGTTCATGTGATTGGAAAAGTCAGGAGAGTGCAAAGGTACTGTTTTCTATCAGTTGGCAAGGTGCGCACACAATCCCAGTGTTGTACAGCTTGCTTCTTCACCTTCCCGAAGCTGCCGCTCTCGCCGGCTCCCGGAGCCGAAAAAGCGGCTTCTTCGCGCAAAGACGATTGCGCCGCTCACAGTGCTCTCCTTAGCGCGGCTTCTGCCGAAAGACGCCCGGCAGCGGCTCTTTCCTCCGGAGAGCATCCTACCTTCGTCTTTCGCGTCTTTTGTAGTCTACATCTTAGCAAAAAGCTTTTCCACTATGTCTGGCGAGGAAAAACTGTGCCAGCACAGAAAACATCTCCCATCGTGTTCTAGAAGTTGCACGGATGTCTGCCAAGTGTTTGGCAGGAAGAAAAGAAAAGTTGTCCAAAACAGCTTCCAATCGAATGTTCATGTGATTGGAAAAGTCAGGAGAGTGCAAAGGTACTGTTTTCTATCAGTTGGCAAGGTGTGCACACAATCCCAGTGTTGTACAGCTTGCTTCTTCACCTTCCCGAAGCTGCCGCTCTCGCCGGCTGCCGGAGCCCAAGAAGCGGCTTCTTCGCGCAAAGACGATTGTGCCGCTCACAGTGCTCTCCTTAGCGCGGCTTCTGCCGAAAGACGCCCGGCAGCGGCTCTTACCTCCGGAGAGCATCCTACCTTCGTCTTTAGCTCCTCTTCTCATCTACCTCACGGCAAAGAGCTTTCCCTCTATGCCTGGCTAGGAAAACCTGTGCCAGCACAGAAAACATCTCCCATCGTGTTCTAGAAGTTGCACGGATGTCTGCCAAGTGTTTGGCAGGAAGAAAAGAAAAGTTGTCCAAAACAGCTTCCAATCGAATGTTCATGTGATTGGAAAAGTCAGGAGAGTGCAAAGGTACTGTTTTCTATCAGTTGGCAAGGTGCGCACACAATCCCAGTGTTGTACAGCTTGCTTCTTCACCTTCCCAAAGCTGCCGCTCTCGCCGGCTGCCGGAGCCCAAGAAGCGGCTTCTTCGCGCAAAGACGATTGTGCCGCTCACAGTGCTCTCCTTAGCGCGGCTTCTGCCGAAAGACGCCCGGCAGCGGCTCTTACCTCCGGAGAGCATCCTACCTTCGTCTTTAGCTCCTCTACTCATCTACACCTCGGCAAAACGCTTTTCCAATATGTCTGGCGAGGAAAAACTGTGCCAGCACAGAAAACATCTCCCATCGTGTTCTAGAAGTTGCACGGATGTCTGCCAAGTGTTTGGCAGGAAGAAAAGAAAAGTTGTCCAAAACAGCTTCCAATCCAATGTTCATGTGATTGGAAAAGTCAGGAGAGTGCAAAGGTACTGTTTTCTATCAGTTGGCAAGGTGCGCACTCAATCCCAGTGTTGTACAGCTTGCTTCTTCACCTTCCCGAAGCTGCCGCTCTCGCCGGCTCCCGGAGCCCAAGAAGCGGCTTCTTCGCGCAAAGACGATTGTGCCGCTCACAGTGCTCTCCTTAGCGCGGCTTCTGCCGAAAGACGCCCGGCAGCGGCTCTTACCTCCGGAGAGCATCCTACCTTCGTCTTTAGCTCCTCTTCTCATCTACACCTCGGCAAAACGATTTTCCAATATGTCTGGTGAGGAAAAACTGTGCCAGCACAGAAAACATCTCCCATCGTGTTCTAGAAGTTGCACGGATGTCTGCCAAGTGTTTGGCAGGAAGAAAAGTAAAGTTGTCCAAAACAGCTTCCAATCGAATGTTCATGTGATTGGAAAAGTCAGGAGAGTGCAAAGGTACTGTTTTCTATCAGTTGGCAAGGTGCGCACACAATCCCAGTGTTGTACAGCTTGCTTCTTCACCTTCCCGAAGCTGCCGCTCTCGCCGGCTCCCGGAGCCCAAGAAGCGGCTTCTTCGCGCAAAGACGATTGTGCCGCTCACAGTGCTCTCCTTAGCGCGGCTTCTGCCGAAAGACGCCCGGCAGCGGCTCTTACCTCCGGAGAGCATCCTACCTTCGTCTTTAGCTCCTCTTCTCATCTCCCTCACGGCAAAAAGCTTTCCCACTATGTCTGGCTAGGAAAAACTGTGCCAGCACAGAAAACATCTCCCATCGTGTTCTAGATGTTGCACGGATGTCTACCAAGTGTTTGGCAGGAAGAAAAGAAAAGTTGTCCAAAACAGCTTCCAATCGAATGTTCATGTGATTGGAAAAGTCAGGAGAGTGCAAAGGTACTGTTTTCTATCAGTTGGCAAGGTGCGCACACAATCCCAGTGTTGTACAGCTTGCTTCTTCACCTTCCCGAAGCTGCCGCTCTCGCCGGCTGCCGGAGCCCAAGAAGCGGCTTCTTCGCGCAAAGACGATTGTGCCGCTCACAGTGCTCTCCTTAGCGCGGCTTCTGCCAAAAGACGCCCGGCAGCGGCTCTTACCTCCGGAGAGCATCCTACCTTCGTCTTTCGCGTCTTTTGTAGTCTACATCTTAGCAAAACGCTTTCCCACTATGTCTGGCTAGGAAAAACTGTGCCAGCACAGAAAACATCTCCCATCGTGTTCTAGATGTTGCACGGAGGTCTGCCAAGTGTTTGGCAGGAAGAAAAGAAAAGTTGTCCAAAACAGCTTCCAATCGAATGTTCCTGTGATTGGAAAAGTCAGGAGAGTGCAAAGGTACTGTTTTCTATCAGTTGGCAAGGTGCGCACACAATCCCAGTGTTGTACAGCTTGCTTCTTCACCTTCCCGAAGCTGCCGCTCTCGCCGGCTGCCGGAGCCCAAGAAGCGGCTTCTTCGCGCAAAGACGATTGTGCCGCTCACAGTGCTCTCCTTAGCGCGGCTTCTGCCGAAAGACGCCCGGCAGCGGCTCTTACCTCCGGAGAGCATCCTACCTTCGTCTTTAGCTCCTCTTCTCATCTCCCTCACGGCAAAAAGCTTTCCCACTATGTCTGGCTAGGAAAAACTGTGCCAGCACAGAAAACATCTCCCATCGTGTTCTAGATGTTGCACGGATGTCTACCAAGTGTTTGGCAGGAAGAAAAGAAAAGTTGTCCAAAACAGCTTCCAATCGAATGTTCATGTGATTGGAAAAGTCAGGAGAGTGCAAAGGTACTGTTTTCTATCAGTTGGCAAGGTGCGCACACAATCCCAGTGTTGTACAGCTTGCTTCTTCACCTTCCCGAAGCTGCCGCTCTCGCCGGCTGCCGGAGCCGAAGAAGCGGCTTCTTCGCGCAAAGACGATTGTGCCGCTCACAGTGCTCTCCTTAGCGCGGCTTCTGCCGAAAGACGCCCGGCAGCGGCTCTTTCCTCCGGAGAGCATCCTACCTTCGTCTTTAGCTCCTCTTCTCATCTACACCTCGGCAAAACGCTTTTCCAATATGTCTGGCGAGGAAAAACTGTGCCAGCACAGAAAACATCTCCCATCGTGTTCTAGAAGTTGCACGGATGTCTGCCAAGTGTTTGGCAGGAAGAAAAGAAAAGTTGTCCAAAACAGCTTCCAATCGAATGTTCATGTGATTGGAAAAGTCAGGAGAGTGCAAAGGTACTGTTTTCTATCAGTTGGCAAGGTGCGCACACAATCCCAGTGTTGTACAGCTTGCTTCTTCACCTTCCCGAAGCTGCCGCTCTCGCCGGCTGCCGGAGCCCAAGAAGCGGCTTCTTCGCGCAAAGACGATTGTGCCGCTCACAGTGCTCTCCTTAGCGCGGCTTCTGCCGAAAGACGCCCGGCAGCGGCTCTTACCTCCGGAGAGCATCCTACCTTCGTCTTTCGCGTCTTTTGTAGTCTACATCTTAGCAAAACGCTTTCCCACTATGTCTGGCTAGGAAAAACTGTGCCAGCACAGAAAACATCTCCCATCGTGTTCTAGATGTTGCACGGATGTCTGCCAAGTGTTTGGCAGGAAGAAAAGAAAAGTTGTCCAAAACAGCTTCCAATCGAATGTTCATGTGATTGGAAAAGTCAGGAGAGTGCAAAGGTACTGTTTTCTATCAGTTGGCAAGGTGCGCACACAATCCCAGTGTTGTACAGCTTGCTTCTTCACCTTCCCGAAGCTGCCGCTCTCGCCGGCTGCCGGAGCCCAAGAAGCGGCTTCTTCGCGCAAAGACGATTGTGCCGCTCACAGTGCTCTCCTTAGCGCGGCTTCTGCCGAAAGACGCCCGGCAGCGGCTCTTACCTCCGGAGAGCATCCTACCTTCGTCTTTAGCTCCTCTTCTCATCTACCTCACGGCAAAAAGCTTTCCCACTATGTCTGGCTAGGAAAAACTGTGCCAGCACAGAAAACATCTCCCATCGTGTTCTAGATGTTGCACGGATGTCTGCCAAGTGTTTGGCAGGAAGAAAAGTTGTCCAAAACAGCTTCCAATCGAATGTTCATGTGATTGGAAAAGTCAGGAGAGTGCAAAAGTACTGTTTTCTATCAGTTGGCAAGGTGCGCACACAATCCCAGTGTTGTACAGCTTGCTTCTTCACCTTCCCGAAGCTGCCGCTCTCGGCGGCTCCCGGAGCCGAAGAAGCGGATTCTTCGCGCAAAGGCGATTGCGCCGCTCACAGTGCTCTCCTTAGCGCGGCTTCTGCCGAAAGACGCCCGGCAGCGGCTCTTACCTCCGGAGAGCATCCTACCTTCGTCTTTAGCTCCTCTTCTCATCTACACCTCGGCAAAACGCTTTTCCACTATGTCTGGCTAGGAAAAACTGTGCCAGCACAGAAAACATCTCCCATCGTGTTCTAGAAGTTGCACGGATGTCTGCCAAGTGTTTGGCAGGAAGAAAAGAAAAGTTGTCCAAAACAGCTTCCAATCGAATGTTCATGTGATTGGAAAAGTCAGGAGAGTGCAAAGGTACTGTTTTCTATCAGTTGGCAAGGTGCGCACACAATCCCAGTGTTGTACAGCTTGCTTCTTCACCTTCCCGAAGCTGCCGCTCTCGCCGGCTGCCGGAGCCCAAGAAGCGGCTTCTTCGCGCAAAGACGACTGTGCCGCTCACAGAGCTCTCCTTAGCGCGGCTTCTGCCGAAAGACGCCCGGCAGCGGCTCTTACCTCCGGAGAGCATCCTACCTTCGTCTTTCGCGTCTTTTGTAGTCTACATCTTAGCAAAACGCTTTCCCACTATGTCTGGCTAGGAAAAACTGTGCCAGCACAGAAAACATCTCCCATCGTGTTCTAGATGTTGCACGGATGTCTGCCAAGTGTTTGGCAGGAAGAAAAGAAAAGTTGTCCAAAACAGCTTCCAATCGAATGTTCCTGTGATTGGAAAAGTCAGGAGAGTGCAAAGGTACTGTTTTCTATCAGTTCGCAAGGTGCGCACACAATCCCAGTGTTGTACAGCTTGCTTCTTCACCTTCCTGAAGCTGCCGCTCTCGCCGGCTGCCGGAGCCCAAGAAGCGGCTTCTTCGCGCAAAGACGATTGTGCCGCTCACAGTGCTCTCCTTAGCGCGGCTTCTGCCGAAAGACGCCCGGCAGCGGCTCTTTCCTCCGGAGAGCATCCTACCTTCGTCTTTAGCTCCTCTTCTCATCTACCTCACGGCAAAAAGCTTTCCCTCTATGCCTGACTAGGAAAACCTGTGCCAGCACAGAAAACATCTCCCATCGTGTTCTAGAAGTTGCACGGATGTCTGCCAAGTGTTTGGCAGGAAGAAAAGAAAAGTTGTCCAAAACAGCTTCCAATCGAATGTTCATGTGATTGGAAAAGTCAGGAGAGTGCAAAGGTACTGTTTTCTATCAGTTGGCAAGGTGCGCACACAATCCCAGTGTTGTACAGCTTGCTTCTTCACCTTCCCGAAGCTGCCGCTCTCGCTGGCTGCCGGAGCCCAAGAAGCGGCTTCTTCGCGCAAAGACGATTGTGCCGCTCACAGTGCTCTCCTTAGCGCGGCTTCTGCCGAAAGACGCCCGGCAGCGGCTCTTACCTCCGGAGAGCATCCTACCTTCGTCTTTAGCTCCTCTTCTCATCTACACCTCGGCAAAACACTTTTCCAATATGTCTGGTGAGGAAAAACTGTGCCAGCACAGAAAACATCTCCCATCGTGTTCTAGAAGTTGCACGGATGTCTGCCAAGTGTTTGGCAGGAAGAAAAGAAAAGTTGTCCAAAACAGCTTCCAATCGAATGTTCATGTGATTGGAAAAGTCAGGAGAGTGCAAAGGTACTGTTTTCTATCAGTTGGCAAGGTGCGCACACAATCCCAGTGTTGTACAGCTTGCTTCTTCACCTTCCCGAAGCTGCCGCTCTCGCCGGCTGCCGGAGCCCAAGAAGCGGCTTCTTCGCGCAAAGACGATTGTGCCGCTCACAGAGCTCTCCTTAGCGCGGCTTCTGCCGAAAGACGCCCGGCAGCGGCTCTTACCTCCGGAGAGCATCCTACCTTCGTCTTTAGCTCCTCTTCTCATCTACACCTCGGCAAAACGCTTTTCCAATATGTCTGGCGAGGAAAAACTGTGCCAGCACAGAAAACATCTCCCATCGTGTTCTAGAAGTTGCACGGATGTCTACCAAGTGTTTGGCAGGAAGAAAAGAAAAGTTGTCCAAAACAGCTTCCAATCGAATGTTCATGTGATTGGAAAAGTCAGGAGAGTGCAAAGGTACTGTTTTCTATCAGTTGGCAAGGTGAGCACAAAATCCCAGTGTTGTACAGCTTGCTTCTTCACCTTCCCGAAGCTGCCGCTCTCGCCGGCTGCCGGAGCCCAAGAAGCGGCTTCTTCGCGCAAAGACGATTGTGCCGCTCACAGTGCTCTCCTTAGCGCGGCTTCTGCCGAAAGACGCCCGGCAGCGGCTCTTACCTCCGGAGAGCATCCTACCTTCGTCTTTAGCTCCTCTACTCATCTACACCTCGGCAAAAAGCTTTTCCACTATGTCTGGCTAGGAAAAACTGTGCCACCACAGAAAACATCTCCCATCGTGTTCTAGAAGTTGCACGGATGTCTGCCAAGTGTTTGGCAGGAAGAAAAGAAAAGTTGTCCAAAACAGCTTCCAATCGAATGTTCATGTGATTGGAAAAGTCAGGAGAGTGCAAAGGTACTGTTTTCTATCAGTTGGCAAGGTGCGCACACAATCCCAGTGTTGTACAGCTTGCTTCTTCACCTTCCTGAAGCTGCAGCTCTCGCCGGCTCCCGGAGCCCAAGAAGCGGCTTCTTCGCGCAAAGACGATTGTGCCGCTCACAGTGCTCTCCTTAGCGCGGCTTCTGCCGAAAGACGCCCGGCAGCGGCTCTTTCCTCCGGAGAGCATCCTACCTTCGTCTTTAGCTCCTCTTCTCATCTACACCTCGGCAAAACGCTTTTCCACTATGTCTGGCTAGGAAAAACTGTGCCAGCACAGAAAACATCTCCCATCGTGTTCTAGAAGTTGCACGGATGTCTGCCAAGTGTTTGGCAGGAAGAAAAAAAAAGTTGTCCAAAACAGCTTCCAATCGAATGTTCATGTGATTGGAAAAGTCAGGAGAGTGCAAAGGTACTGTTTTCTATCAGTTGGCAAGGTGCGCACACAATCCCAGTGTTGTACAGCTTGCTTCTTCACCTTCCCGAAGCTGCCGCTCTCGCCGGCTGCCGGAGCCCAAGAAGCGGCTTCTTCGCGCAAAGACGATTGTGCCGCTCACAGTGCTCTCCTTAGCGCGGCTTCTGCCGAAAGACGCCCGGCAGCGGCTCTTTCCTCCAGAGAGCATCCTACCTTCGTCTTTCGCGTCTTTTGTAGTCTACATCTTAGCAAAACGCTTTCCCACTATGTCTGGCTAGGAAAAACTGTGCCAGCACAGAAAACATCTCCCATCGTGTTCTAGATGTTGCACGGAGGTCTGCCAAGTGTTTGGCAGGAAGAAAAGAAAAGTTGTCCAAAACAGCTTCCAATCGAATGTTCCTGTGATTGGAAAAGTCAGGAGAGTGCAAAGGTACTGTTTTCTATCAGTTGGCAAGGTGCGCACACAATCCCAGTGTTGTACAGCTTGCTTCTTCACCTTCCTGAAGCTGCCGCTCTCGCCGGCTGCCGGAGCCCAAGAAGCGGCTTCTTCGCGCAAAGACGATTGTGCCGCTCACAGTGCTCTCCTTAGCGCGGCTTCTGCCGAAAGACGCCCGGCAGCGGCTCTTACCTCCGGAGAGCATCCTACCTTCGTCTTTAGCTCCTCTTCTCATCTACCTCACGGCAAAAAGCTTTCCCTCTATGCCTGACTAGGAAAACCTGTGCCAGCACAGAAAACATCTCCCATCGTGTTCTAGAAGTTGCACGGATGTCTGCCAAGTGTTTGGCAGGAAGAAAAGGAAAGTTGTCCAAAACAGCTTCCAATCGAATGTTCATGTGATTGGAAAAGTCAGGAGAGTGCAAAGGTACTGTTTTCTATCAGTTGGCAAGGTGCGCACACAATCCCAGTGTTGTACAGCTTGCTTCTTCACCTTCCCGAAGCTGCCGCTCTCGCCGGCTGCCGGAGCCCAAGAAGCGGCTTCTTCGCGCAAAGACGATTGTGCCGCTCACAGTGCTCTCCTTAGCGCGGCTTCTGCCGAAAGACGCCCGGCAGCGGCTCTTTCCTCCAGAGAGCATCCTACCTTCGTCTTTAGCTCCTCTTCTCATCTCCCTCACGGCAAAAAGCTTTCCCACTATGTCTGGCTAGGAAAAACTGTGCCAGCACAGAAAACATCTCCCATCGTGTTCTAGAAGTTGCACGGAGGTCTGCCAAGTGTTTGGCAGGAAGAAAAGAAAAGTTGTCCAAAACAGCTTCCAATCGAATGTTCCTGTGATTGGAAAAGTCAGGAGAGTGCAAAGGTACTGTTTTCTATCAGTTGGCAAGGTGCGCACACAATCCCAGTGTTGTACAGCTTGCTTCTTCACCTTCCTGAAGCTGCCGCTCTCGCCGGCTGCCGGAGCCCAAGAAGCGGCTTCTTCGCGCAAAGACGATTGTGCCGCTCACAGTGCTCTCCTTAGCGCGGCTTCTGCCGAAAGACGCCCGGCAGCGGCTCTTTCCTCCAGAGAGCATCCTACCTTCGTCTTTCGCGTCTTTTGTAGTCTACATCTTAGCAAAACGCTTTCCCACTCTGTCTGGCTAGGAAAAACTGTGCCAGCACAGAAAACATCTCCCATCGTGTTCTAGATGTTGCACGGAGGTCTGCCAAGTGTTTGGCAGGAAGAAAAGAAAAGTTGTCCAAAACAGCTTCCAATCGAATGTTCCTGTGATTGGAAAAGTCAGGAGAGTGCAAAGGTACTGTTTTCTATCAGTTGGCAAGGTGCGCACACAATCCCAGTGTTGTACAGCTTG
This sequence comes from Melospiza georgiana, assembly GCF_028018845.1. Lineage (NCBI taxonomy): Eukaryota > Metazoa > Chordata > Aves > Passeriformes > Passerellidae > Melospiza > Melospiza georgiana. The sequence goes on from NC_080451.1 coordinate 1,716,171, forward strand.
CTTCTTCACCTTCCTGAAGCTGCCGCTCTCGCCGGCTGCCGGAGCCCAAGAAGCGGCTTCTTCGCGCAAAGACGATTGTGCCGCTCACAGTGCTCTCCTTAGCGCGGCTTCTGCCGAAAGACGCCCGGCAGCGGCTCTTACCTCCGGAGAGCATCCTATCTTCGTCTTTAGCTCCTCTTCTCATCTACCTCACGGCAAAAAGCTTTCCCTCTATGCCTGACTAGGAAAACCTGTGCCAGCACAGAAAACATCTCCCATCGTGTTCTAGAAGTTGCACGGATGTCTGCCAAGTGTTTGGCAGGAAGAAAAGAAAAGTTGTCCAAAACAGCTTCCAATCGAATGTTCATGTGATTGGAAAAGTCAGGAGAGTGCAAAGGTACTGTTTTCTATCAGTTGGCAAGGTGCGCACACAATCCCAGTGTTGTACAGCTTGCTTCTTCACCTTCCCGAAGCTGCCGCTCTCGCCGGCTGCCGGAGCCCAAGAAGCGGCTTCTTCGCGCAAAGACGATTGTGCCGCTCACAGTGCTCTCCTTAGCGCGGCTTCTGCCGAAAGACGCCCGGCAGCGGCTCTTTCCTCCGGAGAGCATCCTATCTTCGTCTTTAGCTCCTCTTCTCATCTACACCTCGGCAAAACGCTTTTCCACTATGTCTGGCTAGGAAAAACTGTGCCAGCACAGAAAACATCTCCCATCGTGTTCTAGAAGTTGCACGGATGTCTGCCAAGTGTTTGGCAGGAAGAAAAGAAAAGTTGTCCAAAACAGCTTCCAATCGAATGTTCATGTGATTGGAAAAGTCAGGAGAGTGCAAAGGTACTGTTTTCTATCAGTTGGCAAGGTGCGCACACAATCCCAGTGTTGTACAGCTTGCTTCTTCACCTTCCCGAAGCTGCCGCTCTCGCCGGCTGCCGGAGCCCAAGAAGCGGCTTCTTCGCGCAAAGACGATTGTGCCGCTCACAGTGCTCTCCTTAGCGCGGCTTCTGCCGAAAGACGCCCGGCAGCGGCTCTTACCTCCGGAGAGCATCCTACCTTCGTCTTTCGCGTCTTTTGTAGTCTACATCTTAGCAAAACGCTTTCCCACTATGTCTGGCTAGGAAAAACTGTGCCAGCACAGAAAACATCTCCCATCGTGTTCTAGATGTTGCACGGATGTCTGCCAAGTGTTTGGCAGGAAGAAAAGAAAAGTTGTCCAAAACAGCTTCCAATCGAATGTTCATGTGATTGGAAAAGTCAGGAGAGTGCAAAGGTACTGTTTTCTATCAGTTGGCAAGGTGCGCACACAATCCCAGTGTTGTACAGCTTGCTTCTTCACCTTCCCGAAGCTGCCGCTCTCGCCGGCTGCCGGAGCCCAAGAAGCGGCTTCTTCGCGCAAAGACGATTGTGCCGCTCACAGTGCTCTCCTTAGGGCGGCTTCTGCCGAAAGACGCCCGGCAGCGGCTCTTACCTCCGGAGAGCATCCTACCTTCGTCTTTAGCTCCTCTTCTCATCTCCCTCACGGCAAAAAGCTTTCCCACTATGTCTGGCTAGGAAAAACTGTGCCAGCACAGAAAACATCTCCCATCGTGTTCTAGATGTTGCACGGATGTCTACCAAGTGTTTGGCAGGAAGAAAAGAAAAGTTGTCCAAAACAGCTTCCAATCGAATGTTCATGTGATTGGAAAAGTCAGGAGAGTGCAAAGGTACTGTTTTCTATCAGTTGGCAAGGTGCGCACACAATCCCAGTGTTGTACAGCTTGCTTCTTCACCTTCCCGAAGCTGCCGCTCTCGCCGGCTGCCGGAGCCCAAGAAGCGGCTTCTTCGCGCAAAGACGATTGTACCGCTCACAGTGCTCTCCTTAGCGCGGCTTCTGCCGAAAGACGCCCGGCAGCGGCTCTTTCCTCCGGAGAGCATCCTACCTTCGTCTTTAGCTCCTCTTCTCATCTACACCTCGGCAAAACGCTTTTCCACTATGTCTGGCTAGGAAAAACTGTGCCAGCACAGAAAACATCTCCCATCGTGTTCTAGAAGTTGCACGGATGTCTGCCAAGTGTTTGGCAGGAAGAAAAGAAAAGTTGTCCAAAACAGCTTCCAATCGAATGTTCATGTGATTGGAAAAGTCAGGAGAGTGCAAAGGTACTGTTTTCTATCAGTTGGCAAGGTGCGCACACAATCCCAGTGTTGTACAGCTTGCTTCTTCACCTTCCCGAAGCTGCCGCTCTCGCCGGCTGCCGGAGCCCAAGAAGCGGCTTCTTCGCGCAAAGACGATTGTGCCGCTCACAGTGCTCTCCTTAGCGCGGCTTCTGCCGAAAGACGCCCGGCAGCGGCTCTTACCTCCGGAGAGCATCCTATCTTCGTCTTTAGCTCCTCTTCTCATCTACACCTCGGCAAAACGCTTTTCCACTATGTCTGGCTAGGAAAAACTGTGCCAGCACAGAAAACATCTCCCATCGTGTTCTAGAAGTTGCACGGATGTCTGCCAAGTGTTTGGCAGGAAGAAACGAAAAGTTGTCCAAAACAGCTTCCAATCGAATGTTCATGTGATTGGAAAAGTCAGGAGAGTGCAAAGGTACTGTTTTCTATCAGTTGGCAAGGTGCGCACACAATCCCAGTGTTGTACAGCTTGCTTCTTCACCTTCCCGAAGCTGCCGCTCTCGCCGGCTGCCGGAGCCCAAGAAGCGGCTTCTTCGCGCAAAGACGATTGTGCCGCTCACAGTGCTCTCCTTAGCGCGGCTTCTGCCGAAAGACGCCCGGCAGCGGCTCTTTCCTCCAGAGAGCATCCTACCTTCGTCTTTCGCGTCTTTTGTAGTCTACATCTTAGCAAAACGCTTTCCCACTATGTCTGGCTAGGAAAAACTGTGCCAGCACAGAAAACATCTCCCATCGTGTTCTAGATGTTGCACGGAGGTCTGCCAAGTGTTTGGCAGGAAGAAAAGAAAAGTTGTCCAAAACAGCTTCCAATCGAATGTTCCTGTGATTGGAAAAGTCAGGAGAGTGCAAAGGTACTGTTTTCTATCAGTTGGCAAGGTGCGCACACAATCCCAGTGTTGTACAGCTTGCTTCTTCACCTTCCCGAAGCTGCCGCTCTCGCCGGCTGCCGGAGCCCAAGAAGCGGCTTCTTCGCGCAAAGACGATTGTGCCGCTCACAGTGCTCTCCTTAGCGCGGCTTCTGCCGAAAGACGCCCGGCAGCGGCTCTTACCTCCGGAGAGCATCCTACCTTCGTCTTTAGCTCCTCTTCTCATCTACCTCACGGCAAAAAGCTTTCCCTCTATGCCTGACTAGGAAAACCTGTGCCAGCACAGAAAACATCTCCCATCGTGTTCTAGAAGTTGCACGGATGTCTGCCAAGTGTTTGGCAGGAAGAAAAGAAAAGTTGTCCAAAACAGCTTCCAATCGAATGTTCATGTGATTGGAAAAGTCAGGAGAGTGCAAAGGTACTGTTTTCTATCAGTTGGCAAGGTGCGCACACAATCCCAGTGTTGTACAGCTTGCTTCTTCACCTTCCCGAAGCTGCCGCTCTCGCCGGCTGCCGGAGCCCAAGAAGCGGCTTCTTCGCGCAAAGACGATTGTGCCGCTCACAGTGCTCTCCTTAGCGCGGCTTCTGCCGAAAGACGCCCGGCAGCGGCTCTTACCTCCGGAGAGCATCCTACCTTCGTCTTTAGCTCCTCTTCTCATCTACACCTCGGCAAAACGCTTTTCCACTATGTCTGGCTAGGAAAAACTGTGCCAGCACAGAAAACATCTCCCATCGTGTTCTAGAAGTTGCACGGATGTCTGCCAAGTGTTTGGCAGGAAGAAAAGAAAAGTTGTCCAAAACAGCTTCCAATCGAATGTTCATGTGATTGGAAAAGTCAGGAGAGTGCAAAGGTACTGTTTTCTATCAGTTGGCAAGGTGCGCACACAATCCCAGTGTTGTACAGCTTGCTTCTTCACCTTCCCGAAGCTGCCGCTCTCGCCGGCTGCCGGAGCCCAAGAAGCGGCTTCTTCGCGCAAAGACGATTGTGCCGCTCACAGTGCTCTCCTTAGCGCGGCTTCTGCCGAAAGACGCCCGGCAGCGCCTCTTTCCTCCAGAGAGCATCCTACCTTCGTCTTTCGCGTCTTTTGTAGTCTACATCTTAGCAAAACGCTTTCCCACTATGTCTGGCTAGGAAAAACTGTGCCAGCACAGAAAACATCTCGCATCGTGTTCTAGATGTTGCACGGAGGTCTGCCAAGTGTTTGGCAGGAAGAAAAGAAAAGTTGTCCAAAACAGCTTCCAATCGAATGTTCCTGTGATTGGAAAAGTCAGGAGAGTGCAAAGGTACTGTTTTCTATCAGTTGGCAAGGTGCGCACACAATCCCAGTGTTGTACAGCTTGCTTCTTCACCTTCCTGAAGCTGCCGCTCTCGCCGGCTGCCGGAGCCCAAGAAGCGGCTTCTTCGCGCAAAGACAATTGTGCCGCTCACAGTGCTCTCCTTAGCGCGGCTTCTGCCGAAAGACGCCCGGCAGCGGCTCTTACCTCCGGAGAGCATCCTACCTTCGTCTTTAGCTCCTCTTCTCATCTACCTCACGGCAAAAAGCTTTCCCTCTATGCCTGACTAGGAAAACCTGTGCCAGCACAGAAAACATCTCCCATCGTGTTCTAGAAGTTGCACGGATGTCTGCCAAGTGTTTGGCAGGAAGAAAAGAAAAGTTGTCCAAAACAGCTTCCAATCGAATGTTCATGTGATTGGAAAAGTCAGGAGAGTGCAAAGGTACTGTTTTCTATCAGTTGGCAAGGTGCGCACACAATCCCAGTGTTGTACAGCTTGCTTCTTCACCTTCCCGAAGCTGCCGCTCTCGCCGGCTGCCGGAGCCCAAGAAGCGGCTTCTTCGCGCAAAGACGATTGTGCCGCTCACAGTGCTCTCCTTAGCGCGGCTTCTGCCGAAAGACGCCTGGCAGCGGCTCTTACCTCCGGAGAGCATCCTACCTTCGTCTTTCGCGTCTTTTGTAGTCTACATCTTAGCAAAACGCTTTCCCACTATGTCTGGCTAGGAAAAACTGTGCCAGCACAGAAAACATCTCCCATCGTGTTCTAGATGTTGCACGGATGTCTGCCAAGTGTTTGGCAGGAAGAAAAGAAAAGTTGTCCAAAACAGCTTCCAATCGAATGTTCATGTGATTGGAAAAGTCAGGAGAGTGCAAAGGTACTGTTTTCTATCAGTTGGCAAGGTGCGCACACAATCCCAGTGTTGTACAGCTTGCTTCTTCACCTTCCCGAAGCTGCCGCTCTCGCCGGCTGCCGGAGCCCAAGAAGCGGCTTCTTCGCGCAAAGACGATTGTGCCGCTCACAGTGCTCTCCTTAGCGCGGCTTCTGCCGAAAGACGCCCGGCAGCGGCTCTTACCTCCGGAGAGCATCCTACCTTCGTCTTTAGCTCCTCTTCTCATCTACCTCACGGCAAAAAGCTTTCCCTCTATGCCTGACTAGGAAAACCTGTGCCAGCACAGAAAACATCTCCCATCGTGTTCTAGATGTTGCACGGATGTCTGCCAAGTGTTTGGCAGGAAGAAAAGAAAAGTTGTCCAAAACAGCTTCCAATCGAATGTTCATGTGATTGGAAAAGTCAGGAGAGTGCAAAGGTACTGTTTTCTATCAGTTGGCAAGGTGCGCACACAATCCCAGTGTTGTACAGCTTGCTTCTTCACCTTCCTGAAGCTGCAGCTCTCGCCGGCTCCCGGAGCCCAAGAAGCGGCTTCTTCGCGCAAAGACGATTGTGCCGCTCACAGTGCTCTCCTTAGCGCGGCTTCTGCCGAAAGACGCCCGGCAGCGGCTCTTTCCTCCGGAGAGCATCCTACCTTCGTCTTTAGCTCCTCTTCTCATCTACACCTCGGCAAAACGCTTTTCCACTATGTCTGGCTAGGAAAAACTGTGCCAGCACAGAAAACATCTCCCATCGTGTTCTAGAAGTTGCACGGATGTCTGCCAAGTGTTTGGCAGGAAGAAAAAAAAAGTTGTCCAAAACAGCTTCCAATCGAATGTTCATGTGATTGGAAAAGTCAGGAGAGTGCAAAGGTACTGTTTTCTATCAGTTGGCAAGGTGCGCACACAATCCCAGTGTTGTACAGCTTGCTTCTTCACCTTCCCGAAGCTGCCGCTCTCGCCGGCTGCCGGAGCCCAAGAAGCGGCTTCTTCGCGCAAAGACGATTGTGCCGCTCACAGTGCTCTCCTTAGCGCGGCTTCTGCCGAAAGACGCCCGGCAGCGGCTCTTTCCTCCAGAGAGCATCCTACCTTCGTCTTTCGCGTCTTTTGTAGTCTACATCTTAGCAAAACGCTTTCCCACTATGTCTGGCTAGGAAAAACTGTGCCAGCACAGAAAACATCTCCCATCGTGTTCTAGATGTTGCACGGAGGTCTGCCAAGTGTTTGGCAGGAAGAAAAGAAAAGTTGTCCAAAACAGCTTCCAATCGAATGTTCCTGTGATTGGAAAAGTCAGGAGAGTGCAAAGGTACTGTTTTCTATCAGTTGGCAAGGTGCGCACACAATCCCAGTGTTGTACAGCTTGCTTCTTCACCTTCCTGAAGCTGCCGCTCTCGCCGGCTGCCGGAGCCCAAGAAGCGGCTTCTTCGCGCAAAGACGATTGTGCCGCTCACAGTGCTCTCCTTAGCGCGGCTTCTGCCGAAAGACGCCCGGCAGCGGCTCTTACCTCCGGAGAGCATCCTACCTTCGTCTTTAGCTCCTCTTCTCATCTACCTCACGGCAAAAAGCTTTCTCTCTATGCCTGACTAGGAAAACCTGTGCCAGCACAGAAAACATCTCCCATCGTGTTCTAGAAGTTGCACGGATGTCTGCCAAGTGTTTGGCAGGAAGAAAAGGAAAGTTGTCCAAAACAGCTTCCAATCGAATGTTCATGTGATTGGAAAAGTCAGGAGAGTGCAAAGGTACTGTTTTCTATCAGTTGGCAAGGTGCGCACACAATCCCAGTGTTGTACAGCTTGCTTCTTCACCTTCCCGAAGCTGCCGCTCTCGCCGGCTGCCGGAGCCCAAGAAGCGGCTTCTTCGCGCAAAGACGATTGTGCCGCTCACAGTGCTCTCCTTAGCGCGGCTTCTGCCGAAAGACGCCCGGCAGCGGCTCTTTCCTCCAGAGAGCATCCTACCTTCGTCTTTAGCTCCTCTTCTCATCTCCCTCACGGCAAAAAGCTTTCCCACTATGTCTGGCTAGGAAAAACTGTGCCAGCACAGAAAACATCTCCCATCGTGTTCTAGAAGTTGCACGGAGGTCTGCCAAGTGTTTGGCAGGAAGAAAAGAAAAGTTGTCCAAAACAGCTTCCAATCGAATGTTCCTGTGATTGGAAAAGTCAGGAGAGTGCAAAGGTACTGTTTTCTATCAGTTGGCAAGGTGCGCACACAATCCCAGTGTTGTACAGCTTGCTTCTTCACCTTCCTGAAGCTGCCGCTCTCGCCGGCTGCCGGAGCCCAAGAAGCGGCTTCTTCGCGCAAAGACGATTGTGCCGCTCACAGTGCTCTCCTTAGCGCGGCTTCTGCCGAAAGACGCCCGGCAGCGGCTCTTTCCTCCAGAGAGCATCCTACCTTCGTCTTTCGCGTCTTTTGTAGTCTACATCTTAGCAAAACGCTTTCCCACTATGTCTGGCTAGGAAAAACTGTGCCAGCACAGAAAACATCTCCCATCGTGTTCTAGATGTTGCACGGAGGTCTGCCAAGTGTTTGGCAGGAAGAAAAGAAAAGTTGTCCAAAACAGCTTCCAATCGAATGTTCCTGTGATTGGAAAAGTCAGGAGAGTGCAAAGGTACTGTTTTCTATCAGTTGGCAAGGTGCGCACACAATCCCAGTGTTGTACAGCTTGCTTCTTCACCTTCCTGAAGCTGCCGCTCTCGCCGGCTGCCGGAGCCCAAGAAGCGGCTTCTTCGCGCAAAGACGATTGTGCCGCTCACAGTGCTCTCCTTAGCGCGGCTTCTGGCGAAAGACGCCCGGCAGCGGCTCTTACCTCCGGAGAGCATCCTATCTTCGTCTTTAGCTCCTCTTCTCATCTACCTCACGGCAAAAAGCTTTCCCTCTATGCCTGACTAGGAAAACCTGTGCCAGCACAGAAAACATCTCCCATCGTGTTCTAGAAGTTGCACGGATGTCTGCCAAGTGTTTGGCAGGAAGAAAAGAAAAGTTGTCCAAAACAGCTTCCAATCGAATGTTCATGTGATTGGAAAAGTCAGGAGAGTGCAAAGGTACTGTTTTCTATCAGTTGGCAAGGTGCGCACACAATCCCAGTGTTGTACAGCTTGCTTCTTCACCTTCCCGAAGCTGCCGCTCTCGCCGGCTGCCGGAGCCCAAGAAGCGGCTTCTTCGCGCAAAGACGATTGTGCCGCTCACAGTGCTCTCCTTAGCGCGGCTTCTGCCGAAAGACGCCCGGCAGCGGCTCTTTCCTCCGGAGAGCATCCTATCTTCGTCTTTAGCTCCTCTTCTCATCTACACCTCGGCAAAACGCTTTTCCACTATGTCTGGCTAGGAAAAACTGTGCCACCACAGAAAACATCTCCCATCGTGTTCTAGAAGTTGCACGGATGTCTGCCAAGTGTTTGGCAGGAAGAAAAGAAAAGTTGTCCAAAACAGCTTCCAATCGAATGTTCATGTGATTGGAAAAGTCAGGAGAGTGCAAAGGTACTGTTTTCTATCAGTTGGCAAGGTGCGCACACAATCCCAGTGTTGTACAGCTTGCTTCTTCACCTTCCCGAAGCTGCCGCTCTCGCCGGCTGCCGGAGCCCAAGAAGCGGCTTCTTCGCGCAAAGACGATTGTACCGCTCACAGTGCTCTCCTTAGCGCGGCTTCTGCCGAAAGACGCCCGGCAGCGGCTCTTACCTCCGGAGAGCATCCTACCTTCGTCTTTCGCGTCTTTTGTAGTCTACATCTTAGCAAAACGCTTTCCCACTATGTCTGGCTAGGAAAAACTGTGCCAGCACAGAAAACATCTCCCATCGTGTTCTAGATGTTGCACGGATGTCTGCCAAGTGTTTGGCAGGAAGAAAAGAAAAGTTGTCCAAAACAGCTTCCAATCGAATGTTCATGTGATTGGAAAAGTCAGGAGAGTGCAAAGGTACTGTTTTCTATCAGTTGGCAAGGTGCGCACACAATCCCAGTGTTGTACAGCTTGCTTCTTCACCTTCCCGAAGCTGCCGCTCTCGCCGGCTGCCGGAGCCCAAGAAGCGGCTTCTTCGCGCAAAGACGATTGTGCCGCTCACAGTGCTCTCCTTAGGGCGGCTTCTGCCGAAAGACGCCCGGCAGCGGCTCTTACCTCCGGAGAGCATCCTACCTTCGTCTTTAGCTCCTCTTCTCATCTCCCTCACGGCAAAAAGCTTTCCCACTATGTCTGGCTAGGAAAAACTGTGCCAGCACAGAAAACATCTCCCATCGTGTTCTAGATGTTGCACGGATGTCTACCAAGTGTTTGGCAGGAAGAAAAGAAAAGTTGTCCAAAACAGCTTCCAATCGAATGTTCATGTGATTGGAAAAGTCAGGAGAGTGCAAAGGTACTGTTTTCTATCAGTTGGCAAGGTGCGCACACAATCCCAGTGTTGTACAGCTTGCTTCTTCACCTTCCCGAAGCTGCCGCTCTCGCCGGCTGCCGGAGCCCAAGAAGCGGCTTCTTCGCGCAAAGACGATTGTACCGCTCACAGTGCTCTCCTTAGCGCGGCTTCTGCCGAAAGACGCCCGGCAGCGGCTCTTTCCTCCGGAGAGCATCCTACCTTCGTCTTTAGCTCCTCTTCTCATCTACACCTCGGCAAAACGCTTTTCCACTATGTCTGGCTAGGAAAAACTGTGCCAGCACAGAAAACATCTCCCATCGTGTTCTAGAAGTTGCACGGAGGTCTGCCAAGTGTTTGGCAGGAAGAAAAGAAAAGTTGTCCAAAACAGCTTCCAATCGAATGTTCCTGTGATTGGAAAAGTCAGGAGAGTGCAAAGGTACTGTTTTCTATCAGTTGGCAAGGTGCGCACACAATCCCAGTGTTGTACAGCTTGCTTCTTCACCTTCCTGAAGCTGCCGCTCTCGCCGGCTGCCGGAGCCCAAGAAGCGGCTTCTTCGCGCAAAGACGATTGTGCCGCTCACAGTGCTCTCCTTAGCGCGGCTTCTGCCGAAAGACGCCCGGCAGCGGCTCTTACCTCCGGAGAGCATCCTATCTTCGTCTTTAGCTCCTCTTCTCATCTACCTCACGGCAAAAAGCTTTCCCTCTATGCCTGACTAGGAAAACCTGTGCCAGCACAGAAAACATCTCCCATCGTGTTCTAGAAGTTGCACGGATGTCTGCCAAGTGTTTGGCAGGAAGAAAAGAAAAGTTGTCCAAAACAGCTTCCAATCGAATGTTCATGTGATTGGAAAAGTCAGGAGAGTGCAAAGGTACTGTTTTCTATCAGTTGGCAAGGTGCGCACACAATCCCAGTGTTGTACAGCTTGCTTCTTCACCTTCCCGAAGCTGCCGCTCTCGCCGGCTGCCGGAGCCCAAGAAGCGGCTTCTTCGCGCAAAGACGATTGTGCCGCTCACAGTGCTCTCCTTAGCGCGGCTTCTGCCGAAAGACGCCCGGCAGCGGCTCTTTCCTCCGGAGAGCATCCTATCTTCGTCTTTAGCTCCTCTTCTCATCTACACCTCGGCAAAACGCTTTTCCACTATGTCTGGCTAGGAAAAACTGTGCCACCACAGAAAACATCTCCCATCGTGTTCTAGAAGTTGCACGGATGTCTGCCAAGTGTTTGGCAGGAAGAAAAGAAAAGTTGTCCAAAACAGCTTCCAATCGAATGTTCATGTGATTGGAAAAGTCAGGAGAGTGCAAAGGTACTGTTTTCTATCAGTTGGCAAGGTGCGCACACAATCCCAGTGTTGTACAGCTTGCTTCTTCACCTTCCCGAAGCTGCCGCTCTCGCCGGCTGCCGGAGCCCAAGAAGCGGCTTCTTCGCGCAAAGACGATTGTGCCGCTCACAGTGCTCTCCTTAGCGCGGCTTCTGCCGAAAGACGCCCGGCAGCGGCTCTTACCTCCGGAGAGCATCCTACCTTCGTCTTTCGCGTCTTTTGTAGTCTACATCTTAGCAAAACGCTTTCCCACTATGTCTGGCTAGGAAAAACTGTGCCAGCACAGAAAACATCTCCCATCGTGTTCTAGATGTTGCACGGATGTCTGCCAAGTGTTTGGCAGGAAGAAAAGAAAAGTTGTCCAAAACAGCTTCCAATCGAATGTTCATGTGATTGGAAAAGTCAGGAGAGTGCAAAGGTACTGTTTTCTATCAGTTGGCAAGGTGCGCACACAATCCCAGTGTTGTACAGCTTGCTTCTTCACCTTCCCGAAGCTGCCGCTCTCGCCGGCTGCCGGAGCCCAAGAAGCGGCTTCTTCGCGCAAAGACGATTGTGCCGCTCACAGTGCTCTCCTTAGCGCGGCTTCTGCCGAAAGACGCCCGGCAGCGGCTCTTACCTCCGGAGAGCATCCTACCTTCGTCTTTAGCTCCTCTTCTCATCTCCCTCACGGCAAAAAGCTTTCCCACTATGTCTGGCTAGGAAAAACTGTGCCAGCACAGAAAACATCTCCCATCGTGTTCTAGATGTTGCACGGATGTCTACCAAGTGTTTGGCAGGAAGAAAAGAAAAGTTGTCCAAAACAGCTTCCAATCGAATGTTCATGTGATTGGAAAAGTCAGGAGAGTGCAAAGGTACTGTTTTCTATCAGTTGGCAAGGTGCGCACACAATCCCAGTGTTGTACAGCTTGCTTCTTCACCTTCCCGAAGCTGCCGCTCTCGCCGGCTGCCGGAGCCCAAGAAGCGGCTTCTTCGCGCAAAGACGATTGTACCGCTCACAGTGCTCTCCTTAGCGCGGCTTCTGCCGAAAGACGCCCGGCAGCGGCTCTTTCCTCCGGAGAGCATCCTACCTTCGTCTTTAGCTCCTCTTCTCATCTACACCTCGGCAAAACGCTTTTCCACTATGTCTGGCTAGGAAAAACTGTGCCAGCACAGAAAACATCTCCCATCGTGTTCTAGAAGTTGCACGGATGTCTGCCAAGTGTTTGGCAGGAAGAAAAGAAAAGTTGTCCAAAACAGCTTCCAATCGAATGTTCCTGTGATTGGAAAAGTCAGGAGAGTGCAAAGGTACTGTTTTCTATCAGTTGGCAAGGTGCGCACACAATCCCAGTGTTGTACAGCTTGCTTCTTCACCTTCCCGAAGCTGCCGCTCTCGCCGGCTGCCGGAGCCCAAGAAGCGGCTTCTTCGCGCAAAGACGATTGTGCCGCTCACAGTGCTCTCCTTAGCGCGGCTTCTGCCGAAAGACGCCCGGCAGCGGCTCTTACCTCCGGAGAGCATCCTATCTTCGTCTTTAGCTCCTCTTCTCATCTACACCTCGGCAAAACGCTTTTCCACTATGTCTGGCTAGGAAAAACTGTGCCAGCACAGAAAACATCTCCCATCGTGTTCTAGAAGTTGCACGGATGTCTGCCAAGTGTTTGGCAGGAAGAAACGAAAAGTTGTCCAAAACAGCTTCCAATCGAATGTTCATGTGATTGGAAAAGTCAGGAGAGTGCAAAGGTACTGTTTTCTATCAGTTGGCAAGGTGCGCACACAATCCCAGTGTTGTACAGCTTGCTTCTTCACCTTCCCGAAGCTGCCGCTCTCGCCGGCTGCCGGAGCCCAAGAAGCGGCTTCTTCGCGCAAAGACGATTGTGCCGCTCACAGTGCTCTCCTTAGCGCGGCTTCTGCCGAAAGACGCCCGGCAGCGGCTCTTTCCTCCAGAGAGCATCCTACCTTCGTCTTTCGCGTCTTTTGTAGTCTACATCTTAGCAAAACGCTTTCCCACTATGTCTGGCTAGGAAAAACTGTGCCAGCACAGAAAACATCTCCCATCGTGTTCTAGATGTTGCACGGAGGTCTGCCAAGTGTTTGGCAGGAAGAAAAGAAAAGTTGTCCAAAACAGCTTCCAATCGAATGTTCCTGTGATTGGAAAAGTCAGGAGAGTGCAAAGGTACTGTTTTCTATCAGTTGGCAAGGTGCGCACACAATCCCAGTGTTGTACAGCTTGCTTCTTCACCTTCCTGAAGCTGCCGCTCTCGCCGGCTGCCGGAGCCCAAGAAGCGGCTTCTTCGCGCAAAGACGATTGTGCCGCTCACAGTGCTCTCCTTAGCGCGGCTTCTGCCGAAAGACGCCCGGCAGCGGCTCTTACCTCCGGAGAGCATCCTACCTTCGTCTTTAGCTCCTCTTCTCATCTACCTCACGGCAAAAAGCTTTCCCTCTATGCCTGACTAGGAAAACCTGTGCCAGCACAGAAAACATCTCCCATCGTGTTCTAGAAGTTGCACGGATGTCTGCCAAGTGTTTGGCAGGAAGAAAAGAAAAGTTGTCCAAAACAGCTTCCAATCGAATGTTCATGTGATTGGAAAAGTCAGGAGAGTGCAAAGGTACTGTTTTCTATCAGTTGGCAAGGTGCGCACACAATCCCAGTGTTGTACAGCTTGCTTCTTCACCTTCCCGAAGCTGCCGCTCTCGCCGGCTGCCGGAGCCCAAGAAGCGGCTTCTTCGCGCAAAGACGATTGTGCCGCTCACAGTGCTCTCCTTAGCGCGGCTTCTGCCGAAAGACGCCCGGCAGCGGCTCTTACCTCCGGAGAGCATCCTATCTTCGTCTTTAGCTCCTCTTCTCATCTACACCTCGGCAAAACGCTTTTCCACTATGTCTGGCTAGGAAAAACTGTGCCAGCACAGAAAACATCTCCCATCGTGTTCTAGAAGTTGCACGGATGTCTGCCAAGTGTTTGGCAGGAAGAAAAGAAAAGTTGTCCAAAACAGCTTCCAATCGAATGTTCATGTGATTGGAAAAGTCAGGAGAGTGCAAAGGTACTGTTTTCTATCAGTTGGCAAGGTGCGCACACAATCCCAGTGTTGTACAGCTTGCTTCTTCACCTTCCCGAAGCTGCCGCTCTCGCCGGCTGCCGGAGCCCAAGAAGCGGCTTCTTCGCGCAAAGACGATTGTGCCGCTCACAGTGCTCTCCTTAGCGCGGCTTCTGCCGAAAGACGCCCGGCAGCGGCTCTTTCCTCCAGAGAGCATCCTACCTTCGTCTTTCGCGTCTTTTGTAGTCTACATCTTAGCAAAACGCTTTCCCACTATGTCTGGCTAGGAAAAACTGTGCCAGCACAGAAAACATCTCGCATCGTGTTCTAGATGTTGCACGGAGGTCTGCCAAGTGTTTGGCAGGAAGAAAAGAAAAGTTGTCCAAAACAGCTTCCAATCGAATGTTCCTGTGATTGGAAAAGTCAGGAGAGTGCAAAGGTACTGTTTTCTATCAGTTGGCAAGGTGCGCACACAATCCCAGTGTTGTACAGCTTGCTTCTTCACCTTCCTGAAGCTGCCGCTCTCGCCGGCTGCCGGAGCCCAAGAAGCGGCTTCTTCGCGCAAAGACGATTGTGCCGCTCACAGTGCTCTCCTTAGCGCGGCTTCTGCCGAAAGACGCCCGGCAGCGGCTCTTACCTCCGGAGAGCATCCTACCTTCGTCTTTAGCTCCTCTTCTCATCTACCTCACGGCAAAAAGCTTTCCCTCTATGCCTGACTAGGAAAACCTGTGCCAGCACAGAAAACATCTCCCATCGTGTTCTAGAAGTTGCACGGATGTCTGCCAAGTGTTTGGCAGGAAGAAAAGAAAAGTTGTCCAAAACAGCTTCCAATCGAATGTTCCTGTGATTGGAAAAGTCAGGAGAGTGCAAAGGTACTGTTTTCTATCAGTTGGCAAGGTGCGCACACAATCCCAGTGTTGTACAGCTTGCTTCTTCACCTTCCCGAAGCTGCCGCTCTCGCCGGCTGCCGGAGCCCAAGAAGCGGCTTCTTCGCGCAAAGACGATTGTGCCGCTCACAGTGCTCTCCTTAGCGCGGCTTCTGCCGAAAGACGCCCGGCAGCGGCTCTTACCTCCGGAGAGCATCCTATCTTCGTCTTTAGCTCCTCTTCTCATCTACACCTCGGCAAAACGCTTTTCCACTATGTCTGGCTAGGAAAACCTGTGCCAGCACAGAAAACATCTCCCATCGTGTTCTAGAAGTTTCACGGATGTCTGCCAAGTGTTTGGCAGGAAGAAAAGAAAAGTTGTCCAAAACAGCTTCCAATCGAATGTTCATGTGATTGGAAAAGTCAGGAGAGTGCAAAGGTACTGTTTTCTATCAGTTGGCAAGGTGCGCACACAATCCCAGTGTTGTACAGCTTGCTTCTTCACCTTCCCGAAGCTGCCGCTCTCGCCGGCTGCCGGAGCCCAAGAAGCGGCTTCTTCGCGCAAAGACGATTGTGCCGCTCACAGTGCTCTCCTTAGCGCGGCTTCTGCCGAAAGACGCCTGGCAGCGGCTCTTACCTCCGGAGAGCATCCTACCTTCGTCTTTCGCGTCTTTTGTAGTCTACATCTTAGCAAAACGCTTTCCCACTATGTCTGGCTAGGAAAAACTGTGCCAGCACAGAAAACATCTCCCATCGTGTTCTAGATGTTGCACGGATGTCTGCCAAGTGTTTGGCAGGAAGAAAAGAAAAGTTGTCCAAAACAGCTTCCAATCGAATGTTCATGTGATTGGAAAAGTCAGGAGAGTGCAAAGGTACTGTTTTCTATCAGTTGGCAAGGTGCGCACACAATCCCAGTGTTGTACAGCTTGCTTCTTCACCTTCCCGAAGCTGCCGCTCTCGCCGGCTGCCGGAGCCCAAGAAGCGGCTTCTTCGCGCAAAGACGATTGTGCCGCTCACAGTGCTCTCCTTAGCGCGGCTTCTGCCGAAAGACGCCCGGCAGCGGCTCTTACCTCCGGAGAGCATCCTACCTTCGTCTTTAGCTCCTCTTCTCATCTACCTCACGGCAAAAAGCTTTCCCTCTATGCCTGACTAGGAAAACCTGTGCCAGCACAGAAAACATCTCCCATCGTGTTCTAGATGTTGCACGGATGTCTGCCAAGTGTTTGGCAGGAAGAAAAGAAAAGTTGTCCAAAACAGCTTCCAATCGAATGTTCATGTGATTGGAAAAGTCAGGAGAGTGCAAAGGTACTGTTTTCTATCAGTTGGCAAGGTGCGCACACAATCCCAGTGTTGTACAGCTTGCTTCTTCACCTTCCCGAAGCTGCCGCTCTCGCCGGCTGCCGGAGCCCAAGAAGCGGCTTCTTCGCGCAAAGACGATTGTGCCGCTCACAGTGCTCTCCTTAGCGCGGCTTCTGCCGAAAGACGCCTGGCAGCGGCTCTTACCTCCGGAGAGCATCCTACCTTCGTCTTTCGCGTCTTTTGTAGTCTACATCTTAGCAAAACGCTTTCCCACTATGTCTGGCTAGGAAAAACTGTGCCAGCACAGAAAACATCTCCATCGTGTTCTAGATGTTGCACGGAGGTCTGCCAAGTGTTTGGCAGGAAGAAAAGAAAAGTTGTCCAAAACAGCTTCCAATCGAATGTTCATGTGATTGGAAAAGTCAGGAGAGTGCAAAGGTACTGTTTTCTATCAGTTGGCAAGGTGCGCACACAATCCCAGTGTTGTACAGCTTGCTTCTTCACCTTCCCGAAGCTGCCGCTCTCGCCGGCTGCCGGAGCCCAAGAAGCGGCTTCTTCGCGCAAAGACGATTGTGCCGCTCACAGTGCTCTCCTTAGCGCGGCTTCTGCCGAAAGACGCCCGGCAGCGGCTCTTACCTCCGGAGAGCATCCTACCTTCGTCTTTAGCTCCTCTTCTCATCTACCTCACGGCAAAAAGCTTTCCCTCTATGCCTGACTAGGAAAACCTGTGCCAGCACAGAAAACATCTCCCATCGTGTTCTAGAAGTTGCACGGATGTCTGCCAAGTGTTTGGCAGGAAGAAAAGAAAAGTTGTCCAAAACAGCTTCCAATCGAATGTTCATGTGATTGGAAAAGTCAGGAGAGTGCAAAGGTACTGTTTTCTATCAGTTGGCAAGGTGCGCACACAATCCCAGTGTTGTACAGCTTGCTTCTTCACCTTCCCGAAGCTGCCGCTCTCGCCGGCTGCCGGAGCCCAAGAAGCGGCTTCTTCGCGCAAAGACGATTGTGCCGCTCACAGTGCTCTCCTTAGCGCGGCTTCTGCCGAAAGACGCCCGGCAGCGGCTCTTACCTCCGGAGAGCATCCTATCTTCGTCTTTAGCTCCTCTTCTCATCTACACCTCGGCAAAACGCTTTTCCACTATGTCTGGCTAGGAAAAACTGTGCCAGCACAGAAAACATCTCCCATCGTGTTCTAGAAGTTGCACGGATGTCTGCCAAGTGTTTGGCAGGAAGAAAAGAAAAGTTGTCCAAAACAGCTTCCAATCGAATGTTCATGTGATTGGAAAAGTCAGGAGAGTGCAAAGGTACTGTTTTCTATCAGTTGGCAAGGTGCGCACACAATCCCAGTGTTGTACAGCTTGCTTCTTCACCTTCCCGAAGCTGCCGCTCTCGCCGGCTGCCGGAGCCCAAGAAGCGGCTTCTTCGCGCAAAGACGATTGTGCCGCTCACAGTGCTCTCCTTAGCGCGGCTTCTGCCGAAAGACGCCCGGCAGCGGCTCTTTCCTCCAGAGAGCATCCTACCTTCGTCTTTCGCGTCTTTTGTAGTCTACATCTTAGCAAAACGCTTTCCCACTATGTCTGGCTAGGAAAAACTGTGCCAGCACAGAAAACATCTCCCATCGTGTTCTAGATGTTGCACGGAGGTCTGCCAAGTGTTTGGCAGGAAGAAAAGAAAAGTTGTCCAAAACAGCTTCCAATCGAATGTTCCTGTGATTGGAAAAGTCAGGAGAGTGCAAAGGTACTGTTTTCTATCAGTTGGCAAGGTGCGCACACAATCCCAGTGTTGTACAGCTTGCTTCTTCACCTTCCTGAAGCTGCCGCTCTCGCCGGCTGCCGGAGCCCAAGAAGCGGCTTCTTCGCGCAAAGACGATTGTGCCGCTCACAGTGCTCTCCTTAGCGCGGCTTCTGCCGAAAGACGCCCGGCAGCGGCTCTTACCTCCGGAGAGCATCCTACCTTCGTCTTTAGCTCCTCTTCTCATCTACCTCACGGCAAAAAGCTTTCCCTCTATGCCTGACTAGGAAAACCTGTGCCAGCACAGAAAACATCTCCCATCGTGTTCTAGAAGTTGCACGGATGTCTGCCAAGTGTTTGGCAGGAAGAAAAGAAAAGTTGTCCAAAACAGCTTCCAATCGAATGTTCATGTGATTGGAAAAGTCAGGAGAGTGCAAAGGTACTGTTTTCTATCAGTTGGCAAGGTGCGCACACAATCCCAGTGTTGTACAGCTTGCTTCTTCACCTTCCCGAAGCTGCCGCTCTCGCCGGCTGCCGGAGCCCAAGAAGCGGCTTCTTCGCGCAAAGACGATTGTGCCGCTCACAGTGCTCTCCTTAGCCCGGCTTCTGCCGAAAGACGCCCGGCAGCGGCTCTTTCCTCCGGAGAGCATCCTATCTTCGTCTTTAGCTCCTCTTCTCATCTACACCTCGGCAAAACGCTTTTCCACTATGTCTGGCTAGGAAAAACTGTGCCAGCACAGAAAACATCTCCCATCGTGTTCTAGAAGTTGCACGGATGTCTGCCAAGTGTTTGGCAGGAAGAAAAGAAAAGTTGTCCAAAACAGCTTCCAATCGAATGTTCATGTGATTGGAAAAGTCAGGAGAGTGCAAAGGTACTGTTTTCTATCAGTTGGCAAGGTGCGCACACAATCCCAGTGTTGTACAGCTTGCTTCTTCACCTTCCCGAAGCTGCCGCTCTCGCCGGCTGCCGGAGCCCAAGAAGCGGCTTCTTCGCGCAAAGACGATTGTGCCGCTCACAGTGCTCTCCTTAGCGCGGCTTCTGCCGAAAGACGCCTGGCAGCGGCTCTTACCTCCGGAGAGCATCCTACCTTCGTCTTTCGCGTCTTTTGTAGTCTACATCTTAGCAAAACGCTTTCCCACTATGTCTGGCTAGGAAAAACTGTGCCAGCACAGAAAACATCTCCCATCGTGTTCTAGATGTTGCACGGATGTCTGCCAAGTGTTTGGCAGGAAGAAAAGAAAAGTTGTCCAAAACAGCTTCCAATCGAATGCTCATGTGATTGGAAAAGTCAGGAGAGTGCAAAGGTACTGTTTTCTATCAGTTGGCAAGGTGCGCACACAATCCCAGTGTTGTACAGCTTGCTTCTTCACCTTCCCGAAGCTGCCGCTCTCGCCGGCTGCCGGAGCCCAAGAAGCGGCTTCTTCGCGCAAAGACGATTGTGCCGCTCACAGTGCTCTCCTTAGCGCGGCTTCTGCCGAAAGACGCCCGGCAGCGGCTCTTACCTCCGGAGAGCATCCTACCTTCGTCTTTAGCTCCTCTTCTCATCTCCCTCACGGCAAAAAGCTTTCCCACTATGTCTGGCTAGGAAAAACTGTGCCAGCACAGAAAACATCTCCCATCGTGTTCTAGATGTTGCACGGATGTCTACCAAGTGTTTGGCAGGAAGAAAAGAAAAGTTGTCCAAAACAGCTTCCAATCGAATGTTCATGTGATTGGAAAAGTCAGGAGAGTGCAAAGGTACTGTTTTCTATCAGTTGGCAAGGTGCGCACACAATCCCAGTGTTGTACAGCTTGCTTCTTCACCTTCCCGAAGCTGCCGCTCTCGCCGGCTGCCGGAGCCCAAGAAGCGGCTTCTTCGCGCAAAGACGATTGTACCGCTCACAGTGCTCTCCTTAGCGCGGCTTCTGCCGAAAGACGCCCGGCAGCGGCTCTTTCCTCCGGAGAGCATCCTACCTTCGTCTTTAGCTCCTCTTCTCATCTACACCTCGGCAAAACGCTTTTCCACTATATCTGGCTAGGAAAAACTGTGCCAGCACAGAAAACATCTCCCATCGTGTTCTAGAAGTTGCACGGATGTCTGCCAAGTGTTTGGCAGGAAGAAAAGAAAAGTTGTCCAAAACAGCTTCCAATCGAATGTTCCTGTGATTGGAAAAGTCAGGAGAGTGCAAAGGTACTGTTTTCTATCAGTTGGCAAGGTGCGCACACAATCCCAGTGTTGTACAGCTTGCTTCTTCACCTTCCCGAAGCTGCCGCTCTCGCCGGCTCCCGGAGCCGAAAAAGCGGCTTCTTCGCGCAAAGACGATTGCGCCGCTCACAGTGCTCTCCTTAGCGCGGCTTCTGCCGAAAGACGCCCGGCAGCGGCTCTTACCTCCGGAGAGAATCCTACCTTCGTCTTTCGCGTCTTTTGTAGTCTACATCTTAGCAAAAAGCTTTTCCACTATGTCTGGCGAGGAAAAACTGTGCCAGCACAGAAAACATCTCCCATCGTGTTCTAGAAGTTGCACGGATGTCTGCCAAGTGTTTGGCAGGAAGAAAAGAAAAGTTGTCCAAAACAGCTTCCAATCGAATGTTCATGTGATTGGAAAAGTCAGGAGAGTGCAAAGGTACTGTTTTCTATCAGTTGGCAAGGTGCGCACACAATCCCAGTGTTGTACAGCTTGCTTCTTCACCTTCCCGAAGCTGCCGCTCTCGCCGGCTGCCGGAGCCCAAGAAGCGGCTTCTTCGCGCAAAGACGATTGTGCCGCTCACAGTGCTCTCCTTAGCGCGGCTTCTGCCGAAAGACGCCCGGCAGCGGCTCTTACCTCCGGAGAGCATCCTACCTTCCTCTTTAGCTCCTCTTCTCATCTACCTCACGGCAAAAAGCTTTCCCTCTATGCCTGGCTAGGAAAACCTGTGCCAGCACAGAAAACATCTCCCATCGTGTTCTAGAAGTTGCACGGATGTCTGCCAAGTGTTTGGCAGGAAGAAAAGAAAAGTTGTCCAAAACAGCTTCCAATCGAATGTTCATGTGATTGGAAAAGTCAGGAGAGTGCAAAGGTACTGTTTTCTATCAGTTGGCAAGGTGCGCACACAATCCCAGTGTTGTACAGCTTGCTTCTTCACCTTCCCGAAGCTGCCGCTCTCGCCGGCTGCCGGAGCCCAAGAAGCAGCTTCTTCGCGCAAAGACGATTGTGCCGCTCACAGTGCTCTCCTTAGCGCGGCTTCTGCCGAAAGACGCCCGGCAGCGGCTCTTACCTCCGGAGAGCATCCTACCTTCGTCTTTAGCTCCTCTACTCATCTACACCTCGGCAAAACGCTTTTCCACTATGTCTGGCTAGGAAAAACTGTGCCAGCACAGAAAACATCTCCCATCGTGTTCTAGAAGTTGCACGGATGTCTGCCAAGTGTTTGGCAGGAAGAAAAGAAAAGTTGTCCAAAACAGCTTCCAATCGAATGTTCATGTGATTGGAAAAGTCAGGAGAGTGCAAAGGTACTGTTTTCTATCAGTTGGCAAGGTGCGCACACAATCCCAGTGTTGTACAGCTTGCTTCTTCACCTTCCCGAAGCTGCCGCTCTCGCCGGCTGCCGGAGCCCAAGAAGCGGCTTCTTCGCGCAAAGACGATTGTGCCGCTCACAGTGCTCTCCTTAGCGCGGCTTCTGCCGAAAGACGCCTGGCAGCGGCTCTTACCTCCGGAGAGCATCCTACCTTCGTCTTTCGCGTCTTTTGTAGTCTACATCTTAGCAAAACGCTTTCCCACTATGTCTGGCTAGGAAAAACTGTGCCAGCACAGAAAACATCTCCCATCGTGTTCTAGATGTTGCACGGATGTCTGCCAAGTGTTTGGCAGGAAGAAAAGAAAAGTTGTCCAAAACAGCTTCCAATCGAATGTTCATGTGATTGGAAAAGTCAGGAGAGTGCAAAGGTACTGTTTTCTATCAGTTGGCAAGGTGCGCACACAATCCCAGTGTTGTACAGCTTGCTTCTTCACCTTCCCGAAGCTGCCGCTCTCGCCGGCTGCCGGAGCCCAAGAAGCGGCTTCTTCGCGCAAAGACGATTGTGCCGCTCAGAGTGCTCTCCTTAGCGCGGCTTCTGCCGAAAGACGCCCGGCAGCGGCTCTTACCTCCGGAGAGCATCCTACCTTCGTCTTTAGCTCCTCTTCTCATCTCCCTCACGGCAAAAAGCTTTCCCACTATGTCTGGCTAGGAAAAACTGTGCCAGCACAGAAAACATCTCCCATCGTGTTCTAGAAGTTGCACGGATGTCTACCAAGTGTTTGGCAGGAAGAAAAGAAAAGTTGTCCAAAACAGCTTCCAATCGAATGTTCATGTGATTGGAAAAGTCAGGAGAGTGCAAAGGTACTGTTTTCTATCAGTTGGCAAGGTGCGCACACAATCCCAGTGTTGTACAGCTTGCTTCTTCACCTTCCCGAAGCTGCCGCTCTCGCCGGCTGCCGGAGCCCAAGAAGCGGCTTCTTCGCGCAAAGACGATTGTACCGCTCACAGTGCTCTCCTTAGCGCGGCTTCTGCCGAAAGACGCCCGGCAGCGGCTCTTTCCTCCGGAGAGCATCCTACCTTCGTCTTTAGCTCCTCTTCTCATCTACACCTCGGCAAAACGCTTTTCCACTATGTCTGGCTAGGAAAAACTGTGCCAGCACAGAAAACATCTCCCATCGTGTTCTAGAAGTTGCACGGATGTCTGCCAAGTGTTTGGCAGGAAGAAAAGAAAAGTTGTCCAAAACAGCTTCCAATCGAATGTTCCTGTGATTGGAAAAGTCAGGAGAGTGCAAAGGTACTGTTTTCTATCAGTTGGCAAGGTGCGCACACAATCCCAGTGTTGTACAGCTTGCTTCTTCACCTTCCCGAAGCTGCCGCTCTCGCCGGCTCCCGGAGCCGAAAAAGCGGCTTCTTCGCGCAAAGACGATTGCGCCGCTCACAGTGCTCTCCTTAGCGCGGCTTCTGCCGAAAGACACCCGGCAGCGGCTCTTACCTCCGGAGAGCATCCTACCTTCGTCTTTCGCGTCTTTTGTAGTCTACATCTTAGCAAAAAGCTTTTCCACTATGTCTGGCGAGGAAAAACTGTGCCAGCACAGAAAACATCTCCCATCGTGTTCTAGAAGTTGCACGGATGTCTGCCAAGTGTTTGGCAGGAAGAAAAGAAAAGTTGTCCAAAACAGCTTCCAATCGAATGTTCATGTGATTGGAAAAGTCAGGAGAGTGCAAAGGTACTGTTTTCTATCAGTTGGCAAGGTGCGCACACAATCCCAGTGTTGTACAGCTTGCTTCTTCACCTTCCCGAAGCTGCCGCTCTCGCCGGCTGCCGGAGCCCAAGAAGCGGCTTCTTCGCGCAAAGACGATTGTGCCGCTCACAGTGCTCTCCTTAGCGCGGCTTCTGCCGAAAGACGCCCGGCAGCGGCTCTTACCTCCGGAGAGCATCCTACCTTCCTCTTTAGCTCCTCTTCTCATCTACCTCACGGCAAAAAGCTTTCCCTCTATGCCTGGCTAGGAAAACCTGTGCCAGCACAGAAAACATCTCCCATCGTGTTCTAGAAGTTGCACGGATGTCTGCCAAGTGTTTGGCAGGAAGAAAAGAAAAGTTGTCCAAAACAGCTTCCAATCGAATGTTCATGTGATTGGAAAAGTCAGGAGAGTGCAAAGGTACTGTTTTCTATCAGTTGGCAAGGTGCGCACACAATCCCAGTGTTGTACAGCTTGCTTCTTCACCTTCCCGAAGCTGCCGCTCTCGCCGGCTGCCGGAGCCCAAGAAGCAGCTTCTTCGCGCAAAGACGATTGTGCCGCTCACAGTGCTCTCCTTAGCGCGGCTTCTGCCGAAAGACGCCCGGCAGCGGCTCTTACCTCCGGAGAGCATCCTACCTTCGTCTTTAGCTCCTCTACTCATCTACACCTCGGCAAAACGCTTTTCCACTATGTCTGGCTAGGAAAAACTGTGCCAGCACAGAAAACATCTCCCATCGTGTTCTAGAAGTTGCACGGATGTCTGCCAAGTGTTTGGCAGGAAGAAAAGAAAAGTTGTCCAAAACAGCTTCCAATCGAATGTTCATGTGATTGGAAAAGTCAGGAGAGTGCAAAGGTACTGTTTTCTATCAGTTGGCAAGGTGCGCACACAATCCCAGTGTTGTACAGCTTGCTTCTTCACCTTCCCGAAGCTGCCGCTCTCGCCGGCTGCCGGAGCCCAAGAAGCGGCTTCTTCGCGCAAAGACGATTGTGCCGCTCACAGTGCTCTCCTTAGCGCGGCTTCTGCCGAAAGACGCCCGGCAGCGGCTCTTACCTCCGGAGAGCATCCTACCTTCGTCTTTAGCTCCTCTTCTCATCTACACCTCGGCAAAACGCTTTTCCAATATGTCTGGCGAGGAAAAACTGTGCCAGCACAGAAAACATCTCCCATCGTGTTCTAGAAGTTGCACGGATGTCTGCCAAGTGTTTGGCAGGAAGAAAAGAAAAGTTGTCCAAAACAGCTTCCAATCGAATGTTCATGTGATTGGAAAAGTCAGGAGAGTGCAAAGGTACTGTTTTCTATCAGTTGGCAAGGTGCGCACACAATCCCAGTGTTGTACAGCTTGCTTCTTCACCTTCCCGAAGCTGCCGCTCTCGCCGGCTGCCGGAGCCCAAGAAGCGGCTTCTTCGCGCAAAGACGATTGTGCCGCTCACAGTGCTCTCCTTAGCGCGGCTTCTGCCGAAAGACGCCCGGCAGCGGCTCTTACCTCCGGAGAGCATCCTACCTTCGTCTTTCGCGTCTTTTGTAGTCTACATCTTAGCAAAACGCTTTCCCACTATGTCTGGCTAGGAAAAACTGTGCCAGCACAGAAAACATCTCCCATCGTGTTCTAGATGTTGCACGGATGTCTGCCAAGTGTTTGGCAGGAAGAAAAGAAAAGTTGTCCAAAACAGCTTCCAATCGAATGTTCATGTGATTGGAAAAGTCAGGAGAGTGCAAAGGTACTGTTTTCTATCAGTTGGCAAGGTGCGCACACAATCCCAGTGTTGTACAGCTTGCTTCTTCACCTTCCCGAAGCTGCCGCTCTCGCCGGCTGCCGGAGCCCAAGAAGCGGCTTCTTCGCGCAAAGACGATTGTGCCGCTCACAGTGCTCTCCTTAGCGCGGCTTCTGCCGAAAGACGCCCGGCAGCGGCTCTTACCTCCGGAGAGCATCCTACCTTCGTCTTTAGCTCCTCTTCTCATCTACCTCACGGCAAAAAGCTTTCCCACTATGTCTGGCTAGGAAAAACTGTGCCAGCACAGAAAACATCTCCCATCGTGTTCTAGATGTTGCACGGATGTCTACCAAGTGTTTGGCAGGAAGAAAAGAAAAGTTGTCCAAAACAGCTTCCAATCGAATGTTCATGTGATTGGAAAAGTCAGGAGAGTGCAAAGGTACTGTTTTCTATCAGTTGGCAAGGTGCGCACACAATCCCAGTGTTGTACAGCTTGCTTCTTCACCTTCCCGAAGCTGCCGCTCTCGCCGGCTGCCGGAGCCCAAGAAGCGGCTTCTTCGCGCAAAGACGATTGTGCCGCTCACAGTGCTCTCCTTAGCGCGGCTTCTGCCGAAAGACGCCCGGCAGCGGCTCTTTCCTCCGGAGAGCATCCTACCTTCGTCTTTAGCTCCTCTTCTCATCTACACCTCGGCAAAACGCTTTTCCACTATGTCTGGCTAGGAAAAACTGTGCCAGCACAGAAAACATCTCCCATCGTGTTCTAGAAGTTGCACGGATGTCTGCCAAGTGTTTGGCAGGAAGAAAAGAAAAGTTGTCCAAAACAGCTTCCAATCGAATGTTCATGTGATTGGAAAAGTCAGGAGAGTGCAAAGGTACTGTTTTCTATCAGTTGGCAAGGTGCGCACACAATCCCAGTGTTGTACAGCTTGCTTCTTCACCTTCCCGAAGCTGCCGCTCTCGCCGGCTGCCGGAGCCCAAGAAGCGGCTTCTTCGCGCAAAGACGATTGTGCCGCTCACAGTGCTCTCCTTAGCGCGGCTTCTGCCGAAAGACGCCCGGCAGCGGCTCTTTCCTCCGGAGAGCATCCTATCTTCGTCTTTAGCTCCTCTTCTCATCTACACCTCGGCAAAACGCTTTTCCACTATGTCTGGCTAGGAAAAACTGTGCCAGCACAGAAAACATCTCCCATCGTGTTCTAGAAGTTGCACGGATGTCTGCCAAGTGTTTGGCAGGAAGAAAAGAAAAGTTGTCCAAAACAGCTTCCAATCGAATGTTCATGTGATTGGAAAAGTCAGGAGAGTGCAAAGGTACTGTTTTCTATCAGTTGGCAAGGTGCGCACACAATCCCAGTGTTGTACAGCTTGCTTCTTCACCTTCCCGAAGCTGCCGCTCTCGCCGGCTGCCGGAGCCCAAGAAGCGGCTTCTTCGCGCAAAGACGATTGTGCCGCTCACAGTGCTCTCCTTAGCGCGGCTTCTGCCGAAAGACGCCTGGCAGCGGCTCTTACCTCCGGAGAGCATCCTACCTTCGTCTTTCGCGTCTTTTGTAGTCTACATCTTAGCAAAACGCTTTCCCACTATGTCTGGCTAGGAAAAACTGTGCCAGCACAGAAAACATCTCCCATCGTGTTCTAGATGTTGCACGGATGTCTGCCAAGTGTTTGGCAGGAAGAAAAG
Organism: Melospiza georgiana; assembly: GCF_028018845.1. Classification (NCBI taxonomy): domain Eukaryota; kingdom Metazoa; phylum Chordata; class Aves; order Passeriformes; family Passerellidae; genus Melospiza; species Melospiza georgiana. The sequence goes on from NC_080451.1 coordinate 1,742,460, forward strand.
AAAAGTTGTCCAAAACAGCTTCCAATCGAATGTTCATGTGATTGGAAAAGTCAGGAGAGTGCAAAGGTACTGTTTTCTATCAGTTGGCAAGGTGCGCACACAATCCCAGTGTTGTACAGCTTGCTTCTTCACCTTCCCGAAGCTGCCGCTCTCGCCGGCTGCCGGAGCCCAAGAAGCGGCTTCTTCGCGCAAAGACGATTGTGCCGCTCACAGTGCTCTCCTTAGCGCGGCTTCTGCCGAAAGACGCCCGGCAGCGGCTCTTACCTCCGGAGAGCATCCTACCTTCGTCTTTAGCTCCTCTTCTCATCTCCCTCACGGCAAAAAGCTTTCCCACTATGTCTGGCTAGGAAAAACTGTGCCAGCACAGAAAACATCTCCCATCGTGTTCTAGATGTTGCACGGATGTCTACCAAGTGTTTGGCAGGAAGAAAAGAAAAGTTGTCCAAAACAGCTTCCAATCGAATGTTCATGTGATTGGAAAAGTCAGGAGAGTGCAAAGGTACTGTTTTCTATCAGTTGGCAAGGTGCGCACACAATCCCAGTGTTGTACAGCTTGCTTCTTCACCTTCCCGAAGCTGCCGCTCTCGCCGGCTGCCGGAGCCCAAGAAGCGGCTTCTTCGCGCAAAGACGATTGTACCGCTCACAGTGCTCTCCTTAGCGCGGCTTCTGCCGAAAGACGCCCGGCAGCGGCTCTTTCCTCCGGAGAGCATCCTACCTTCGTCTTTAGCTCCTCTTCTCATCTACACCTCGGCAAAACGCTTTTCCACTATGTCTGGCTAGGAAAAACTGTGCCAGCACAGAAAACATCTCCCATCGTGTTCTAGAAGTTGCACGGATGTCTGCCAAGTGTTTGGCAGGAAGAAAAGAAAAGTTGTCCAAAACAGCTTCCAATCGAATGTTCCTGTGATTGGAAAAGTCAGGAGAGTGCAAAGGTACTGTTTTCTATCAGTTGGCAAGGTGCGCACACAATCCCAGTGTTGTACAGCTTGCTTCTTCACCTTCCCGAAGCTGCCGCTCTCGCCGGCTCCCGGAGCCGAAAAAGCGGCTTCTTCGCGCAAAGACGATTGCGCCGCTCACAGTGCTCTCCTTAGCGCGGCTTCTGCCGAAAGACGCCCGGCAGCGGCTCTTACCTCCGGAGAGCATCCTACCTTCGTCTTTCGCGTCTTTTGTAGTCTACATCTTAGCAAAAAGCTTTTCCACTATGTCTGGCGAGGAAAAACTGTGCCAGCACAGAAAACATCTCCCATCGTGTTCTAGAAGTTGCACGGATGTCTGCCAAGTGTTTGGCAGGAAGAAAAGAAAAGTTGTCCAAAACAGCTTCCAATCGAATGTTCATGTGATTGGAAAAGTCAGGAGAGTGCAAAGGTACTGTTTTCTATCAGTTGGCAAGGTGCGCACACAATCCCAGTGTTGTACAGCTTGCTTCTTCACCTTCCCGAAGCTGCCGCTCTCGCCGGCTGCCGGAGCCCAAGAAGCGGCTTCTTCGCGCAAAGACGATTGTGCCGCTCACAGTGCTCTCCTTAGCGCGGCTTCTGCCGAAAGACGCCCGGCAGCGGCTCTTACCTCCGGAGAGCATCCTACCTTCCTCTTTAGCTCCTCTTCTCATCTACCTCACGGCAAAAAGCTTTCCCTCTATGCCTGGCTAGGAAAACCTGTGCCAGCACAGAAAACATCTCCCATCGTGTTCTAGAAGTTGCACGGATGTCTGCCAAGTGTTTGGCAGGAAGAAAAGAAAAGTTGTCCAAAACAGCTTCCAATCGAATGTTCATGTGATTGGAAAAGTCAGGAGAGTGCAAAGGTACTGTTTTCTATCAGTTGGCAAGGTGCGCACACAATCCCAGTGTTGTACAGCTTGCTTCTTCACCTTCCCGAAGCTGCCGCTCTCGCCGGCTGCCGGAGCCCAAGAAGCAGCTTCTTCGCGCAAAGACGATTGTGCCGCTCACAGTGCTCTCCTTAGCGCGGCTTCTGCCGAAAGACGCCCGGCAGCGGCTCTTACCTCCGGAGAGCATCCTACCTTCGTCTTTAGCTCCTCTACTCATCTACACCTCGGCAAAACGCTTTTCCACTATGTCTGGCTAGGAAAAACTGTGCCAGCACAGAAAACATCTCCCATCGTGTTCTAGAAGTTGCACGGATGTCTGCCAAGTGTTTGGCAGGAAGAAAAGAAAAGTTGTCCAAAACAGCTTCCAATCGAATGTTCATGTGATTGGAAAAGTCAGGAGAGTGCAAAGGTACTGTTTTCTATCAGTTGGCAAGGTGCGCACACAATCCCAGTGTTGTACAGCTTGCTTCTTCACCTTCCCGAAGCTGCCGCTCTCGCCGGCTGCCGGAGCCCAAGAAGCGGCTTCTTCGCGCAAAGACGATTGTGCCGCTCACAGTGCTCTCCTTAGCGCGGCTTCTGCCGAAAGACGCCCGGCAGCGGCTCTTACCTCCGGAGAGCATCCTACCTTCGTCTTTAGCTCCTCTTCTCATCTACACCTCGGCAAAACGCTTTTCCAATATGTCTGGCGAGGAAAAACTGTGCCAGCACAGAAAACATCTCCCATCGTGTTCTAGAAGTTGCACGGATGTCTGCCAAGTGTTTGGCAGGAAGAAAAGAAAAGTTGTCCAAAACAGCTTCCAATCGAATGTTCATGTGATTGGAAAAGTCAGGAGAGTGCAAAGGTACTGTTTTCTATCAGTTGGCAAGGTGCGCACACAATCCCAGTGTTGTACAGCTTGCTTCTTCACCTTCCCGAAGCTGCCGCTCTCGCCGGCTGCCGGAGCCCAAGAAGCGGCTTCTTCGCGCAAAGACGATTGTGCCGCTCACAGTGCTCTCCTTAGCGCGGCTTCTGCCGAAAGACGCCCGGCAGCGGCTCTTACCTCCGGAGAGCATTCTACCTTCGTCTTTCGCGTCTTTTGTAGTCTACATCTTAGCAAAACGCTTTCCCACTATGTCTGGCTAGGAAAAACTGTGCCAGCACAGAAAACATCTCCCATCGTGTTCTAGATGTTGCACGGATGTCTGCCAAGTGTTTGGCAGGAAGAAAAGAAAAGTTGTCCAAAACAGCTTCCAATCGAATGTTCATGTGATTGGAAAAGTCAGGAGAGTGCAAAGGTACTGTTTTCTATCAGTTGGCAAGGTGCGCACACAATCCCAGTGTTGTACAGCTTGCTTCTTCACCTTCCCGAAGCTGCCGCTCTCGCCGGCTGCCGGAGCCCAAGAAGCGGCTTCTTCGCGCAAAGACGATTGTGCCGCTCACAGTGCTCTCCTTAGCGCGGCTTCTGCCGAAAGACGCCCGGCAGCGGCTCTTACCTCCGGAGAGCATCCTACCTTCGTCTTTAGCTCCTCTTCTCATCTACCTCACGGCAAAAAGCTTTCCCACTATGTCTGGCTAGGAAAAACTGTGCCAGCACAGAAAACATCTCCCATCGTGTTCTAGATGTTGCACGGATGTCTACCAAGTGTTTGGCAGGAAGAAAAGAAAAGTTGTCCAAAACAGCTTCCAATCGAATGTTCATGTGATTGGAAAAGTCAGGAGAGTGCAAAGGTACTGTTTTCTATCAGTTGGCAAGGTGCGCACACAATCCCAGTGTTGTACAGCTTGCTTCTTCACCTTCCCGAAGCTGCCGCTCTCGCCGGCTGCCGGAGCCCAAGAAGCGGCTTCTTCGCGCAAAGACGATTGTGCCGCTCACAGTGCTCTCCTTAGCGCGGCTTCTGCCGAAAGACGCCCGGCAGCGGCTCTTTCCTCCGGAGAGCATCCTACCTTCGTCTTTAGCTCCTCTTCTCATCTACACCTCGGCAAAACGCTTTTCCACTATGTCTGGCTAGGAAAAACTGTGCCAGCACAGAAAACATCTCCCATCGTGTTCTAGAAGTTGCACGGATGTCTGCCAAGTGTTTGGCAGGAAGAAAAGAAAAGTTGTCCAAAACAGCTTCCAATCGAATGTTCATGTGATTGGAAAAGTCAGGAGAGTGCAAAGGTACTGTTTTCTATCAGTTGGCAAGGTGCGCACACAATCCCAGTGTTGTACAGCTTGCTTCTTCACCTTCCCGAAGCTGCCGCTCTCGCCGGCTGCCGGAGCCGAAAAAGCGGCTTCTTCGCGCAAAGACGATTGCGCCGCTCACAGTGCTCTCCTTAGCGCGGCTTCTGCCGAAAGACGCCCGGCAGCGGCTCTTACCTCCGGAGAGCATCCTACCTTCGTCTTTCGCGTCTTTTGTAGTCTACATCTTAGCAAAACGCTTTCCCACTATGTCTGGCTAGGAAAAACTGTGCCAGCACAGAAAACATCTCCCATCGTGTTCTAGATGTTGCACGGATGTCTGCCAAGTGTTTGGCAGGAAGAAAAGAAAAGTTGTCCAAAACAGCTTCCAATCGAATGTTCATGTGATTGGAAAAGTCAGGAGAGTGCAAAGGTACTGTTTTCTATCAGTTGGCAAGGTGCGCACACAATCCCAGTGTTGTACAGCTTGCTTCTTCACCTTCCCGAAGCTGCCGCTCTCGCCGGCTGCCGGAGCCCAAGAAGCGGCTTCTTCGCGCAAAGACGATTGTGCCGCTCACAGTGCTCTCCTTAGCGCGGCTTCTGCCGAAAGACGCCCGGCAGCGGCTCTTACCTCCGGAGAGCATCCTACCTTCGTCTTTAGCTCCTCTACTCATCTACACCTCGGCAAAACGCTTTTCCACTATGTCTGGCTAGGAAAAACTGTGCCAGCACAGAAAACATCTCCCATCGTGTTCTAGAAGTTGCACGGATGTCTGCCAAGTGTTTGGCAGGAAGAAAAGAAAAGTTGTCCAAAACAGCTTCCAATCGAATGTTCATGTGATTGGAAAAGTCAGGAGAGTGCAAAGGTACTGTTTTCTCTCAGTTGGCAAGGTGCGCACACAATCCCAGTGTTGTACAGCTTGCTTCTTCACCTTCCCGAAGCTGCCGCTCTCGCCGGCTGCCGGAGCCGAAAAAGCGGCTTCTTCGCGCAAAGACGATTGCGCCGCTCACAGTGCTCTCCTTAGCGCGGCTTCTGCCGAAAGACGCCCGGCAGCGGCTCTTACCTCCGGAGAGCATCCTATCTTCGTCTTTAGCTCCTCTTCTCATCTACACCTCGGCAAAACGCTTTTCCACTATGTCTGGCTAGGAAAAACTGTGCCAGCACAGAAAACATCTCCCATCGTGTTCTAGAAGTTGCACGGATGTCTGCCAAGTGTTTGGCAGGAAGAAAAGAAAAGTTGTCCAAAACAGCTTCCAATCGAATGTTCATGTGATTGGAAAAGTCAGGAGAGTGCAAAGGTACTGTTTTCTATCAGTTGGCAAGGTGCGCACACAATCCCAGTGTTGTACAGCTTGCTTCTTCACCTTCCCGAAGCTGCCGCTCTCGCCGGCTGCCGGAGCCCAAGAAGCGGCTTCTTCGCGCAAAGACGATTGTGCCGCTCACAGTGCTCTCCTTAGCGCGGCTTCTGCCGAAAGACGCCCGGCAGCGGCTCTTACCTCCGGAGAGCATCCTACCTTCGTCTTTCGCGTCTTTTGTAGTCTACATCTTAGCAAAACGCTTTCCCACTATGTCTGGCTAGGAAAATCTGTGCCAGCACAGAAAACATCTCCCATCGTGTTCTAGATGTTGCACGGATGTCTGCCAAGTGTTTGGCAGGAAGAAAAGAAAAGTTGTCCAAAACAGCTTCCAATCGAATGTTCATGTGATTGGAAAAGTCAGGAGAGTGCAAAGGTACTGTTTTCTATCAGTTGGCAAGGTGCGCACACAATCCCAGTGTTGTACAGCTTGCTTCTTCACCTTCCCGAAGCTGCCGCTCTCGCCGGCTGCCGGAGCCCAAGAAGCGGCTTCTTCGCGCAAAGACGATTGTGCCGCTCACAGTGCTCTCCTTAGCGCGGCTTCTGCCGAAAGACGCCCGGCAGCGGCTCTTACCTCCGGAGAGCATCCTACCTTCGTCTTTAGCTCCTCTTCTCATCTCCCTCACGGCAAAAAGCTTTCCCACTATGTCTGGCTAGGAAAAACTGTGCCAGCACAGAAAACATCTCCCATCGTGTTCTAGATGTTGCACGGATGTCTACCAAGTGTTTGGCAGGAAGAAAAGAAAAGTTGTCCAAAACAGCTTCCAATCGAATGTTCATGTGATTGGAAAAGTCAGGAGAGTGCAAAGGTACTGTTTTCTATCAGTTGGCAAGGTGCGCACACAATCCCAGTGTTGTACAGCTTGCTTCTTCACCTTCCCGAAGCTGCCGCTCTCGCCGGCTGCCGGAGCCCAAGAAGCGGCTTCTTCGCGCAAAGACGATTGTGCCGCTCACAGTGCTCTCCTTAGCGCGGCTTCTGCCGAAAGACGCCCGGCAGCGGCTCTTTCCTCCGGAGAGCATCCTACCTTCGTCTTTAGCTCCTCTTCTCATCTACACCTCGGCAAAACGCTTTTCCACTATGTCTGGCTAGGAAAAACTGTGCCAGCACAGAAAACATCTCCCATCGTGTTCTAGAAGTTGCACGGATGTCTGCCAAGTGTTTGGCAGGAAGAAAAGAAAAGTTGTCCAAAACAGCTTCCAATCGAATGTTCATGTGATTGGAAAAGTCAGGAGAGTGCAAAGGTACTGTTTTCTATCAGTTGGCAAGGTGCGCACACAATCCCAGTGTTGTACAGCTTGCTTCTTCACCTTCCCGAAGCTGCCGCTCTCGCCGGCTGCCGGAGCCGAAAAAGCGGCTTCTTCGCGCAAAGACGATTGCGCCGCTCACAGTGCTCTCCTTAGCGCGGCTTCTGCCGAAAGACGCCCGGCAGCGGCTCTTACCTCCGGAGAGCATCCTATCTTCGTCTTTAGCTCCTCTTCTCATCTACACCTCGGCAAAACGCTTTTCCACTATGTCTGGCTAGGAAAAACTGTGCCAGCACAGAAAACATCTCCCATCGTGTTCTAGAAGTTGCACGGATGTCTGCCAAGTGTTTGGCAGGAAGAAAAGAAAAGTTGTCCAAAACAGCTTCCAATCGAATGTTCATGTGATTGGAAAAGTCAGGAGAGTGCAAAGGTACTGTTTTCTATCAGTTGGCAAGGTGCGCACACAATCCCAGTGTTGTACAGCTTGCTTCTTCACCTTCCCGAAGCTGCCGCTCTCGCCGGCTGCCGGAGCCCAAGAAGCGGCTTCTTCGCGCAAAGACGATTGTGCCGCTCACAGTGCTCTCCTTAGCGCGGCTTCTGCCGAAAGACGCCCGGCAGCGGCTCTTACCTCCGGAGAGCATCCTACCTTCGTCTTTCGCGTCTTTTGTAGTCTACATCTTAGCAAAACGCTTTCCCACTATGTCTGGCTAGGAAAAACTGTGCCAGCACAGAAAACATCTCCCATCGTGTTCTAGATGTTGCACGGATGTCTGCCAAGTGTTTGGCAGGAAGAAAAGAAAAGTTGTCCAAAACAGCTTCCAATCGAATGTTCATGTGATTGGAAAAGTCAGGAGAGTGCAAAGGTACTGTTTTCTATCAGTTGGCAAGGTGCGCACACAATCCCAGTGTTGTACAGCTTGCTTCTTCACCTTCCCGAAGCTGCCGCTCTCGCCGGCTGCCGGAGCCCAAGAAGCGGCTTCTTCGCGCAAAGACGATTGTGCCGCTCACAGTGCTCTCCTTAGCGCGGCTTCTGCCGAAAGACGCCCGGCAGCGGCTCTTACCTCCGGAGAGCATCCTACCTTCGTCTTTAGCTCCTCTACTCATCTACACCTCGGCAAAACGCTTTTCCACTATGTCTGGCTAGGAAAAACTGTGCCAGCACAGAAAACATCTCCCATCGTGTTCTAGAAGTTGCACGGATGTCTGCCAAGTGTTTGGCAGGAAGAAAAGAAAAGTTGTCCAAAACAGCTTCTAATCGAATGTTCATGTGATTGGAAAAGTCAGGAGAGTGCAAAGGTACTGTTTTCTATCAGTTGGCAAGGTGCGCACACAATCCCAGTGTTGTACAGCTTGCTTCTTCACCTTCCCGAAGCTGCCGCTCTCGCCGGCTGCCGGAGCCGAAAAAGCGGCTTCTTCGCGCAAAGACGATTGCGCCGCTCACAGTGCTCTCCTTAGCGCGGCTTCTGCCGAAAGACGCCCGGCAGCGGCTCTTACCTCCGGAGAGCATCCTATCTTCGTCTTTAGCTCCTCTTCTCATCTACACCTCGGCAAAACGCTTTTCCACTATGTCTGGCTAGGAAAAACTGTGCCAGCACAGAAAACATCTCCCATCGTGTTCTAGAAGTTGCACGGATGTCTGCCAAGTGTTTGGCAGGAAGAAAAGAAAAGTTGTCCAAAACAGCTTCCAATCGAATGTTCATGTGATTGGAAAAGTCAGGAGAGTGCAAAGGTACTGTTTTCTATCAGTTGGCAAGGTGCGCACACAATCCCAGTGTTGTACAGCTTGCTTCTTCACCTTCCCGAAGCTGCCGCTCTCGCCGGCTGCCGGAGCCCAAGAAGCGGCTTCTTCGCGCAAAGACGATTGTGCCGCTCACAGTGCTCTCCTTAGCGCGGCTTCTGCCGAAAGACGCCCGGCAGCGGCTCTTACCTCCGGAGAGCATCCTACCTTCGTCTTTCGCGTCTTTTGTAGTCTACATCTTAGCAAAACGCTTTCCCACTATGTCTGGATAGGAAAAACTGTGCCAGCACAGAAAACATCTCCCATCGTGTTCTAGATGTTGCACGGATGTCTGCCAAGTGTTTGGCAGGAAGAAAAGAAAAGTTGTCCAAAACAGCTTCCAATCGAATGTTCATGTGATTGGAAAAGTCAGGAGAGTGCAAAGGTACTGTTTTCTATCAGTTGGCAAGGTGCGCACACAATCCCAGTGTTGTACAGCTTGCTTCTTCACCTTCCCGAAGCTGCCGCTCTCGCCGGCTGCCGGAGCCCAAGAAGCGGCTTCTTCGCGCAAAGACGATTGTGCCGCTCACAGTGCTCTCCTTAGCGCGGCTTCTGCCGAAAGACGCCCGGCAGCGGCTCTTACCTCCGGAGAGCATCCTACCTTCCTCTTTAGCTCCTCTTCTCATCTCCCTCACGGCAAAAAGCTTTCCCACTATGTCTGGCTAGGAAAAACTGTGCCAGCACAGAAAACATCTCCCATCGTGTTCTAGATGTTGCACGGATGTCTACCAAGTGTTTGGCAGGAAGAAAAGAAAAGTTGTCCAAAACAGCTTCCAATCGAATGTTCATGTGATTGGAAAAGTCAGGAGAGTGCAAAGGTACTGTTTTCTATCAGTTGGCAAGGTGCGCACACAATCCCAGTGTTGTACAGCTTGCTTCTTCACCTTCCCGAAGCTGCCGCTCTCGCCGGCTGCCGGAGCCCAAGAAGCGGCTTCTTCGCGCAAAGACGATTGTGCCGCTCACAGTGCTCTCCTTAGCGCGGCTTCTGCCGAAAGACGCCCGGCAGCGGCTCTTTCCTCCGGAGAGCATCCTACCTTCGTCTTTAGCTCCTCTTCTCATCTACACCTCGGCAAAACGCTTTTCCACTATGTCTGGCTAGGAAAAACTGTGCCAGCACAGAAAACATCTCCCATCGTGTTCTAGAAGTTGCACGGATGTCTGCCAAGTGTTTGGCAGGAAGAAAAGAAAAGTTGTCCAAAACAGCTTCCAATCGAATGTTCATGTGATTGGAAAAGTCAGGAGAGTGCAAAGGTACTGTTTTCTATCAGTTGGCAAGGTGCGCACACAATCCCAGTGTTGTACAGCTTGCTTCTTCACCTTCCCGAAGCTGCCGCTCTCGCCGGCTGCCGGAGCCGAAAAAGCGGCTTCTTCGCGCAAAGACGATTGCGCCGCTCACAGTGCTCTCCTTAGCGCGGCTTCTGCCGAAAGACGCCCGGCAGCGGCTCTTTCCTCCGGAGAGCATCCTACCTTCGTCTTTCGCGTCTTTTGTAGTCTACATCTTAGCAAAAAGCTTTTCCACTATGTCTGGCGAGGAAAAACTGTGCCAGCACAGAAAACATCTCCCATCGTGTTCTAGAAGTTGCACGGATGTCTGCCAAGTGTTTGGCAGGAAGAAAAGAAAAGTTGTCCAAAACAGCTTCCAATCGAATGTTCATGTGATTGGAAAAGTCAGGAGAGTGCAAAGGTACTGTTTTCTATCAGTTGGCAAGGTGCGCACACAATCCCAGTGTTGTACAGCTTGCTTCTTCACCTTCCCGAAGCTGCCGCTCTCGCCGGCTGCCGGAGCCCAAGAAGCGGCTTCTTCGCGCAAAGACGATTGTGCCGCTCACAGTGCTCTCCTTAGCGCGGCTTCTGCCGAAAGACGCCCGGCAGCGGCTCTTACCTCCGGAGAGCATCCTACCTTCGTCTTTAGCTCCTCTTCTCATCTACCTCACGGCAAAAAGCTTTCCCTCTATGCCTGGCTAGGAAAACCTGTGCCAGCACAGAAAACATCTCCCATCGTGTTCTAGAAGTTTCACGGATGTCTGCCAAGTGTTTGGCAGGAAGAAAAGAAAAGTTGTCCAAAACAGCTTCCAATCGAATGTTCATGTGATTGGAAAAGTCAGGAGAGTGCAAAGGTACTGTTTTCTATCAGTTGGCAAGGTGCGCACACAATCCCAGTGTTGTACAGCTTGCTTCTTCACCTTCCCGAAGCTGCCGCTCTCGCCGGCTGCCGGAGCCGAAAAAGCGGCTTCTTCGCGCAAAGACGATTGCGCCGCTCACAGTGCTCTCCTTAGCGCGGCTTCTGCCGAAAGACGCCCGGCAGCGGCTCTTACCTCCGGAGAGCATCCTATCTTCGTCTTTAGTTCCTCTTCTCATCTACACCTCGGCAAAACGCTTTTCCACTATGTCTGGCTAGGAAAAACTGTGCCAGCACAGAAAACATCTCCCATCGTGTTCTAGAAGTTGCACGGATGTCTGCCAAGTGTTTGGCAGGAAGAAAAGAAAAGTTGTCCAAAACAGCTTCCAATCGAATGTTCATGTGATTGGAAAAGTCAGGAGAGTGCAAAGGTACTGTTTTCTATCAGTTGGCAAGGTGCGCACACAATCCCAGTGTTGTACAGCTTGCATCTTCACCTTCCCGAAGCTGCCGCTCTCGCCGGCTGCCGGAGCCCAAGAAGCGGCTTCTTCGCGCAAAGACGATTGTGCCGCTCACAGTGCTCTCCTTAGCGCGGCTTCTGCCGAAAGACGCCCGGCAGCGGCTCTTACCTCCGGAGAGCATCCTACCTTCGTCTTTCGCGTCTTTTGTAGTCTACATCTTAGCAAAACGCTTTCCCACTATGTCTGGCTAGGAAAAACTGTGCCAGCACAGAAAACATCTCCCATCGTGTTCTAGATGTTGCACGGATGTCTGCCAAGTGTTTGGCAGGAAGAAAAGAAAAGTTGTCCAAAACAGCTTCCAATCGAATGTTCATGTGATTGGAAAAGTCAGGAGAGTGCAAAGGTACTGTTTTCTATCAGTTGGCAAGGTGCGCACACAATCCCAGTGTTGTACAGCTTGCTTCTTCACCTTCCCGAAGCTGCCGCTCTCGCCGGCTGCCGGAGCCCAAGAAGCGGCTTCTTCGCGCAAAGACGATTGTGCCGCTCACAGTGCTCTCCTTAGCGCGGCTTCTGCCGAAAGACGCCCGGCAGCGGCTCTTACCTCCGGAGAGCATCCTACCTTCCTCTTTAGCTCCTCTACTCATCTACACCTCGGCAAAACGCTTTTCCACTATGTCTGGCTAGGAAAAACTGTGCCAGCACAGAAAACATCTCCCATCGTGTTCTAGAAGTTGCACGGATGTCTGCCAAGTGTTTGGCAGGAAGAAAAGAAAAGTTGTCCAAAACAGCTTCCAATCGAATGTTCATGTGATTGGAAAAGTCAGGAGAGTGCAAAGGTACTGTTTTCTATCAGTTGGCAAGGTGCGCACACAATCCCAGTGTTGTACAGCTTGCTTCTTCACCTTCCCGAAGCTGCCGCTCTCGCCGGCTGCCGGAGCCGAAAAAGCGGCTTCTTCGCGCAAAGACGATTGCGCCGCTCACAGTGCTCTCCTTAGCGCGGCTTCTGCCGAAAGACGCCCGGCAGCGGCTCTTACCTCCGGAGAGCATCCTATCTTCGTCTTTAGCTCCTCTTCTCATCTACACCTCGGCAAAACGCTTTTCCACTATGTCTGGCTAGGAAAAACTGTGCCAGCACAGAAAACATCTCCCATCGTGTTCTAGAAGTTGCACGGATGTCTGCCAAGTGTTTGGCAGGAAGAAAAGAAAAGTTGTCCAAAACAGCTTCCAATCGAATGTTCATGTGATTGGAAAAGTCAGGAGAGTGCAAAGGTACTGTTTTCTATCAGTTGGCAAGGTGCGCACACAATCCCAGTGTTGTACAGCTTGCTTCTTCACCTTCCCGAAGCTGCCGCTCTCGCCGGCTGCCGGAGCCCAAGAAGCGGCTTCTTCGCGCAAAGACGATTGTGCCGCTCACAGTGCTCTCCTTAGCGCGGCTTCTGCCGAAAGACGCCCGGCAGCGGCTCTTACCTCCGGAGAGCATCCTACCTTCGTCTTTCGCGTCTTTTGTAGTCTACATCTTAGCAAAACGCTTTCCCACTATGTCTGGATAGGAAAAACTGTGCCAGCACAGAAAACATCTCCCATCGTGTTCTAGATGTTGCACGGATGTCTGCCAAGTGTTTGGCAGGAAGAAAAGAAAAGTTGTCCAAAACAGCTTCCAATCGAATGTTCATGTGATTGGAAAAGTCAGGAGAGTGCAAAGGTACTGTTTTCTATCAGTTGGCAAGGTGCGCACACAATCCCAGTGTTGTACAGCTTGCTTCTTCACCTTCCCGAAGCTGCCGCTCTCGCCGGCTGCCGGAGCCCAAGAAGCGGCTTCTTCGCGCAAAGACGATTGTGCCGCTCACAGTGCTCTCCTTAGCGCGGCTTCTGCCGAAAGACGCCCGGCAGCGGCTCTTACCTCCGGAGAGCATCCTACCTTCGTCTTTAGCTCCTCTTCTCATCTCCCTCACGGCAAAAAGCTTTCCCACTATGTCTGGCTAGGAAAAACTGTGCCAGCACAGAAAACATCTCCCATCGTGTTCTAGATGTTGCACGGATGTCTACCAAGTGTTTGGCAGGAAGAAAAGAAAAGTTGTCCAAAACAGCTTCCAATCGAATGTTCATGTGATTGGAAAAGTCAGGAGAGTGCAAAGGTACTGTTTTCTATCAGTTGGCAAGGTGCGCACACAATCCCAGTGTTGTACAGCTTGCTTCTTCACCTTCCCGAAGCTGCCGCTCTCGCCGGCTGCCGGAGCCCAAGAAGCGGCTTCTTCGCGCAAAGACGATTGTGCCGCTCACAGTGCTCTCCTTAGCGCGGCTTCTGCCGAAAGACGCCCGGCAGCGGCTCTTACCTCCGGAGAGCATCCTACCTTCGTCTTTAGCTCCTCTACTCATCTACACCTCGGCAAAACGCTTTTCCACTATGTCTGGCTAGGAAAAACTGTGCCAGCACAGAAAACATCTCCCATCGTGTTCTAGAAGTTGCACGGATGTCTGCCAAGTGTTTGGCAGGAAGAAAAGAAAAGTTGTCCAAAACAGCTTCCAATCGAATGTTCATGTGATTGGAAAAGTCAGGAGAGTGCAAAGGTACTGTTTTCTATCAGTTGGCAAGGTGCGCACTCAATCCCAGTGTTGTACAGCTTGCTTCTTCACCTTCCCGAAGCTGCCGCTCTCGCCGGCTCCCGGAGCCCAAGAAGCGGCTTCTTCGCGCAAAGACGATTGTGCCGCTCACAGTGCTCTCCTTAGCGCGGCTTCTGCCGAAAGACGCCCGGCAGCGGCTCTTACCTCCGGAGAGCATCCTACCTTCGTCTTTAGCTCCTCTTCTCATCTACACCTCGGCAAAACGCTTTTCCAATATGTCTGGCGAGGAAAAACTGTGCCAGCACAGAAAACATCTCCCATCGTGTTCTAGAAGTTGCACGGATGTCTGCCAAGTGTTTGGCAGGAAGAAAAGAAAAGTTGTCCAAAACAGCTTCCAATCGAATGTTCATGTGATTGGAAAAGTCAGGAGAGTGCAAAGGTACTGTTTTCTATCAGTTGGCAAGGTGCGCACACAATCCCAGTGTTGTACAGCTTGCTTCTTCACCTTCCCGAAGCTGCCGCTCTCGCCGGCTGCCGGAGCCCAAGAAGCGGCTTCTTCGCGCAAAGACGATTGTGCCGCTCACAGTGCTCTCCTTAGCGCGGCTTCTGCCGAAAGACGCCCGGCAGCGGCTCTTACCTCCGGAGAGCATCCTACCTTCGTCTTTAGCTCCTCTTCTCATCTCCCTCACGGCAAAAAGCTTTCCCACTATGTCTGGCTAGGAAAAACTGTGCCAGCACAGAAAACATCTCCCATCGTGTTCTAGATGTTGCACGGATGTCTACCAAGTGTTTGGCAGGAAGAAAAGAAAAGTTGTCCAAAACAGCTTCCAATCGAATGTTCATGTGATTGGAAAAGTCAGGAGAGTGCAAAGGTACTGTTTTCTATCAGTTGGCAAGGTGCGCACACAATCCCAGTGTTGTACAGCTTGCTTCTTCACCTTCCCGAAGCTGCCGCTCTCGCCGGCTGCCGGAGCCCAAGAAGCGGCTTCTTCGCGCAAAGACGATTGTGCCGCTCACAGTGCTCTCCTTAGCGCGGCTTCTGCTGAAAGACGCCCGGCAGCGGCTCTTTCCTCCGGAGAGCATCCTACCTTCGTCTTTAGCTCCTCTTCTCATCTACACCTCGGCAAAACGCTTTTCCACTATGTCTGGCTAGGAAAAACTGTGCCAGCACAGAAAACATCTCCCATCGTGTTCTAGAAGTTGCACGGATGTCTGCCAAGTGTTTGGCAGGAAGAAAAGAAAAGTTGTCCAAAACAGCTTCCAATCAAATGTTCATGTGATTGGAAAAGTCAGGAGAGTGCAAAGGTACTGTTTTCTATCAGTTGGCAAGGTGCGCACACAATCCCAGTGTTGTACAGCTTGCTTCTTCACCTTCCCGAAGCTGCCGCTCTCGCCGGCTCCCGGAGCCCAAGAAGCGGCTTCTTCGCGCAAAGACGATTGCGCCGCTCACAGTGCTCTCCTTAGCGCGGCTTCTGCCGAAAGACGCCCGGCAGCGGCTCTTTCCTCCGGAGAGCATCCTACCTTCGTCTTTCGCGTCTTTTGTAGTCTACATCTTAGCAAAAAGCTTTTCCACTATGTCTGGCTAGGAAAAACTGTGCCAGCACAGAAAACATCTCCCATCGTGTTCTAGAAGTTGCACGGATGTCTGCCAAGTGTTTGGCAGGAAGAAAAGAAAAGTTGTCCAAAACAGCTTCCAATCGAATGTTCATGTGATTGGAAAAGTCAGGAGAGTGCAAAGGTACTGTTTTCTATCAGTTGGCAAGGTGCGCACACAATCCCAGTGTTGTACAGCTTGCTTCTTCACCTTCCCGAAGCTGCCGCTCTCGCCGGCTGCCGGAGCCCAAGAAGCGGCTTCATCGCGCAAAGACGATTGTGCCGCTCACAGTGCTCTCCTTAGCGCGGCTTCTGCCGAAAGACGCCCGGCAGCGGCTCTTACCTCCGGAGAGCATCCTACCTTCGTCTTTAGCTCCTCTTCTCATCTACCTCACGGCAAAAAGCTTTCCCTCTATGCCTGGCTAGGAAAACCTGTGCCAGCACAGAAAACATCTCCCATCGTGTTCTAGAAGTTGCACGGATGTCTGCCAAGTGTTTGGCAGGAAGAAAAGAAAAGTTGTCCAAAACAGCTTCCAATCGAATGTTCATGTGATTGGAAAAGTCAGGAGAGTGCAAAGGTACTGTTTTCTATCAGTTGGCAAGGTGCGCACACAATCCCAGTGTTGTACAGCTTGCTTCTTCACCTTCCCGAAGCTGCCGCTCTCGCCGGCTGCCGGAGCCCAAGAAGCGGCTTCTTCGCGCAAAGACGATTGTGCCGCTCACAGTGCTCTCCTTAGCGCGGCTTCTGCCGAAAGACGCCCGGCAGCGGCTCTTACCTCCGGAGAGCATCCTACCTTCGTCTTTAGCTCCTCTACTCATCTACACCTCGGCAAAACGCTTTTCCACTATGTCTGGCTAGGAAAAACTGTGCCAGCACAGAAAACATCTCCCATCGTGTTCTAGAAGTTGCACGGATGTCTGCCAAGTGTTTGGCAGGAAGAAAAGAAAAGTTGTCCAAAACAGCTTCCAATCGAATGTTCATGTGATTGGAAAAGTCAGGAGAGTGCAAAGGTACTGTTTTCTATCAGTTGGCAAGGTGCGCACTCAATCCCAGTGTTGTACAGCTTGCTTCTTCACCTTCCCGAAGCTGCCGCTCTCGCCGGCTCCCGGAGCCCAAGAAGCGGCTTCTTCGCGCAAAGACGATTGTGCCGCTCACAGTGCTCTCCTTAGCGCGGCTTCTGCCGAAAGACGCCCGGCAGCGGCTCTTACCTCCGGAGAGCATCCTACCTTCCTCTTTAGCTCCTCTTCTCATCTACACCGCGGCAAAACGCTTTTCCAATATGTCTGGCGAGGAAAAACTGTGCCAGCACAGAAAACATCTCCCATCGTGTTCTAGAAGTTGCACGGATGTCTGCCAAGTGTTTGGCAGGAAGAAAAGAAAAGTTGTCCAAAACAGCTTCCAATCGAATGTTCATGTGATTGGAAAAGTCAGGAGAGTGCAAAGGTACTGTTTTCTATCAGTTGGCAAGGTGCGCACACAATCCCAGTGTTGTACAGCTTGCTTCTTCACCTTCCCGAAGCTGCCGCTCTCGCCGGCTGCCGGAGCCCAAGAAGCGGCTTCTTCGCGCAAAGACGATTGTGCCGCTCACAGTGCTCTCCTTAGCGCGGCTTCTGCCGAAAGACGCCCGGCAGCGGCTCTTACCTCCGGAGAGCATCCTACCTTCGTCTTTAGCTCCTCTTCTCATCTACCTCACGGCAAAAAGCTTTCCCACTATGTCTGGCTAGGAAAAACTGTGCCAGCACAGAAAACATCTCCCATCGTGTTCTAGATGTTGCACGGATGTCTACCAAGTGTTTGGCAGGAAGAAAAGAAAAGTTGTCCAAAACAGCTTCCAATCGAATGTTCATGTGATTGGAAAAGTCAGGAGAGTGCAAAGGTACTGTTTTCTATCAGTTGGCAAGGTGCGCACACAATCCCAGTGTTGTACAGCTTGCTTCTTCACCTTCCCGAAGCTGCCGCTCTCGCCGGCTGCCGGAGCCCAAGAAGCGGCTTCTTCGCGCAAAGACGATTGTGCCGCTCACAGTGCTCTCCTTAGCGCGGCTTCTGCCGAAAGACGCCCGGCAGCGGCTCTTTCCTCCGGAGAGCATCCTACCTTCGTCTTTAGCTCCTCTTCTCATCTACACCTCGGCAAAACGCTTTTCCACTATGTCTGGCTAGGAAAAACTGTGCCAGCACAGAAAACATCTCCCATCGTGTTCTAGAAGTTGCACGGATGTCTGCCAAGTGTTTGGCAGGAAGAAAAGAAAAGTTGTCCAAAACAGCTTCCAATCGAATGTTCATGTGATTGGAAAAGTCAGGAGAGTGCAAAGGTACTGTTTTCTATCAGTTGGCAAGGTGCGCACACAATCCCAGTGTTGTACAGCTTGCTTCTTCACCTTCCCGAAGCTGCCGCTCTCGCCGGCTGCCGGAGCCCAAGAAGCGGCTTCTTCGCGCAAAGACGATTGTGCCGCTCACAGTGCTCTCCTTAGCGCGGCTTCTGCCGAAAGACGCCCGGCAGCGGCTCTTACCTCCGGAGAGCATCCTACCTTCGTCTTTAGCTCCTCTTCTCATCTACCTCACGGCAAAAAGCTTTCCCACTATGTCTGGCTAGGAAAAACTGTGCCAGCACAGAAAACATCTCCCATCGTGTTCTAGATGTTGCACGGATGTCTACCAAGTGTTTGGCAGGAAGAAAAGAAAAGTTGTCCAAAACAGCTTCCAATCGAATGTTCATGTGATTGGAAAAGTCAGGAGAGTGCAAAGGTACTGTTTTCTATCAGTTGGCAAGGTGCGCACACAATCCCAGTGTTGTACAGCTTGCTTCTTCACCTTCCCGAAGCTGCCGCTCTCGCCGGCTGCCGGAGCCCAAGAAGCGGCTTCTTCGCGCAAAGACGATTGTGCCGCTCACAGTGCTCTCCTTAGCGCGGCTTCTGCCGAAAGACGCCCGGCAGCGGCTCTTTCCTCCGGAGAGCATCCTACCTTCGTCTTTAGCTCCTCTTCTCATCTACACCTCGGCAAAACGCTTTTCCACTATGTCTGGCTAGGAAAAACTGTGCCAGCACAGAAAACATCTCCCATCGTGTTCTAGAAGTTGCACGGATGTCTGCCAAGTGTTTGGCAGGAAGAAAAGAAAAGTTGTCCAAAACAGCTTCCAATCGAATGTTCATGTGATTGGAAAAGTCAGGAGAGTGCAAAGGTACTGTTTTCTATCAGTTGGCAAGGTGCGCACACAATCCCAGTGTTGTACAGCTTGCTTCTTCACCTTCCCGAAGCTGCCGCTCTCGCCGGCTGCCGGAGCCGAAAAAGCGGCTTCTTCGCGCAAAGACGATTGCGCCGCTCACAGTGCTCTCCTTAGCGCGGCTTCTGCCGAAAGACGCCCGGCAGCGGCTCTTACCTCCGGAGAGCATCCTACCTTCATCTTTAGCTCCTCTTCTCATCTACCTCACGGCAAAAAGCTTTCCCACTATGTCTGGCTAGGAAAAACTGTGCCAGCACAGAAAACATCTCCCATCGTGTTCTAGATGTTGCACGGATGTCTGCCAAGTGTTTGGCAGGAAGAAAAGAAAAGTTGTCCAAAACAGCTTCCAATCGAATGTTCATGTGATTGGAAAAGTCAGGAGAGTGCAAAGGTACTGTTTTCTATCAGTTGGCAAGGTGCGCACACAATCCCAGTGTTGTACAGCTTGCTTCTTCACCTTCCCGAAGCTGCCGCTCTCGGCGGCTCCCGGAGCCCAAGAAGCGGCTTCTTCGCGCAAAGGCGATTGCGCCGCTCACAGTGCTCTCCTTAGCGCGGCTTCTGCCGAAAGACGCCCGGCAGCGGCTCTTACCTCCGGAGAGCATCCTACCTTCGTCTTTAGCTCCTCTTCTCATCTACACCTCGGCAAAACGCTTTTCCACTATGTCTGGCTAGGAAAAACTGTGCCAGCACAGAAAACATCTCCCATCGTGTTCTAGAAGTTGCACGGATGTCTGCCAAGTGTTTGGCAGGAAGAAAAGAAAAGTTGTCCAAAACAGCTTCCAATCGAATGTTCATGTGATTGGAAAAGTCAGGAGAGTGCAAAGGTACTGTTTTCTATCAGTTGGCAAGGTGCGCACACAATCCCAGTGTTGTACAGCTTGCTTCTTCACCTTCCCGAAGCTGCCGCTCTCGCCGGCTGCCGGAGCCCAAGAAGCGGCTTCTTCGCGCAAAGACGATTGTGCCGCTCACAGTGCTCTCCTTAGCGCGGCTTCTGCCGAAAGACGCCCGGCAGCGGCTCTTACCTCCGGAGAGCATCCTACCTTCGTCTTTAGCTCCTCTTCTCATCTACCTCACGGCAAAAAGCTTTCCCTCTATGCCTGGCTGGGAAAACCTGTGCCAGCACAGAAAACATCTCCCATCGTGTTCTAGAAGTTGCAGAGATGTCTGCCAAGTGTTTGGCAGGAAGAAAAGAAAAGTTGTCCAAAACAGCTTCCAATCGAATGTTCATGTGATTGGAAAAGTCAGGAGAGTGCAAAGGTACTGTTTTCTATCAGTTGGCAAGGTGCGCACACAATCCCAGTGTTGTACAGCTTGCTTCTTCACCTTCCCGAAGCTGCCGCTCTCGCCGGCTGCCGGAGCCCAAGAAGCGGCTTCTTCGCGCAAAGACGATTGTGCCGCTCACAGTGCTCTCCTTAGCGCGGCTTCTGCCGAAAGACGCTCGAGAGCGGCGCTTAGCTCCAGAGAGCACCGTACCTTCGTCTTTAGCGTCTCTTCTCGTCTGCATCGTAGCCAAAACTTTTCCACTATGTCTGGTAGGGAGAAGCTGTGGCAGCACAGAAAACAACTCGCATCCTGTTCTAGACGTTGCACGGAGGTGTGCCGAGTGTTTTGGAAGATGGGAAAGAAACTTGTCCAAAACAGCTTCCATACAAAATGCTCATGTTATTGGAAAAGTCGGAAGAGTGCAAAGGTACTGTTTTCTATCATTTGGCAAGCGGCGCACACAATCCCAGTGTTGTACAGCTTCCCTCTTCACCTTTCCGAAGCTGCCGCTCTCTCGGGCTCCCGGAGCCGAAGAAGCGCCTTCTTCGCGCAAAGACGATTGTGCCGCTCACAGTGCTCTCCTTAGCTCGGCTTCTCCGAAAGACGCCCGGGAACAGCACTTTTCTGCAGACAGGACGGTACCATCGTCTTTAGCGTGTTTTCTGCCCTACATGGAAGCAGACAGCTTTTCCACTATGTCTGGCAGGGAGAAACTGTGCCAGCACAGAAAACAACTCCCACCGTGGTCGAGAGGATGCACGGAGGTCTGCCTGGTGTTTTGCAGGGAGAAAAGAAAAGGTGTCCAAAACAGCTTCCAATCAAATGTTCATGTGATTGGAAAAGTCAGGAGAGTGCAAAGGTACTGTTTTCTATCAGTAGGCAAGCGGCGCACACAATCCCAGTGTTGTACAGCTTCCTTCTTCACCTTTCCGAAGCTGCCGCTCTCTCGGGCTCCCGGAGCCCAAGAAGCGCCTTCTTCGCGCAAAGACGATTGTGCCGCTCACAGTGCTCTCCTTAGCGCGGCTTCTGCCGAAAGACGCCCGGGAGCGGCGCATAGCGCCAGAGAGCACCGTACCTTCGTCTTTAGCGTCTCTTCTCGTCTACATCTTAGCCAAAACTTTTCCACTATGTCTGGCAGGGAGAAGATGTGGCAGCACAGAAAACATCTCCCATCGTGTTCTAGACGTTGCACGGAGGTGTGCCGAGAGTTTTGGAAGAAGGGAAAGAAACTTGTCCAAAACAGCTTCCAATCGAATGTTCATGTGATTGGAAATGTCAGGAGAGTGCCAAGGTACTGTTTTCTATCATTTGGCAAGCTGCGCACACAATCCCAGTGTTGTACAGCTTCCTTCTTCACCTTTCTGAAGCTGCCGCTCTCTCGGGCTCCCGGAGCCCAAGAAGCGCCTTCTTCGCGCAAAGACGATTGTGCCGCTCACAGTGCTCTCCTTAGCGCGGCTTCTGCCGAAAGACGCCCGGGAGCGGCGCTTTGCTCCAGAGAGCACCGTACCTTCGTCTTTAGCGTCTCTTCTCGTCTACATCTTAGCCAAAACTGTTCCACTATGTCTGGCAGGGAGAAACTGTGCCAGCACAGAAAACATCGCCCATCGTGTTCAAGACGTTGCACGGGGTGTGCCGAGTGTTTTGGAAGAAGGGAAAGAAACTTCTGCAAAACAGCTTCCAATCAAATGTTCATGTGATTGGAAAAGTC
Source organism: Melospiza georgiana (assembly GCF_028018845.1). Classification (NCBI taxonomy): domain Eukaryota; kingdom Metazoa; phylum Chordata; class Aves; order Passeriformes; family Passerellidae; genus Melospiza; species Melospiza georgiana. The sequence continues at coordinate 1,763,725 of NC_080451.1, forward strand.
AGGAGAGTGCAAAAGTACTGTTTTCTCCCACTTGACAAGCTGCGCACACAATCCCAGTGTTGTACAGCTTCCTTTTTCACCTTTCCGAAGCTGCCGCTCTCTCGGGCTGCCGGAACCGAAGAAGCGCCTTCTTCGCGCAAAGAACGATTGTGCCGCTCACAGTGCTCTCCTTAGCGCGGCTTCTGCCGAAAGACGCCCGGGAGCAGCACTTTGCTCCGGACAGCATGGTACCATCGCCTTTAGCGTCTTTTCTGCCCTACATGGATGCAGAAAGCTTTTCCACAATGTCTGGCAGGGAGAAACTGTGCCAGCACAGAAAACAGCTCCCACCGTGGTCGAGAGGATACACGGAGGTCTGCCAGGTATTTTGCAGGGAGAAAAGAAAAGTTGTCCAAAACAGCTTCCAATCGAATGTTCATGTGATTGGAAAAGTCAGGAGAGTGCAAAAGTACTGTTTTCTATCGGTTGGCAAGCTGCTCACACAATTCCAGTGTTGTACAGCTTCCCTCTTCAGCTTTCCGAAGCTGCCGCTCTCTCGGGCTCCCGGAGCCGAAGAAGCGCCTTCTTCGCGCAAAGACGATTGTGCCGCTCACAGTGCTCTCCTTAGCGCGGCTCTCCGAAAGACGCCCGGGAGCGGCGCTTAGCTCCAGAGAGCCCCGTACCTTCGTCTTTAGCGTCTTTTGTGGTCTGCATGGAAGCAGAAAGCTTTTCCACTATGTCTGGCGGGGAAAACCTGTGCCACGACAGAAAACATCTCCATGGGATGTTCTTCACATCTCCAGTGTGCCTGGAGGTCTGGGCTTCCTGATTTTAAAAATCCTAGCCCTAACCAAACCCCAAACCAAAGACGTGAAAGGCAAATCAGCCAGGAATTAGGGATGTTCCCAACGAAATAGCTGTTGAGGCAGGCATGTTGTGGTACTTTTGTGCACTTCTTGGGTAGTCCTTCGCAGCTGCTGTGTTCTTGGAACTCAGGGCTTTCTGGTTAAAAGAACACTAACCCTAGGCGTAACTCAAACCTCAACGCTAGGAAGGAAAATCAGGCTATGGTTCGGGATGGTCTCATGAGAAGAGCAGCAGAGGCAGCCAAGTTGTGTCACTTTTGCGGCCCTCTTGGGATGCCTTGAACAGTTGCAGTGTGCCTGGAGCTAAGGGCTTCCTAGTTTTAAAAATCCTAGCCCTAGGCCTAAGCCTGACAGTTACCCTAGGAAGGTAAATCAGCCGGGTATTAGGGTTCTTCCTAAGGAAAAAGCTGTGAAAGCAGCCATATGTTGTGGCACTTTTGCACTCTCTTTTGGATGCCTTTCACAGCTCCAGTGTGCCTGGAGGTCTGGGCTTCCTGATTTTAAAAATCCTAGCACAAGGCCTACCTCACCCCAACCCGACGACGTGAAAGGCAAATCAGCCAGGAATTAGGGATGTCCCCAAGAAAAAAAGCTGTGGAGGCAGGCATGTTGTGGTACTTTTGTGCACTTCTTGGGTAGTCCTTCGCATCTGCTGTGTTCTTGGAACTCAGGGCTTTCTGGTTAAAAGAACACTAACCCTAGTTGTAACTCAAACCTCAACGCGAGGAAGGAAAATCAGCCTATTGTTTGGGATGGACTCATGAGAAGAGCAGCAGAGGCATCCAAGTTGTGTCACTTTTGCGCTCCCATAGGGATGCCTTGAACAGTTGTAGTGTGCCTGGAGCTAAGGTCTTCCTAGTTTTAAAAATCCTAGCCCAGGGCCTAAGCCTAAGCGTAACCCTAGGAAGGTAAATCAGCCAGGTATTAGGGTTCTTCCTGAGGAAAAAGCCGTGAAAGCAGCCATGTTGTGGCACTTCTGCGCTCCATTTGGGATGTCTTTGGCAGCTGCAGTAAGCCTGGAACTCAGGGCTTCCTGGTTCAAAAAATCCTAGCCCTAGGCTGAACCCTAACCCTAACCCTAGGCAGATAAATCAGCCTAGGTATAGGGATGGTGCCAAGGAAAAAGCTGTGAAAGCTGCCATGTTGTGGCACTTTTGCACTCTCTTTTGGATGCCTTTCACAGCTCCAGTGTGCCTGGAGGTCTGGGCTTCCTGATTTTAAGAATCCTAGCACAAGGCCTACCTAACCCCAACCCGACGACGTGAAAGGCAAATCAGCCAGGAATTAGGGATGTCCCCAAGGAAATAGCTGTGGAGGCAGGCATGTTGTGGTACTTTTGTGCACTTCTTGGCTAGTCCTTGGCAGCTGCTGTGTTCTTGGAACTCAGGGCATTCTTGTTAAAAGAACCCTAACACTAGGCCTAACTCAAACCTCAAAGCTAGGAAGGAAAATCAGCCTATGGTTCGGGATGGTCTCATGAAAATAGCACCAGAGGGAGCCAAGTTGTGTCACTTTTGCGCTCCCCTTGGGCTGCCTTGAACAGCTGCAGTGTGCCTGGAGCTAAGGGCTTCCTAGTTTTAAAAATCCTAGCCCAGGGCCTAAGCCTGACAGTAACCCTAGGAAGGAAAATCTGCCGGGTATGAGGGTTTTTCCTAAGGAAAAAGCTGTGAAAGCAGCCATGGTGTGGCACTTCTCCGCTCCCTTTGAAATGCCTTTGGCAGCTGCCGTAAGCCTGGAACTCAGGGCTTCCTGGTTAAAATAATCCTAGCCCTAGGCTGAACCCTAACCCTACCCCTAGGCACATAAATCAGCCTGGTGTTAGGCTTCTTGCCAAGGAAAAAGCCGTGAAAGCAGACATGTTGTGGCACTTTTGAACTCTCTTTTGGATGCCTTTCACAGCTCCAGTGTGCCTGGAGCTCTGGGCTTCCTGACTTTGAAAATCCTAGCACAAGGCCTACCTAACCCCAACCCGAAGACGTGAAAGGCAAATCAGCCAGGAATTAGGGATGTTCCCAACGAAATAGCTCTGGAGGCAGGCATGTTGTGGTACTTTTGTGCACTTCTTGGGTAGTCCTTGGCAGCTGCTGTGTGCTTGGGACTCAGGATTTTCTGGTTCAAAGAACCTTAACCCTAGGCGTAATTCAAACCTCAACGCTAGGAAGGAAAATCAGCCTATGGTTCGGGATGGACTCATGAGAAGAGCAGCAGAGGCAGCCAAGTTGTGTCACTTTTGCGGCCCTCTTGGGATGCCTTGAACAGTTGCAGTGTGCCTGGAGCTAAGGGCTTCCTAGTTTTAAAAATCCTAGCCCAGGGCCTAAGCCTAACAGTAACCCTATGAAGGAAATTCAGCCGGGTAGGAGGGTGATTCCTAAGGAAAAAGCTGTGAAAGCAGCCATGTTGTGGCACTTTTGCACTCCCTTTTGGATGCCTTTCACAGCTCCAGTGTGCCTGGAGGTCTGGGCTTCCTGATTTTAAATATCCTAGCACGAGGTCTACCTAACTCTGACCCGACGACGTGAAAGGCAAATCAGCCCCGAATTAGGGATGTCCCCAAGGAAAAATCTGTGGAGGCAGGCATGTTGTGGTACTTTTGTGCACTTCTTGGCTAGTCCTTGGCAGCTGCTGTGTTCTTGGAACTCAGGGCTTTCTGGTTAAAAGAACACTAACCCTAGGCGTAACTCAAACCTCAACGCAGGGAAGGAAAATCAGCCTATGGTTCAGGATGGTCTCATGAAAATAGTAGCAGAGGCAGCCAAGTTGTGTCACTTTTGCGCTCCCCTTCGGAAGACTTGAACAGCTGCAGTGTACCGGGAGCTAAGGGCTTCCTAGTTTTAAAAATCCCAGCCCAGGGCCTAAGCCTAAGTGTAACCCTAGGAAGGTAAATCAGCCGGGTATTAGGGTTCTTCCTAAGGAAAAAGCTGTGAAAGCAGCCATGTTGTGGCACTTTTGCACTCCCGTTGGGATGCCTTTGGCAGCTGCACTAAGCCTGGAACTCAGGGCTTCCTGGTTAAAATAATCCTAGCCCTAGGCTGAACCCTAACCATAGGAATGTAAATCAGCCTGGTGTTAGGCTTCTTGCCAAGGAAAAAGCCGTGAAAGCAGACATGTTGTGGCACTTTTGAACTCTCTTTTGGATGCCTTTCACAGCTCCAGTGTGCCTGGAGCTCTGGGCTTCCTGACTTTGAAAATCCTAGCACAAGGCCTACCTAACCCCAACCCGAAGACGTGAAAGGCAAATCAGCCAGGAATTAGGGATGTTCCCAACGAAATAGCTCTGGAGGCAGGCATGTTGTGGTACTTTTGTGCACTTCTTGGGTAGTCCTTGGCAGCTGCTGTGTGCTTGGGACTCAGGATTTTCTGGTTCAAAGAACCTTAACCCTAGGCGTAATTAAAACCTCAACGCTAGGAAGGAAAATCAGCCTATGGTTCGGGATGGACTCATGAGAAGAGCAGCAGAGGCAGCCAAGTTATGTCACTTTTGCGGCCCTCTTGGGATGCCTTGAACAGCTGTAGTGTGCCTGGAGCTAAGGGCTTCCTAGTTTTAAAAATCCTAGCCCAGGGCCTAAGCCTAACATTAACCATAGGAAGGTAAATCAGCCGGGTATTTGGGTTCTTACTAAGGAAAAAGCTGTGAAAGCTGCCATGTTGTGGCACTTTTGCACTCCCTTTTGGATGCCTTTCACAGCTCCAGTGTGCCTGGAGGTCTGGACTTCCTGATTTTGAAAATGCTAGCACAAGGCCTACCTAACCCCAACCCGACGACGTGAAAGGCAAATCAGCCAGGAATTAGGGATGTCCCCAAGGAAATAGCTGTGGAGGCAGGCATGTTGTGGTACTTTTGTGCACTTCTTGGGTAGTCCTTGGCAGCTGCTGTGTTCTTGGAACTCAGGGCTTTCTGGTTAAAAGAACACTAACCCTAGGCTTAACTCAAACCTCAACGCAGGGAAGGAAAATCAGCCTATGGTTCAGGATGGTCTCATGGAAATAGCACCAGAGGGAGCCAAGTTGTGTCACTTTTGCGCTCCCCTTGGGCTGCCTTGAACAGCTGCAGTGTGCCTGGAGCAAAGGGCTTCCGAGTTTTAAAAATCCTAGCCCAGGGCCTAAGCCTGACAGTAACCCTAGGAAGGTAAATCAGCCGGGTATTAGGGTTCTTCCTAAGGAAAAAGCTGTGAAAGCAGCCATGTTGTGGCACTTCTGCGCTCTATTTGGGATGTCTTTGGCAGCTGCAGTAAGCCTGGAACTCAGGGCTTCCTGGTTCAAAAAATCCTAGCCCTAGGCTGAACCCTAACCCTAACCCTAGGCAGATAAATCAGCCTAGGTATAGGGATGGTGCCAAGGAAAAAGCTGTGAAAGCTGCCATGTTGTGGCACTTTTGCACTCTCTTTTGGATGCCTTTCACAGCTCCAGTGTGCCTGGAGGTCTGGACTTCCTGATTTTGAAAATGCTAGCACAAGGCCTACCTAACCCCAACCCGACGACGAGAAAGGCAAATCAGCCAGGAATTAGGGATGTCCCCAAGGAAATAGCTGGGGAGGCAGGCATGTTGTGGTACTTTTGTGCACTTCTTGGGTAGTCCTTGGCAGCTGCTGTGTTTTTGGAACTCAGGACTTTCTGGTTAAAAGAACACTAACCCTAGGCGTAACTCAAACCTCAACGCTAGGAAGGAAAATCAGCCTATGGTTAGGGATGGTCTCATGAAAATAGTAGCAGAGGCAGCCAAGTTGTGTCACTTTTGCGCTCCCCTTCGGAAGACTTGAACAGCTGCAGTGTACCGGGAGCTAAGGGCTTCCTAGTTTTAAAAATCCCAGCCCAGGGCCTAAGCCTAAGTGTAACCCTAGGAAGGTAAATCAGCCGGGTATTAGGGTTCTTCCTAAGGAAAAAGCTGTGAAAGCAGCCATGTTGTGGCACTTTTGCACTCCCGTTGGGATGCCTTTGGCAGCTGCAGTAAGCCTGGAACTCAGGGCTTCCTGGTTAAAATAATCCTAGCCCTAGGCTGAACCCTAACCCTAACCATAGGAATGTAAATCAGCCTGGTGTTAGGCTTCTTGCCAAGGAAAAAGCCGTGAAAGCAGACATGTTGTGGCACTTTTGAACTCTCTTTTGGATGCCTTTCACAGCTCCAGTGTGCCTGGAGCTCTGGGCTTCCTGACTTTGAAAATCCTAGCACAAGGCCTACCTAACCCCAACCCGAAGACGTGAAAGGCAAATCAGCCAGGAATTAGGGATGTTCCCAACGAAATAGCTGTGGAGGCAGGCATGTTGTGGTACTTTTGTGCACTTCTTGGGTAGTCCTTGGCAGCTGCTGTGTGCTTGAGACTCAGGATTTTCTGGTTCAAAGAACCTTAACCCTAGGCGTAATTAAAACCTCAACGCTAGGAAGGAAAATCAGCCTATGGTTCGGGATGGACTCATGAGAAGAGCAGCAGAGGCAGCCAAGTTGTGTCACTTTTGCGGCCCTCTTGGGATGCCTTGAACAGCTGTAGTGTGCCTGGAGCTAAGAGCTTCCTAGTTTTAAAAATCCTAGCCCAGGGCCTAAGCCGAACATTAACCCTAGGAAGGTAAATCAGCCGGGTATTAGGGTTCTTTTTAAGGAAAAAGCCGTGAAAACAGCCATGTTGTGGCACTTCTGCGCTCCGTTTGGGATGTCTTTGGCAGCTGCAGTAAGCCTGGAACTCAGGCCTTCCTGGTTCAAAATATCCTAGCCCTAGGCTGAACTCTAACCCTAACCCTAACCCTAACCCTAACCCCTAACCCTAACCCTAACCCCTAACTCTAACCCTAACCCAAACCCAAACCCTAACCCTAACCCTAACCCTAACCAAACCCTAACCTAACCCTAACCCTAACCCTAACCCCTAACCCTAACCCTAACCCTAACCCCTAACCCTAACCCTAACCCTAACCCTAACCCCAAACCCTAACCTTAACCTAACCCTAACCCTAACCCTAACCCTAACCCTAACCCCTAACCCTAACCCTGTACTGCAACCCTAACCCTAACCCTAGTACTCCTGAAAAGATTAATACTTCTGAAAAAATTAATACTCACAGGAAATTGAGTACTCTGGAAAATATTGGTACTCCTGAAAAACAAGTACTCTGGAAGAAATTAATACTCTGGCAAAATGGGTACTCTCAAAGAAATGAGTACTCTGCTAAAAGGAGTACTCCTGAAATAGTGGTACTCTGGGAAAAAGAGTACTTCTGGGAAAAAGGTACTCCTGAAATAAAGGTACTTAGGGTTAGGGATTGGGGTTAGGGTTTGGTGCTGGGGTTAGGGTTAGGGTAGGGCATTGGGGTTTGGGTTAGGGAACGGGGATGTAATGTTGGGGTTCTGATTAGGGTTAGGGTAGGGATTTGGGGATGGTGGTACCAGAAGCTGTGGGAGGACTAATTAGGGTTAGGTCAGCGAATTGGGGGTGGGGGGTGGCAACAGCTGGGGGAGGGCTAATTAGGGTTAGGGCAGGGAAGGGGGGATTGGGGTAGCAGCAGTGGGGGGAGGGCTAATTAGGTTTAGGGCAGGCAAGGGGGGATAGGGTAGAAGCAGTGGGGGGAGGCCTAATTATGGTTAGGGCAGGGAAGGGGGGATGGGGGTAGCAGCAGTGGGGGGTGGACTAATTAGGGTTAGGTAAGGGAATTGGGGGTGGGGGTGGCAACAGCTGGGGGAGGGCTAATTAGTGTTAGGGCAGGGAAGGGGGGATGGGGGGTAGCAGCAGTGGGGGGTGGACTAATTAGGGTTAGGGTAGGGAAATTGGGACGGGGTTGAAAACCCCGTTAAAGACAACCCTAATGGTCAAAATTAATGGTTAAAAGTAACCCTAATCCAAGATGGCGGCCCCCATGCGGTCACGTGATTTATTTTCGACATGGCGGCGGTCACGTGACTGGGAGCAACATGGCGGTCACTTCCGGCAACAACACAGCCGCGCCCAGGAGACACTTCCGGCAACAAGATGGCCGCGCCCGGCAGTCATTTCCGGCAACAACATGGCCGCGCCCATGGGTGACATCCGGGAAAAGCAAGATGGCGGCGCCCGGGAGAGCACGTGGTACGGGGACAAAATGACGGCGCCCGGCGGAATTACGTCACTTCCGGCAAAATGGCGGCCGCCAGGGACGGATGGTTTTTTCGGGTTTCGGGGGGGTTTTTGGGGGTTTCCGAGGGTCCCGGCGGCCACGGAAGGCTATTCCGGCTCGCCTGCGGCCGGCGGCGTGGCGGGGAGCGGCTTCCGGGGCGCGGGGCGGGTGTCGGGTTTTCGATCGGGCACAGGGAAGGACGGCTATACCCGGGGGGTCCTTGTGTGGGTGTGTCGCTCCCGTCACGTCACGCGGTGGCGCTGTGCATGCAGTGCGGCAGGGTGGACGGCAGGGGGCGGGGTAATTGCACTACGCCGAGTCGGACGGCAGGGGGTGCTGTTTCAGTGCTGTGGCGAGCAACAGGGGGCGGGGGCGGCGTGCAGGGGTGGGGTGCTTCGTGACGGGGGCTGCTGGATCGGCAGTCGGGGTGGCAGCTAAGGGTGGGGGCTGTGTCTTGGGGGTGGCAGCTAGGGGTGGGCGGGGACAACAGGGGGTGGGTTAGGGTTAGGGTTAGGGTTCAGCCTAGGGCTAGGATTTTTTGAACCAGGAAGCCCTGTGTTCCAGGCTTACTGTAGCTGCCAAAGGCATCCCAAAGGGAGCGCAGAAGTGCCACAACATGGCTGCTTTCACAGCTTTTTCCTAAGGAAGAACCCTAATCCCCAGCAGATTTACCTTCCTAGGGTTACTGTTAGGCTTGGGCCAAGGACTTTTAAAACCAGGAAGCCCTGTGCTCCAGGCACACTGCAGCTGTTCAAGGCATCCCAACGGGAGCGCAAAAGTGACACAACTTGGCTGCCTCCACTGCTATTTCCATGAGACCATCCCCAACCTTAGGCTGGTTTTCCTTCCTAGCGTTGAGTTTTGAGTTAGGCCTATGGTTAGTGTTCTTTTAACCTGAAAGCCCTGAGTTCCAAGAACACAGCAGCTGCGAAGGACTACCCAAGAAGAGCACAAAAGTACCACAACATGCCTGCCTCCACAGCTATTTCCTTGGGGACATCCCTAATTCCTGGCTGATTTGCCTTTCTCGTCGTCAGGTTGGGGTTAGGTAGGCCTTGTGCTAGGATTTTTAAAATCAGGAAGCCCAGACCTCCAGGCACACTGGAGCTGTGAAAGGCATCCAAAAGGGAGTGCAAAAGTGCCACAACATGGCTGCTTTCACAGCTTTTTCCTTAGGAAGAACCCTAATACCTGGCTGATTTACCTTCCTAGGGTTACTGTTAGGCTTGGGCCAAGGACTTTTAAAACCAGGAAGCCCTGTGCTCCAGGCACACTGCAGCTGTTCAAGGCATCCCAAGGGGAGCGCAAAAGTGACACAACTTGGCTGCCTCCACTGCTATTTCCATGAGACCATCCTGAACCATAGGCTGATTTTCCTTCCTAGCATTGAGGTTTGAGTTAGGCCTAGGGTTAGAGTTTTTTAACCAGAAAGCCCTGAGTTCCAAGAACACAGCAGCTGCGAAGGACTACCCAAGAAGAGCACAAAAGTACCACCACATGCCTGCCTCCACAGCTATTTCCTTGGGGACATCCCTAATTCCTGGCTGATTTGCCTTTCTCGTTGTCGGGTTGGGGTTAGGTAGGCCTTGTGCTAGGATTTTTAAAATCAGGAAGCCCAGACCTCCAGGCACACTGGAGCTGTGAAAGGCATCCAAAAGGGAGTGCAAAAGTGCCACAACATGGCTGCTTTCACAGCTTTTTCCTTAGGAAGAACCCTAATACCCGGCTGATTTACCTTCCTAGGGTTACTGTTAGGCTTGGGCCAAGGACTTTGAAAACCAGGAAGCCCTGTGCTCCAGGCACACTGCAGCTGTTCAAGGCATCCCAAGGGGAGCGCAAAAGTGACACAACTTGGCTGCCTCCACTGCTATTTCCATGAGACCATCCTGAACCATAGGCTGATTTTCCTTCCTAGCGTTGAGGTTTGAGTTAGGCCTAGGGTTAGAGTTTTTTAACCAGAAAGCCCTGAGTTCCAAGAACACAGCAGCTGCGAAGGACTACCCAAGAAGAGCACAAAAGTACCACAACATGCCTGCCTCCACAGCTATTTCCTTGGGGACATCCCTAATTCCTGGCTGATTTGCCTTTCTCGTCGTCGGGTTGGGGTTAGGTAGGCCTTGTGCTAGGATTTTTAAAATTAGGAAGCCCAGACCTCCAGGCACACTGGAGCTGTGAAAGGCATCCAAAAGGGATTGCAAAAGTGCCACAACATGGCTGCTTTCACAGCTTTTTCCTTAGGAAGAACCCTAATACCTGGCTGATTTACCTTCCTAGGGTTACTGTTAGGCTTGGGCCAAGGACTTTTAAAACCAGGAAGCCCTGTGCTCCAGGCACACTGCAGCTGTTCAAGGCATCCCAATGGGAGTGCAAAAGTGACACAACTTGGCTGCCTCCACTGCTATTTCCATGAGACCATCCCGAATCATAGGCTGATTTTCCTTCCTAGCGTTGAGGTTTGAGTTAGGCCTAGGATTAGAGTTTTTAACCAGAAAGCCCTGAGTTCCAAGAATACAGCAGCTGCGAAGGACTACCCAAGAAGAGCACAAAAGTACCACAACATGCCTGCCTCCACAGCGATTTCCTTGGGGACATCCCTAATTCCTGGCTGATTTGCCTTTCTCGTCGTCGGGTTGGGGTTAGGTAGGCCTTGTGCTAGGATATTTAAAAGCAGGAAACCCAGACCTCCAAGCACACTGGAGCTGTGAAAGGCATCCAAAAGGGAGTGCAAAAGTGCCACAACATGGCTGCTTTCACAGCTTTTTTCTTGGCACCATCACTATACCTTCTCTGATATATCTCCCTAGGGTTAGGGTTAGGGTTCAGCCTAGGGCTAGGATTTTTTGAACCAGGAAGCCCTGTGTTCCAGGCTTACTGTAGCTGCCAAAGGCATCCCAAAGGGAGCGCAGAAGTGCCACAACATGGCTGCTTTCACAGCTTTTTCCTTAGGAAGAACCCTAATACCCGGCTGATTTACCTTCCTAGGGTTACTGTTAGGCTTGGGCCAAGGACTTTTAAAACCAGGAAGCTCTGTGCTCCAGGCACACTGCAGCTGTTCAAGGCATCCCAAGGGGAGCGCAAAAGTGACACAACTTGGCTGCCTCCACTGCTATTTCCATGAGACCATCCTGAACCATAGGCTGATTTTCCTTCCTAGCGTTGAGGTTTGAGTTAGGCCTAGGGTTAGAGTTTTTTAACCAGAAAGCCCTGAGTTCCAAGAACACAGCAGCTGCGAAGGACTACCCAAGAAGAGCACAAAAGTACCACAACATGCCTGCCTCCACAGCTATTTCCTTGGAGACATCCCTAATTCCTGGCTGATTTGCCTTTCTCGTCGTCGGGTTGGGGTTAGGTAGGCGTTGTGCTAGGATTTTTAAAATCAGGAAGCCCAGACCTCCAGGCACACTGGAGCTGTGAAAGGCATCCAAAAGGGAGTGCAAAAGTGCCACAACATGGCTGCTTTCACAGCTTTTTCCTTAGGAAGAACCCTAATACCCGGCTGATTTACCTTCCTAGGGTTACTGTTAGCCTTGGGCCAAGGACTTTTAAAACCAGGAAGCCCTGTGCTCCAGGCACACTGCAGCTGTTCAAGGCGTCCCAACGGGAGTGCAAAAGTGACACAACTTGGCTGCCTCCACTGCTATTTCCATGAGACCATCCCCAACCTTAGGCTGGTTTTCCTTCCTAGCGTTGAGTTTTGAGTTAGGCCTAGGGTTAGTGTTCTTTTAACCAGAAAGCCCTGAGTTCCAAGAACACAGCAGCGGCGAAGGACTACCCAAGAAGAGCACAAAAGTACCACAACATGCCTGCCTCCACAGCTATTTCCTTGGGGACATCCCTAATTCCTGGCTGATTTGCCTTCCATGTCGTCAGGTTGGGGATAGGTAGGCCTTGTGCTAGGATTTTTAAAATCAGGAAGCCCAGACCTCCAGGCACACTGGAGCTGTGAAAGGCATCCAAAAGGGAGTGCAAAAGTGCCACAACATGGCTGCTTTCACAGCTTTTTCCTTAGGAAGAACCCTAATACCTGGCTGATTTACCTTCCTAGGGTTACTGTTAGGCTTGGGCCAAGGACTTTTAAAACCAGGAAGCCCTGTGCTCCAGGCACACTGCAGCTGTTCAAGGCATCCCAAGGGGAGCGCAAAAGTGACACAACTTGGCTGCCTCCACTGCTATTTCCATGAGACCATCCTGAACCATAGGCTGATTTTCCTTCCTAGCATTGAGGTTTGAGTTAGGCCTAGGGTTAGAGTTTTTTAACCAGAAAGCCCTGAGTTCCAAGAACACAGCAGCTGCGAAGGACTACCCAAGAAGAGCACAAAAGTACCACCACATGCCTGCCTCCACAGCTATTTCCTTGGGGACATCCCTAATTCCTGGCTGATTTGCCTTTCTCGTTGTCGGGTTGGGGTTAGGTAGGCCTTGTGCTAGGATTTTTAAAATCAGGAAGCCCAGACCTCCAGGCACACTGGAGCTGTGAAAGGCATCCAAAAGGGAGTGCAAAAGTGCCACAACATGGCTGCTTTCACAGCTTTTTCCTTAGGAAGAACCCTAATACCCGGCTGATTTACCTTCCTAGGGTTACTGTTAGGCTTGGGCCAAGGACTTTGAAAACCAGGAAGCCCTGTGCTCCAGGCACACTGCAGCTGTTCAAGGCATCCCAAGGGGAGCGCAAAAGTGACACAACTTGGCTGCCTCCACTGCTATTTCCATGAGACCATCCTGAACCATAGGCTGATTTTCCTTCCTAGCGTTGAGGTTTGAGTTAGGCCTAGGGTTAGAGTTTTTTAACCAGAAAGCCCTGAGTTCCAAGAACACAGCAGCTGCGAAGGACTACCCAAGAAGAGCACAAAAGTACCACAACATGCCTGCCTCCACAGCTATTTCCTTGGGGACATCCCTAATTCCTGGCTGATTTGCCTTTCTCGTCGTCGGGTTGGGGTTAGGTAGGCCTTGTGCTAGGATTTTTAAAATTAGGAAGCCCAGACCTCCAGGCACACTGGAGCTGTGAAAGGCATCCAAAAGGGATTGCAAAAGTGCCACAACATGGCTGCTTTCACAGCTTTTTCCTTAGGAAGAACCCTAATACCCGGCTGATTTACCTTCCTAGGGTTACTGTTAGGCTTGGGCCAAGGACTTTTAAAACCAGGAAGCCCTGTGCTCCAGGCACACTGCAGCTGTTCAAGGCATCCCAATGGGAGTGCAAAAGTGACACAACTTGGCTGCCTCCACTGCTATTTCCATGAGACCATCCCGAATCATAGGCTGATTTTCCTTCCTAGCGTTGAGGTTTGAGTTAGGCCTAGGGTTAGAGTTTTTAACCAGAAAGCCCTGAGTTCCAAGAATACAGCAGCTGCGAAGGACTACCCAAGAAGAGCACAAAAGTACCACAACATGCCTGCCTCCACAGCGATTTCCTTGGGGACATCCCTAATTCCTGGCTGATTTGCCTTTCTCGTCGTCGGGTTGGGGTTAGGTAGGCCTTGTGCTAGGATATTTAAAAGCAGGAAACCCAGACCTCCAAGCACACTGGAGCTGTGAAAGGCATCCAAAAGGGAGTGCAAAAGTGCCACAACATGGCTGCTTTCACAGCTTTTTTCTTGGCACCATCACTATACCTTCTCTGATATATCTCCCTAGGGTTAGGGTTAGGGTTCAGCCTAGGGCTAGGATTTTTTGAATCAGGAAGCCCTGTGTTCCAGGCTTACTGTAGCTGCCAAAGGCATCCCAAAGGGAGCGCAGAAGTGCCACAACATGGCTGCTTTCACAGCTTTTTCCTTAGGAAGAACCCTAATACCCGGCTGATTTACCTTCCTAGGGTTACTGTTAGCCTTGGGCCAAGGACTTTTAAAACCAGGAAGCCCTGTGCTCCAGGCACACTGCAGCTGTTCAAGGCGTCCCAACGGGAGTGCAAAAGTGACACAACTTGGCTGCCTCCACTGCTATTTCCATGAGACCATCCCCAACCTTAGGCTGGTTTTCCTTCCTAGCGTTGAGTTTTGAGTTCGGCCTAGGGTTAGTGTTCTTTTAACCAGAAAGCCCTGAGTTCCAAGAACACAGCAGCGGCGAAGGACTACCCAAGAAGAGCACAAAAGTACCACAACATGCCTGCCTCCACAGCTATTTCCTTGGGGACATCCCTAATTCCTGGCTGATTTGCCTTCCATGTCGTCAGGTTGGGGATAGGTAGGCCTTGTGCTAGGATTTTTAAAATCAGGAAGCCCAGACCTCCAGGCACACTGGAGCTGTGAAAGGCAGCCAAAAGGGAGTGCAAAAGTGCCACAACATGGCTGCTTTCACAGCTTTTTCCTTAGGAAGAACCCTAATACCCGGCTGATTTACCTTCCTAGGGTTACTGTTAGGCTTAGGCCTAGGACTTTTAAAACCAGGAAGCCCTGTGCTCCAGGTACACTGCAGCTGTTCAAGGCATCCCAACGGGAGTGCAAAAATGACACAACTTGGCTGCCTCCACTGCTATTTCCATGAGACCATCCCCAACCTTAGGCTGGTTTTCCTTCCTAGCGTTGAGTTTTGAGTTAGTTCTATGGTAAGTGTTCTTTTAATCAGAAAGCCCTGAGGTCCAAGAACACAGCAGCTGCGAAGGACTACCCAAGAAGAGCACAAAAGTACCACCACATGCCTGCCTCCACAGCTATTTCCTTGGGGACATCCCTAATTCCTGGCTGATTTGCCTTTCTCGTCGTCGGGTTGGGGTTAGGTAGGCCTTGTGCTAGGATTTTGAAAATCAGGAAGCCCAGACCTCCAGGCACACTGGAGCTGTGAAAGGCATCCAAAAGGGAGTGCAAAAGTGCCACAACATGGCTGCTTTCACAGCTTTTTTCTTGGCACCATCACTATACCTTCTCTGATATATCTCCCTAGGGTTAGGGTTAGGGTTCAGCCTAGGGCTAGGATTTTTTGAACCAGGAAGCCCTGTGTTCCAGGCTTACTGTAGCTGCCAAAGGCATCCCAAAGGGAGCGCAGAAGTGCCACAACATGGCTGCTTTCACAGCTTTTTCCTTAGGAAGAACCCTAATACCCGGCTGATTTACCTTCCTAGTGTTACTGTTAGGCTTGGGCCAAGGACTTTTAAAACCAGGAAGCCCTGTGCTCCAGGCACACTGCAGCTGTTCAAGGCATCCCAACGGGAGTGCAAAAGTGACACAACTTGGCTGCCTCCACTGCTATTTCCATGAGACCATCCCCAACCTTAGGCTGATTATCCTTCCTAGCGTTGAGGTTTGAGTTAGGCCTAGGGTTAGTGTTCTTTTAACCTGAAAGCCCTGAGTTCCAAGAACACAGCAGCTGCGAAGGACTACCCAAGAAGAGCACAAAAGTACCACCACATGCCTGCCTCCACAGCTATTTCCTTGGGGACATCCCTAATTCCTGGCTGATTTGCCTTTCTCGTCGTCGGGTTGGGGTTAGGTAGGCCTTGTGTTAGGATTCTTAAAATCAGGAAGCCCAGACCTCCAGGCACACTGGAGCTCTGAAAGGCATCCAAAAGGGAGTGCAAAAGTGCCACAACATGGCTGCTTTCACAGCTTTTTCCTTAGGAAGAACCCTAATCCCCAGCTGATTTACCTTCCTAGGGTTACTGTTAGGCTTGGGCCAAGGACTTTTAAAACCAGGAAGCCCTGTGCTCCAGGCACACTGCAGCTGTTCAAGGCATCCCAAGGGGAGCGCAAAAGTGACACAACTTGGCTGCCTCCACTGCTATTTCCATGAGACCATCCCCAAACTTAGGCTGGTTTTCCTTCCTAGCGTTGAGGTTTGAGTTAGGCCTAGGGTTAGTGTTCTTTTAACCTGAAAGCCCTGAGTTCCAAGAACACAGCAGCTGCGAAGGACTACCCAAGAAGAGCACAAAAGTACCACAACATGCCTGCCTCCACAGCTATTTCCTTGTGGACATCCCTAATTCCTGGCTGATTTGCCTTTCTCGTTGTCGGGTTGGGGTTAGGTAGGCCTTGTGCTAGGATTTTTAAAATCAGGAAGCCCAGACCTCCAGGCACACTGGAGCTGTGAAAGGCATCCAAAAGGGAGTGCAAAAGTGCCACAACATGGCTGCTTTCACAGCTTTTTCCTTAGGAAGAACCCTAATACCCGGCTGATTTACCTTCCTAGGGTTACTGTTAGGCTTGGGCCAAGGACTTTTAAAACCAGGAAGCCCTGTGCTCCAGGCACACTGCAGCTGTTCAAGGCATCCCAAGGGGAGCGCAAAAGTGACACAACTTGGCTGCCTCCACTGCTATTTCCATGAGACCATCCCCAACCTTAGGCTGGTTTTCCTTCCTAGCGTTGAGGTTTGAGTTAGGCCTAGGGTTAGGGTTCTTTCAACCAGAAAGCCCTGAGTTCCAAGAATACAGCAGCTGCGAAGGACTACCCAAGAAGAGCACAAAAGTACCACCACATGCCTGCCTCCACAGCTATTTCCTTGGGGACATCCCTAATTCCTGGCTGATTTGCCTTTCTCGTTGTCGGGTTGGGGTTAGGTAGGCCTTGTGCTAGGAGTTTTACAATCAGGAAGCCCAGACCTCCAGGCACACTGGAGCTGTGAAAGGCATCCAAAAGGGAGTGCAAAAGTGCCACAACATGGCTGCTTTCACAGCTTTTTCCTTAGGAAGAACCCTAATACCCGGCTGATTTACCTTCCTAGGGTTACTGTTAGGCTTGGGCCAAGGACTTTTAAAATCAGGAAGCCCTGTGCTCCAGGCACACTGCAGCTGTTCAAGGCATCCCAACGGGAGTGCAAAAGTGACACAACTTGGCTGCCTCCACTGCTATTTCCATGAGACCATCCTGAACCTTAGGCTGGTTTTCCTTCCTAGCGTTGAGTTTTGAGTTAGGCCTAGGGTTAGTGTTCTTTTAACCTGAAAGCCCTGAGTTCCAAGAACACAGCAGCTGCGAAGGACTACCCAAGAAGAGCACAAAAGTACCACCACATGCCTGCCTCCACAGCTATTTCCTTGGGGACATCCCTAATTCCTGGCTGATTTGCCTTTCTCGTTGTCGGGTTGGGGTTAGGTAGGCCTTGTGCTAGGATTTTTAAAATCAGGAAGCCCAGACCTCCAGGCACACTGGAGCTGTGAAAGGCATCCAAAAGGGAGTGCAAAAGTGCCACAACATGGCTGCTTTCACAGCTTTTTCCTTAGGAAGAACCCTAATACCCGGCTGATTTACCTTCCTAGGGTTACTGTTAGGCTTGGGCCAAGGACTTTTAAAACCAGGAAGCCCTGTGCTCCAGGCACACTGCAGCTGTTCAAGGCATCCCAACGGGAGTGCAAAAGTGACACAACTTGGCTGCCTCCACTGCTATTTCCATGAGACCATCCCCAACCTTAGGCTGGTTTTCCTTCCTAGCGTTGAGTTTTGAGTTAGTCCTATGGTAAGTGTTCTTTTAATCAGAAAGCCCTGAGGTCCAAGAACACAGCAGCGGCGAAGGACTACCCAAGAAGAGCACAAAAGTACCACCACATGCCTGCCTCCACAGCTATTTCCTTGGGGACATCCCTAAATCCTGGCTGATTTGCCTTTCTCGTCGTCGGGTTGGGGTTAGGTAGGCCTTGTGCTAGGATTTTGAAAATCAGGAAGCCCAGACCTCCAGGCACACTGGAGCTGTGAAAGGCATCCAAAAGGGAGTGCAAAAGTGCCACAACATGGCTGCTTTCACAGCTTTTTTCTTGGCACCATCACTATACCTTCTCTGATATATCTCCCTAGGGTTAGGGTTAGGGTTCAGCCTAGGGCTAGGATTTTTTGAACCAGGAAGCCCTGTGTTCCAGGCTTCCTGTAGCTGCCAAAGGCATCCCAAAGGGAGCGCAGAAGTGCCACAACATGGCTGCTTTCACAGCTTTTTCCTTAGGAAGAACCCTAATACCCGGCTGATTTACCTTCCTAGGGTTACTGTTAGGCTTGGGCCAAGGACTTTTAAAACCAGGAAGCCCTGTGCTCCAGGCACACTGCAGCTGTTCAAGGCATCCCAACGGGAGTGCAAAAGTGACACAACTTGGCTGCCTCCACTGCTATTTCCATGAGACCATCCCCAACCTTAGGCTGGTTTTCCTTCCTAGCGTTGAGTTTTGAGTTGGTCCTATGGTAAGTGTTCTTTTAATCAGAAAGCCTTGAGGTCCAAGAACACAGCAGCTACGAAGGACTACCCAAGAAGAGCACAAAAGTACCACCACATGCCTGCCTCCACAGCTATTTCCTTGGGGACATCCCTAATTCCTGGCTGATTTGCCTTTCTCGTCGTCGGGTTGGGGTTAGGTAGGCCTTGTGCTAGGATTTTTAAAATCAGGAAGCCCAGACCTCCAGGCACACTGGAGCTGTGAAATGCATCCAAAAGGGAGTGCAAAAGTGCCACAACATGGCTGCTTTCACAGCTTTTTTCTTGGCACCATCACTATACCTTCTCTGATATATCTCCCAAGGGTTAGGGTTAGGGTTCAGCCTAGGGCTAGGATTTTTTGAACCAGGAAGCCCTGTGTTCCAGGCTTACTGTAGCTGCCAAATGCATCCCAAAGGGAGCGCAGAAGTGCCACAACATGGCTGCTTTCACAGCTTTTTCCTTAGGAAGAACCCTAATACCCGGCTGATTTACCTTCCTAGGGTTACTGTTAGGCTTGGGCCAAGGACTTTTAAAATCAGGAAGCCCTGTGCTCCAGGCACACTGCAGCTGTTCAAGGCATCCCAAGGGGAGCGCAAAAGTGACACAACTTGGCTGCCTCCACTGCTATTTCCATGAGACCATCCCCAACCTTAGGCTGATTTTCCTTCCTAGCGTTGAGGTTTGAGTTAGGCCTAGGGTTAGTGTTCTTTTAACCTGAAAGCCCTGAGTTCCAAGAACACAGCAGCTGCGAAGGACTACCCAAGAAGAGCACAAAAGTACCACCACATGCCTGCCTCCACAGCTATTTCCTTGGGGACATCCCTAATTCCTGGCTGATTTGCCTTTCTCGTTGTCGGGTTGGGGTTAGGTAGGCCTTGTGCTAGGATTTTTAAAATCAGGAAGCCCAGACCTCCAGGCACACTGGAGCTGTGAAAGGCATCCAAAAGGGAGTGCAAAAGTGCCACAACATGGCTGCTTTCACAGCTTTTTCCTTAGGAAGAACCCTAATACCCGGCTGATTTACCTTCCTAGGGTTACTGTTAGCCTTGGGCCAAGGACTTTTAAAACCAGGAAGCCCTGTGCTCCAGGCACACTGCAGCTGTTCAAGGCATCCCAACGGGAGCGTAAAAGTGACACAACTTGGCTGCCTCCACTGCTATTTCCATGAGACCATCCCCAACCTTAGGCTGGTTTTCCTTCCTAGCGTTGAGGTTTGAGTTAGGCCTAGGGTTAGGGTTCTTTCAACCAGAAAGCCCTGAGGTCCAAGAATACAGCAGCTGCGAAGGACTACCCAAGAAGAGCACAAAAGTACCACAACATGCCTGCCTCCACAGCTATTTCCTTGGGGACATCCCTAATTCCTGGCTGATTTGCCTTTCTCGTTGTCGGGTTGGGGTTAGGTAGGCCTTGTGCTAGGATTTTTAAAATCAGGAAGCCCAGAGCTCCAGGCACACTGGAGCTGTGAAAGGCAGCCAAAAGGGATTGCAAAAGTGCCACAACATGGCTGCTTTCACAGCTTTTTCCTTAGGAAGAACCCTAATACCCGGCTGATTTACCTTCCTAGGGTTACTGTTAGGCTTGGGCCTAGGACTTTTAAAACCAGGAAGCCCTGTGCTCCAGGAACACTGCAGCTGTTCAAGGCATCCCAATGGGAGTGCAAAAGTGACACAACTTGGCTGCCTCCACTGCTATTTCCATGAGACCATCCCGAATCATAGGCTGATTTTCCTTCCTAGCGTTGAGGTTTGAGTTAGGCCTAGGGTTAGAGTTTTTTAACCAGAAAGCCCTGAGTTCCAAGAACACAGCAGCTGCGAAGGACTACCCAAGAAGAGCACAAAAGTACCACAACATGCCTGCCTCCACAGCTATTTCCTTGGGGACATCCCTAATTCCTGGCTGATTTGCCTTTCTCGTCGTCGGGTTGGGGTTAGGTAGGCCTTGTGCTAGGATATTTAAAAGCAGGAAACCCAGACCTCCAAGCACACTGGAGCTGTGAAAGGCATCCAAAAGGGAGTGCAAAAGGGCCACAACATGGCTGCTTTCACAGGTTTTTTCTTGGCACCATCACTATACCTTCTCTGATATATCTCCCTAGGGTTAGGGTTAGGGTTCAGCCTAGGGCTAGGATTTTTTGAACCAGGAAGCCCTGTGTTCCAGGCTTACTGTAGCTGCCAAAGTCATCCAAGGGAGCGCAGAAGTGCCACAACATGGCTGCTTTCACAGCTTTTTCCTTAGGAAGAACCCTAATACCCGGCTGATTTACCTTCCTAGGGTTACTGTTAGGCTTGGGCCAAGGACTTTTAAAACCAGGAAGCCCTGTGCTCCAGGCACACTGCAGCTGTTCAAGGCATCCCAAGGGGAGCGCAAAAGTGACACAACTTGGCTGCCTCCACTGCTATTTCCATGAGACCATCCTGAACCATAGGCTGATTTTCCTTCCTAGCGTTGAGGTTTGAGTTAGGCCTAGGGTTAGAGATTTTTAACCAGAAAGCCCTGAATACCAAGAACACAGCAGCTGCGAAGGACTACCCAAGAAGAGCACAAAAGTACCACCACATGCCTGCCTCCACAGCTATTTCCTTGGGGACATCCCTAATTCCTGGCTGATTTGCCTTTCTCGTTGTCGGGTTGGGGTTAGGTAGGCCTTGTGCTAGGATTTTTAAAATCAGGAAGCCCAGACCTCCAGGCACACTGGAGCTGTGAAAGACATCCAAAAGGGAGTGCAAAAGTGCCACAACATGGCTGCTTTCACAGCTTTTTCCTTAGGAAGAACCCTAATACCCGGCTGATTTACCTTCCTAGGGTTACTGTTAGGCTTGGGCCAAGGACTTTTAAAATCAGGAAGCCCTGTGTTCCAGGCACACTGCAGCTGTTCAAGGCATCCCAAGGGGAGCGCAAAAGTGACACAACTTGGCTGCCTCCACTGCTATTTCCATGAGACCATCCCCAAACTTAGGCTGGTTTTCCTTCCTAGCGTTGAGTTTTGAGTTAGGCCTAGGGTTAGTGTTCTTTTAACCTGAAAGCCCTGAGTTCCAAGAACACAGCAGCTGCGAAGGACTACCCAAGAAGAGCACAAAAGTACCACCACATGCCTGCCTCCACAGCTATTTCCTTGGGGACATCCCTAATTCCTGGCTGATTTGCCTTTCTCGTCGTCGGGTTGGGGTTAGGTAGGCCTTGTGTTAGGATTTTTAAAATCAGGAAGCCCAGACCTCCAGGCACACTGGAGCTGTGAAAGGCATCCAAAAGGGAGTGCAAAAGTGCCACAACATGGCTGCTTTCACAGCTTTTTCCTTAGGAAGAACCCTAATACCCGGCTGATTTACCTTCCTAGGGTTACTGTTAGGCTTGGGCCAAGGACTTTTAAAACCAGGAAGCCCTGTGCTCCAGGCACACTGCAGCTGTTCAAGGCATCCCAAGGGGAGCGCAAAAGTGACACAACTTGGCTGCCTCCACTGCTATTTCCATGAGACCATCCCCAACCTTAGGCTGGTTTTCCTTCCTAGCGTTGAGGTTTGAGTTAGGCCTAGGGTTAGGGTTCTTTCAACCAGAAAGCCCTGAGTTCCAAGAACACAGCAGCTGCGAAGGACTACCCAAGAAGAGCACAAAAGTACCACAACATGCCTGCCTCCACAGCTATTTCCTTGGGGACATCCCTAATTCCTGGCTGATTTGCCTTTCTCGTTGTCGGGTTGGGGTTAGGTAGGCCTTGTGCTAGGATATTTAAAAGCAGGAAACCCAGACCTCCAAGCACACTGGAGCTGTGAAAGGCATCCAATAGGGAGTGCAAAAGTGCCACAACATGGCTGCTTTCACAGCTTTTTTCTTGGCACCATCACTATACCTTCTCTGATATATCTCCCTAGGGTTAGGGTTAGGGTTCAGCCTAGGGCTAGGATTTTTTGAACCAGGAAGCCCTGTGTTCCAGGCTTACTGTAGCTGCCAAAGGCATCCCAAAGGGAGCGCAGAAGTGCCACAACATGGCTGCTTTCACAGCTTTTTCCTAAGGAAGAACCCTAATACCTGGCTGATTTACCTTCCTAGGGTTACTGTTAGGCTTGGGCCAAGGACTTTTAAAATCAGGAAGCCCTGTGCTCCAGGAACACTGCAGCTGTTCAAGGCATCCCAAGGGGAGCGCAAAAGTGACACAACTTGGCTGCCTCCACTGCTATTTCCATGAGACCATCCCGAACCATAGGCTGATTTTCCTTCCTAGCGTTGAGGTTTGAGTTAGGCCTAGGGTTAGAGTTTTTTAACCAGAAAGCCCTGAGTTCCAAGAACACAGCAGCTGCGAAGGACTACCCAAGAAGAGCACAAAAGTACCACAACATGCCCGCCTCCACAGCTATTTCCTTGGGGACATCCCTAATTCCTGGCTGATTTGCCTTTCTCGTCGTCGGGTTGGGGTTAGGTAGGCCTTGTGCTAGGATTTTTAAAATCAGGAAGCCCAGACCTCCAGGCACACTGGAGCTGTGAAAGGCATCCAAAAGGGAGTGCAAAAGTGCCACAACATGGCTGCTTTCACAGCTTTTTCCTTAGGAAGAACCCTAATCCCCAGCTGATTTACCTTCCTAGGGTTACTGTTAGGCTTGGGCCAAGGACTTTTAAAACCAGGAAGCCCTGTGCTCCAGGCACACTGCAGCTGTTCAAGGCATCCCAAGGGGAGCGCAAAAGTGACACAACTTGGCTGCCTCCACTGCTATTTCCATGAGACCATCCCCAACATTAGGCTGGTTTTCCTTCCTAGCGTTGAGTTTTGAGTTAGGCCTAGGGTTAGTGTTCTTTTAACCTGAAAGCCCTGAGTTCCAAGAACACAGCAGCTGCGAAGGACTACCCAAGAAGAGCACAAAAGTACCACCACATGCCTGCCTCCACAGCTATTTCCTTGGGGACATCCCTAATTCCTGGCTGATTTGCCTTTCTCGTTGTCGGGTTGGGGTTAGGTAGGCCTTGTGCTAGGATTTTTAAAATCAGGAAGCCCAGACCTCCAGGCACACTGGAGCTGTGAAAGGCAGCCAAAAGGGATTGCAAAAGTGCCACAACATGGCTGCTTTCACAGCTTTTTCCTTAGGAAGAACCCTAATACCCGGCTGATTTACCTTCTTAGGGTTACTGTTAGGTTTGGGCCAAGGACTTTTAAAACCGGGAAGCCCTGTGCTCCAGGCACACTGCAGCTGTTCAAGGCATCCCAACGGGAGCGCAAAAGTGACACAACTTGGCTGCCTCCACTGCTATTTCCATGAGACCATCCCCAACCATAGGCTGATTTTCCTTCCTAGCGTTGAGGTTTCAGTAAGGCCTAGGGTTAGAGTTTTTTAACCAGAAAGCCCTGAGTTCCAAGAACACAGCAGATGCGAAGGACCACCCAAGAAGAGCACAAAAGTACCACAACATGCCTGCCTCCACAGCTATTTCCTTGGGGACATCCCTAATTCCTGGCTGATTTGCCTTTCTCGTTGTCGGGTTGGGGTTAGGTAGGCCTTGTGCTAGGATATTTAAAAGCAGGAAACCCAGACCTCCAAGCACACTGGAGCTGTGAAAGGCATCCAATAGGGAGTGCAAAAGTGCCACAACATGGCTGCTTTCACAGCTTTTTTCTTGGCACCATCACTATACCTTCTCTGATATATCTCCCTAGGGTTAGGGTTAGGGTTCAGCCTAGGGCTAGGATTTTTTGAACCAGGAAGCCCTGTGTTCCAGGCTTACTGTAGCTGCCAAAGGCATCCCAAAGGGAGCGCAGAAGTGCCACAACATGGCTGCTTTCACAGCTTTTTCCTAAGGAAGAACCCTAATACCCGGCTGATTTACCTTCCTAGGGTTACTGTTAGGCTTGGGCCAAGGACTTTTAAAATCAGGAAGCCCTGTGCTCCAGGAACACTGCAGCTGTTCAAGGCATCCCAACGGGTGCGCAAAAGTGACACAACTTGGCTGCCTCCACTGCTATTTCCATGAGACCATCCCGAACCATAGGCTGATTTTCCTTCCTAGCGTTGAGGTTTGAGTTAGGCCTAGGGTTAGAGTTTTTTAACCAGAAAGCCCTGAGTTCCAAGAACACAGCAGCTGCGAAGGACTACCCAAGAAGAGCACAAAAGTACCACAACATGCCCGCCTCCACAGCTATTTCCTTGGGGACATCCCTAATTCCTGGCTGATTTGCCTTTCTCGTCGTCGGGTTGGGGTTAGGTAGGCCTTGTGCTAGGATTTTTAAAATCAGGAAGCCCAGACCTCCAGGCACACTGGAGCTGTGAAAGGCATCCAAAAGGGAGTGCAAAAGTGCCACAACATGGCTGCTTTCACAGCTTTTTCCTTAGGAAGAACCCTAATACCCGGCTGATTTACCTTCCTAGGGTTACTGTTAGGCTTGGGCCAAGGACTTTTAAAATCAGGAAGCCCTGTGCTCCAGGCACACTGCAGCTGTTCAAGGCATCCCAACGGGAGTGCAAAAGTGACACAACTTGGCTGCCTCCACTGCTATTTCCATGAGACCATCCTGAACCTTAGGCTGGTTTTCCTTCCTAGCGTTGAGTTTTGAGTTAGGCCTAGGGTTAGTGTTCTTTTAACCTGAAAGCCCTGAGTTCCAAGAACACAGCAGCTGCGAAGGACTACCCAAGAAGAGCACAAAAGTACCACCACATGCCTGCCTCCACAGCTATTTCCTTGGGGACATCCCTAATTCCTGGCTGATTTGCCTTTCTCATCGTCGGGTTGGGGTTAGGTAGGCCTTGTGCTAGGATTTTTAAAATCAGGAAGCCCAGACCTCCAGGCACACTGGAGCTGTGAAAGGCATCCAAAAGGGAGTGCAAAAGTGCCACAACATGGCTGCTTTCACAGCTTTTTCCTTAGGAAGAACCCTAATACCCGGCTGATTTACCTTCCTTGGGTTACTGTTAGGCTTGGGCCAAGGACTTTTAAAATCAGGAAGCCCTGTGCTCCAGGAACACTGCAGCTGTTCAAGGCATCCCAATGGGAGTGCAAAAGTGACACAACTTGGCTGCCTCCACTGCTATTTCCATGAGACCATCCTGAACCATAGGCTGATTTTCCTTCGTAGCGTTGAGGTTTGAGTTAGGCCTAGGGTTAGAGTCTTTTAACCAGAAAGCCCTGAGTTCCAAGAACACAGCAGCTGCGAAGGACTACCCAAGAAGAGCACAAAAGTACCACAACATGCCCGCCTCCACAGCTATTTCCTTGGGGACATCCCTAATTCCTGGCTGATTTGCCTTTCATGTCGTCAGGTTGGGGATAGGTAGGACTTGTGCTAGGATTTTTAAAATCAGGAAGCCCAGACCTCCAAGCACACTGGAGCTGTGAAAGGCATCCAAAAGGGAGTGCAAAAGTGCCACAACATGGCTGCTTTCACAGCTTTTTCCTTAGGAAGAACCCTAATACCCGGCTGATTTACCTTCCTAGGGTTACTGTTAGGCTTGGGCCAAGGACTTTTAAAACCAGGAAGCCCTGTGCTCCAGGCACACTGCAGCTGTTCAAGGCATCCCAACGGGAGTGCAAAAGTGACACAACTTGGCTGCCTCCACTGCTATTTCCATGAGACCATCCCCAACCTTAGGCTGGTTTTCCTTCCTAGCGTTGAGTTTTGAGTTAGTCCTATGGTAAGTGTTCTTTTAATCAGAAAGCCCTGAGGTCCAAGAACACAGCAGCTGTGAAGGACTACCCAAGAAGAGCACAAAAGTACCACCACATGCCTGCCTCCACAGCTATTTCCTTGGGGACATCCCTAAATCCTGGCTGATTTGCCTTTCTCGTCGTCGGGTTGGGGTTAGGTAGGCCTTGTGCTAGGATTTTGAAAATCAGGAAGCCCAGACCTCCAGGCACACTGGAGCTGTGAAAGGCATCCAAAAGGGAGTGCAAAAGTGCCACAACATGGCTGCTTTCACAGCTTTTTTCTTGGCACCATCACTATACCTTCTCTGATATATCTCCCTAGGGTTAGGGTTAGGGTTCAGCCTAGGGCTAGGATTTTTTGAACCAGGAAGCCCTGTGTTCCAGGCTTCCTGTAGCTGCCAAAGGCATCCCAAAGGGAGCGCAGAAGTGCCACAACATGGCTGCTTTCACAGCTTTTTCCTTAGGAAGAACCCTAATACCCGGCTGATTTACCTTCCTAGGGTTACTGTTAGGCTTGGGCCAAGGACTTTTAAAACCAGGAAGCCCTGTGCTCCAGGCACACTGCAGCTGTTCAAGGCATCCCAACGGGAGTGCAAAAGTGACACAACTTGGCTGCCTCCACTGCTATTTCCATGAGACCATCCCCAACCTTAGGCTGGTTTTCCTTCCTAGCGTTGAGTTTTGAGTTGGTCCTATGGTAAGTGTTCTTTTAATCAGAAAGCCCTGAGGTCCAAGAACACAGCAGCTACGAAGGACTACCCAAGAAGAGCACAAAAGTACCACCACATGCCTGCCTCCACAGCTATTTCCTTGGGGACATCCCTAATTCCTGGCTGATTTGCCTTTCTCGTCGTCGGGTTGGGGTTAGGTAGGCCTTGTGCTAGGATTTTTAAAATCAGGAAGCCCAGACCTCCAGGCACACTGGAGCTGAGAAAGGCATCCAAAAGGGAGTGCAAAAGTGCCACAACATGGCTGCTTTCACAGCTTTTTTCTTGGCACCATCACTATACCTTCTCTGATATATCTCCCAAGGGTTAGGGTTAGGGTTCAGCCTAGGGCTAGGATTTTTTGAACCAGGAAGCCCTGTGTTCCAGGCTTACTGTAGCTGCCAAATGCATCCCAAAGGGAGCGCAGAAGTGCCACAACATGGCTGCTTTCACAGCTTTTTCCTTAGGAAGAACCCTAATACCCGGCTGATTTACCTTCCTAGGGTTACTGTTAGGCTTGGGCCAAGGACTTTTAAAATCAGGAAGCCCTGTGCTCCAGGCACACTGCAGCTGTTCAAGACATCCCAAGGGGAGCGCAAAAGTGACACAACTTGGCTGCCTCCACTGCTATTTCCATGAGACCATCCCCAACCTTAGGCTGATTTTCCTTCCTAGCGTTGAGGTTTGAGTTAGGCCTAGGGTTAGTGTTCTTTTAACCTGAAAGCCCTGAGTTCCAAGAACACAGCAGCTGCGAAGGACTACCCAAGAAGAGCACAAAAGTACCACCACATGCCTGCCTCCACAGCTATTTCCTTGGGGACATCCCTAATTCCTGGCTGATTTGCCTTTCTCGTTGTCGGGTTGGGGTTAGGTAGGCCTTGTGCTAGGATTTTTAAAATCAGGAAGCCCAGACCTCCAGGCACACTGGAGCTGTGAAAGGCATCCAAAAGGGAGTGCAAAAGTGCCACAACATGGCTGCTTTCACAGCTTTTTCCTTAGGAAGAACCCTAATACCCGGCTGATTTACCTTCCTAGGGTTACTGTTAGCCTTGGGCCAAGGACTTTTAAAACCAGGAAGCCCTGTGCTCCAGGCACACTGCAGCTGTTCAAGGCATCCCAACGGGAGCGTAAAAGTGACACAACTTGGCTGCCTCCACTGCTATTTCCATGAGACCATCCCCAACCTTAGGCTGGTTTTCCTTCCTAGCGTTGAGGTTTGAGTTAGGCCTAGGGTTAGGGTTCTTTCAACCAGAAAGCCCTGAGTTCCAAGAATACAGCAGCTGCGAAGGACTACCCAAGAAGAGCACAAAAGTACCACAACATGCCTGCCTCCACAGCTATTTCCTTGGGGACATCCCTAATTCCTGGCTGATTTGCCTTTCTCGTTGTCGGGTTGGGGTTAGGTAGGCCTTGTGCTAGGATTTTTAAAATCAGGAAGCCCAGACCTCCAGGCACACTGGAGCTGTGAAAGGCAGCCAAAATGGATTGCAAAAGTGCCACAACATGGCTGCTTTCACAGCTTTTTCCTTAGGAAGAACCCTAATACCCGGCTGATTTACCTTCCTAGGGTTACTGTTAGGCTTCGGCCTAGGACTTTTAAAACCAGGAAGCCCTGTGCTCCAGGAACACTGCAGCTGTTCAAGGCATCCCAATGGGAGTGCAAAAGTGACACAACTTGGCTGCCTCCACTGCTATTTCCATGAGACCATCCCGAATCATAGGCTGATTTTCCTTCCTAGCGTTGAGGTTTGAGTTAGGCCTAGGGTTAGAGTTTTTTAACCAGAAAGCCCTGAGTTCCAAGAACACAGCAGCTGCGAAGGACTACCCAAGAAGAGCACAAAAGTACCACAACATGCCTGCCTCCACAGCTATTTCCTTGGGGACATCCCTAATTCCTGGCTGATTTGCCTTTCTCGTCGTCGGGTTGGGGTTAGGTAGGCCTTGTGCTAGGATATTTAAAAGCAGGAAACCCAGACCTCCAAGCACACTGGAGCTGTGAAAGGCATCCAAAAGGGAGTGCAAAAGGGCCACAACATGGCTGCTTTCACAGGTTTTTTCTTGGCACCATCACTATACCTTCTCTGATATATCTCCCTAGGGTTAGGGTTAGGGTTCAGCCTAGGGCTAGGATTTTTTGAACCAGGAAGCCCTGTGTTCCAGGCTTACTGTAGCTGCCAAAGGCATCCAAGGGAGCGCAGAAGTGCCACAACATGGCTGCTTTCACAGCTTTTTCCTTAGGAAGAACCCTAATACCCGGCTGATTTACCTTCCTAGGGTTACTGTTAGGCTTGGGCCAAGGACTTTTAAAACCAGGAAGCCCTGTGCTCCAGGCACACTGCAGCTGTTCAAGGCATCCCAACGGGAGCGCAAAAGTGACACAACTTGGCTGCCTCCACTGCTATTTCCATGAGACCATCCTGAACCATAGGCTGATTTTCCTTCCTAGCGTTGAGGTTTGAGTTAGGCCTAGGGTTAGAGATTTTTAACCAGAAAGCCCTGAATACCAAGAACACAGCAGCTGCGAAGGACTACCCAAGAAGAGCACAAAAGTACCACCACATGCCTGCCTCCACAGCTATTTCCTTGGGGACATCCCTAATTCCTGGCTGATTTGCCTTTCTCGTTGTCGGGTTGGGGTTAGGTAGGCCTTGTGCTAGGATTTTTAAAATCAGGAAGCCCAGACCTCCAGGCACACTGGAGCTGTGAAGGACATCCAAAAGGGAGTGCAAAAGTGCCACAACATGGCTGCTTTCACAGCTTTTTCCTTAGGAAGAACCCTAATACCCGGCTGATTTACCTTCCTAGGGTTACTGTTAGGCTTGGGCCAAGGACTTTTAAAATCAGGAAGCCCTGTGTTCCAGGCACACTGCAGCTGTTCAAGGCATCCCAAGGGGAGCGCAAAAGTGACACAACTTGGCTGCCTCCACTGCTATTTCCATGAGACCATCCCCAACCTTAGGCTGGTTTTCCTTCCTAGCGTTGAGTTTTGAGTTAGGCCTAGGGTTAGTGTTCTTTTAACCTGAAAGCCCTGAGTTCCAAGAACACAGCAGCTGCAAAGGACTACCCAAGAAGAGCACAAAAGTACCACCACATGCCTGCCTCCACAGCTATTTCCTTGGGGACATCCCTAATTCCTGGCTGATTTGCCTTTCTCGTCGTCGGGTTGGGGTTAGGTAGGCCTTGTGTTAGGATTTTTAAAATCAGGAAGCCCAGACCTCCAGGCACACTGGAGCTGTGAAAGGCATCCAAAAGGGAGTGCAAAAGTGCCACAACATGGCTGCTTTCACAGCTTTTTCCTTAGGAAGAACCCTAATACCCGGCTGATTTACCTTCCTAGGGTTACTGTTAGGCTTGGGCCAAGGACTTTTAAAACCAGGAAGCCCTGTGCTCCAGGCACACTGCAGCTGTTCAAGGCATCCCAAGGGGAGCGCAAAAGTGACACAACTTGGCTGCCTCCACTGCTATTTCCATGAGACCATCCCCAACCTTAGGCTGGTTTTCCTTCCTAGCGTTGAGGTTTGAGTTAGGCCTAGGGTTAGGGTTCTTTCAACCAGAAAGCCCTGAGTTCCAAGAACACAGCAGCTGCGAAGGACTACCCAAGAAGAGCACAAAAGTACCACAACATGCCTGCCTCCACAGCTATTTCCTTGGGGACATCCCTAATTCCTGGCTGATTTGCCTTTCTCGTTGTCGGGTTGGGGTTAGGTAGGCCTTGTGCTAGGATATTTAAAAGCAGGAAACCCAGACCTCCAAGCACACTGGAGCTGTGAAAGGCATCCAATAGGGAGTGCAAAAGTGCCACAACATGGCTGCTTTCACAGCTTTTTTCTTGGCACCATCACTATACCTTCTCTGATATATCTCCCTAGGGTTAGGGTTAGGGTTCAGCCTAGGGCTAGGATTTTTTGAACCAGGAAGCCCTGTGTTCCAGGCTTACTGTAGCTGCCAAAGTCATCCAAGGGAGCGCAGAAGTGCCACAACATGGCTGCTTTCACAGCTTTTTCCTTAGGAAGAACCCTAATACCCGGCTGATTTACCTTCCTAGGGTTACTGTTAGGCTTGGGCCAAGTTCTTTTAAAACCAGGAAGCCCTGTGCTCCAGGCACACTGCAGCTGTTCAAGGCATCCCAAGGGGAGCGCAAAAGTGACACAACTTGGCTGCCTCCACTGCTATTTCCATGAGACCATCCTGAACCATAGGCTGATTTTCCTTCCTAGCGTTGAGGTTTGAGTTAGGCCTAGGGTTAGAGATTTTTAACCAGAAAGCCCTGAATACCAAGAACACAGCAGCTGCGAAGGACTACCCAAGAAGAGCACAAAAGTACCACCACATGCCTGCCTCCACAGCTATTTCCTTGGGGACATCCCTAATTCCTGGCTGATTTGCCTTTCTCGTTGTCGGGTTGGGGTTAGGTAGGCCTTGTGCTAGGATTTTTAAAATCAGGAAGCCCAGACCTCCAGGCACACTGGAGCTGTGAAAGACATCCAAAAGGGAGTGCAAAAGTGCCACAACATGGCTGCTTTCACAGCTTTTTCCTTAGGAAGAACCCTAATACCCGGCTGATTTACCTTCCTAGGGTTACTGTTAGGCTTGGGCCAAGGACTTTTAAAACCAGGAAGCCCTGTGTTCCAGGCACACTGCAGCTGTTCAAGGCATCCCAAGGGGAGCGCAAAAGTGACACAACTTGGCTGCCTCCACTGCTATTTCCATGAGACCATCCCCAACCTTAGGCTGGTTTTCCTTCCTAGCGTTGAGTTTTGAGTTAGGCCTAGGGTTAGTGTTCTTTTAACCTGAAAGCCCTGAGTTCCAAGAACACAGCAGCTGCGAAGGACTACCCAAGAAGAGCACAAAAGTACCACCACATGCCTGCCTCCACAGCTATTTCCTTGGGGACATCCCTAATTCCTGGCTGATTTGCCTTTCTCGTCGTCGGGTTGGGGTTAGGTAGGCCTTGTGTTAGGATTTTTAAAATCAGGAAGCCCAGACCTCCAGGCACACTGGAGCTGTGAAAGGCATCCAAAAGGGAGTGCAAAAGTGCCACAACATGGCTGCTTTCACAGCTTTTTCCTTAGGAAGAACCCTAATACCCGGCTGATTTACCTTCCTAGGGTTACTGTTAGGCTTGGGCCAAGGACTTTTAAAACCAGGAAGCCCTGTGCTCCAGGCACACTGCAGCTGTTCAAGGCATCCCAAGGGGAGCGCAAAAGTGACACAACTTGGCTGCCTCCACTGCTATTTCCATGAGACCATCCCCAACCTTAGGCTGGTTTTCCTTCCTAGCGTTGAGGTTTGAGTTAGGCCTAGGGTTAGGGTTCTTTCAACCAGAAAGCCCTGAGTTCCAAGAACACAGCAGCTGCGAAGGACTACCCAAGAAGAGCACAAAAGTACCACAACATGCCTGCCTCCACAGCTATTTCCTTGGGGACATCCCTAATTCCTGGCTGATTTGCCTTTCTCGTTGTCGGGTTGGGGTTAGGTAGGCCTTGTGCTAGGATATTTAAAAGCAGGAAACCCAGACCTCCAAGCACACTGGAGCTGTGAAAGGCATCCAATAGGGAGTGCAAAAGTGCCACAACATGGCTGCTTTCACAGCTTTTTTCTTGGCACCATCACTATACCTTCTCTGATATATCTCCCTAGGGTTAGGGTTAGGGTTCAGCCTAGGGCTAGGATTTTTTGAACCAGGAAGCCCTGTGTTCCAGGCTTACTGTAGCTGCCAAAGGCATCCCAAAGGGAGCGCAGAAGTGCCACAACATGGCTGCTTTCACAGCTTTTTCCTAAGGAAGAACCCTAATACCTGGCTGATTTACCTTCCTAGGGTTACTGTTAGGCTTGGGCCAAGGACTTTTAAAATCAGGAAGCCCTGTGCTCCAGGAACACTGCAGCTGTTCAAGGCATCCCAAGGGGAGCGCAAAAGTGACACAACTTGGCTGCCTCCACTGCTATTTCCATGAGACCATCCCCAACCATAGGCTGATTTTCCTTCCTAGCGTTGAGGTTTGAGTTAGGCCTAGGGTTAGAGTTTTTTAACCAGAAAGCCCTGAGTTCCAAGAACACAGCAGCTGCGAAGGACTACCCAAGAAGAGCACAAAAGTACCACAACATGCCCGCCTCCACAGCTATTTCCTTGGGGACATCCCTAATTCCTGGCTGATTTGCCTTTCTCGTCGTCGGGTTGGGGTTAGGTAGGCCTTGTGCTAGGATTTTTAAAATCAGGAAGCCCAGACCTCCAGGCACACTGGAGCTGTGAAAGGCATCCAAAAGGGAGTGCAAAAGTGCCACAACATGGCTGCTTTCACAGGTTTTTCCTTAGGAAGAACCCTAATCCCCAGCTGATTTACCTTCCTAGGGTTACTGTTAGGCTTGGGCCAAGGACTTTTAAAACCAGGAAGCCCTGTGCTCCAGGCACACTGCAGCTGTTCAAGGCATCCCAAGGGGAGCGCAAAAGTGACACAACTTGGCTGCCTCCACTGCTATTTCCATGAGACCATCCCCAACATTAGGCTGGTTTTCCTTCCTAGCGTTGAGGTTTGAGTTAGGCCTAGGGTTAGTGTTCTTTTAACCTGAAAGCCCTGAGTTCCAAGAACACAGCAGCTGCGAAGGACTACCCAAGAAGAGCACAAAAGTACCACCACATGCCTGCCTCCACAGCTATTTCCTTGGGGACATCCCTAATTCCTGGCTGATTTGCCTTTCTCGTTGTCGGGTTGGGGTTAGGTAGGCCTTGTGCTAGGATTTTTAAAATCAGGAAGCCCAGACCTCCAGGCACACTGGAGCTGTGAAAGGCAGCCAAAAGGGATTGCAAAAGTGCCACAACATGGCTGCTTTCACAGCTTTTTCCTTAGGAAGAACCCTAATACCCGGCTGATTTACCTTCTTAGGGTTACTGTTAGGTTTGGGCCAAGGACTTTTAAAACCGGGAAGCCCTGTGCTCCAGGCACACTGCAGCTGTTCAAGGCATCCCAAGGGGAGCGCAAAAGTGACACAACTTGGCTGCCTCCACTGCTATTTCCATGAGACCATCCCCAACCATAGGCTGATTTTCCTTCCTAGCGTTGAGGTTTCAGTAAGGCCTAGGGTTAGAGTTTTTTAACCAGAAAGCCCTGAGTTCCAAGAACACAGCAG
This sequence comes from Melospiza georgiana, assembly GCF_028018845.1. NCBI lineage: Eukaryota > Metazoa > Chordata > Aves > Passeriformes > Passerellidae > Melospiza > Melospiza georgiana. The sequence goes on from NC_080451.1 coordinate 1,797,204, forward strand.
ATGCGAAGGACTACCCAAGAAGAGCACAAAAGTACCACAACATGCCTGCCTCCACAGCTATTTCCTTGGGGACATCCCTAATTCCTGGCTGATTTGCCTTTCTCGTCGTCGGGTTGGGGTTAGGTAGGCCTTGTGCTAGGATATTTAAAAGCAGGAAACCCAGACCTCCAAGCACACTGGAGCTGTGAAAGGCATCCAATAGGGAGTGCAAAAGTGCCACAACATGGCTGCTTTCACAGCTTTTTTCTTGGCACCATCACTATACCTTCTCTGATATATCTCCCTAGGGTTAGGGTTAGGGTTCAGCCTAGGGCTAGGATTTTTTGAACCAGGAAGCCCTGTGTTCCAGGCTTACTGTAGCTGCCAAAGGCATCCCAAAGGGAGCGCAGAAGTGCCACAACATGGCTGCTTTCACAGCTTTTTCCTAAGGAAGAACCCTAATACCCGGCTGATTTACCTTCCTAGGGTTACTGTTAGGCTTGGGCCAAGGACTTTTAAAATCAGGAAGCCCTGTGCTCCAGGAACACTGCAGCTGTTCAAGGCATCCCAACGGGTGCGCAAAAGTGACACAACTTGGCTGCCTCCACTGCTATTTCCATGAGACCATCCCGAACCATAGGCTGATTTTCCTTCCTAGCGTTGAGGTTTGAGTTAGGCCTAGGGTTAGAGTTTTTTAACCAGAAAGCCCTGAGTTCCAAGAACACAGCAGCTGCGAAGGACTACCCAAGAAGAGCACAAAAGTACCACAACATGCCCGCCTCCACAGCTATTTCCTTGGGGACATCCCTAATTCCTGGCTGATTTGCCTTTCTCGTCGTCGGGTTGGGGTTAGGTAGGCCTTGTGCTAGGATTTTTAAAATCAGGAAGCCCAGACCTCCAGGCACACTGGAGCTGTGAAAGGCATCCAAAAGGGAGTGCAAAAGTGCCACAACATGGCTGCTTTCACAGCTTTTTCCTTAGGAAGAACCCTAATACCCGGCTGATTTACCTTCCTAGGGTTACTGTTAGGCTTGGGCCAAGGACTTTTAAAATCAGGAAGCCCTGTGCTCCAGGCACACTGCAGCTGTTCAAGGCATCCCAACGGGAGTGCAAAAGTGACACAACTTGGCTGCCTCCACTGCTATTTCCATGAGACCATCCTGAACCTTAGGCTGGTTTTCCTTCCTAGCGTTGAGTTTTGAGTTAGGCCTAGGGTTAGTGTTCTTTTAACCTGAAAGCCCTGAGTTCCAAGAACACAGCAGCTGCGAAGGACTACCCAAGAAGAGCACAAAAGTACCACCACATGCCTGCCTCCACAGCTATTTCCTTGGGGACATCCCTAATTCCTGGCTGATTTGCCTTTCTCGTCGTCGGGTTGGGGTTAGGTAGGCCTTGTGCTAGGATTTTTAAAATCAGGAAGCCCAGACCTCCAGGCACACTGGAGCTGTGAAAGGCATCCAAAAGGGAGTGCAAAAGTGCCACAACATGGCTGCTTTCACAGCTTTTTCCTTAGGAAGAACCCTAATACCCGGCTGATTTACCTTCCTAGGGTTACTGTTAGGCTTGGGCCAAGGACTTTTAAAATCAGGAAGCCCTGTGCTCCAGGAACACTGCAGCTGTTCAAGGCATCCCAATGGGAGTGCAAAAGTGACACAACTTGGCTGCCTCCACTGCTATTTCCATGAGACCATCCTGAACCATAGGCTGATTTTCCTTCCTAGCGTTGAGGTTTGAGTTAGGCCTAGGGTTAGAGTTTTTTAACCAGAAAGCCCTGAGTTCCAAGAACACAGCAGCTGCGAAGGACTACCCAAGAAGAGCACAAAAGTACCACAACATGCCCGCCTCCACAGCTATTTCCTTGGGGACATCCCTAATTCCTGGCTGATTTGCCTTTCATGTCGTCAGGTTGGGGATAGGTAGGACTTGTGCTAGGATTTTTAAAATCAGGAAGCCCAGACCTCCAAGCACACTGGAGCTGTGAAAGGCATCCAAAAGGGAGTGCAAAAGTGCCACAACATGGCTGCTTTCACAGCTTTTTCCTTAGGAAGAACCCTAATACCCGGCTGATTTACCTTCCTAGGGTTACTGTTAGGCTTGGGCCAAGGACTTTTAAAACCAGGAAGCCCTGTGCTCCAGGCACACTGCAGCTGTTCAAGGCATCCCAACGGGAGTGCAAAAGTGACACAACTTGGCTGCCTCCACTGCTATTTCCATGAGACCATCCCCAACCTTAGGCTGGTTTTCCTTCCTAGCGTTGAGTTTTGAGTTAGTCCTATGGTAAGTGTTCTTTTAATCAGAAAGCCCTGAGGTCCAAGAACACAGCAGCTGCGAAGGACTACCCAAGAAGAGCACAAAAGTACCACCACATGCCTGCCTCCACAGCTATTTCCTTGGGGACATCCCTAAATCCTGGCTGATTTGCCTTTCTCGTCGTCGGGTTGGGGTTAGGTAGGCCTTGTGCTAGGATTTTGAAAATCAGGAAGCCCAGACCTCCAGGCACACTGGAGCTGTGAAAGGCATCCAAAAGGGAGTGCAAAAGTGCCACAACATGGCTGCTTTCACAGCTTTTTTCTTGGCACCATCACTATACCTTCTCTGATATATCTCCCTAGGGTTAGGGTTAGGGTTCAGCCTAGGGCTAGGATTTTTTGAACCAGGAAGCCCTGTGTTCCAGGCTTCCTGTAGCTGCCAAAGGCATCCCAAAGGGAGCGCAGAAGTGCCACAACATGGCTGCTTTCACAGCTTTTTCCTTAGGAAGAACCCTAATACCCGGCTGATTTACCTTCCTAGGGTTACTGTTAGGCTTGGGCCAAGGACTTTTAAAACCAGGAAGCCCTGTGCTCCAGGCACACTGCAGCTGTTCAAGGCATCCCAACGGGAGTGCAAAAGTGACACAACTTGGCTGCCTCCACTGCTATTTCCATGAGACCATCCCCAACCTTAGGCTGGTTTTCCTTCCTAGCGTTGAGTTTTGAGTTGGTCCTATGGTAAGTGTTCTTTTAATCAGAAAGACCTGAGGTCCAAGAACACAGCAGCTACGAAGGACTACCCAAGAAGAGCACAAAAGTACCACCACATGCCTGCCTCCACAGCTATTTCCTTGGGGACATCCCTAATTCCTGGCTGATTTGCCTTTCTCGTCGTCGGGTTGGGGTTAGGTAGGCCTTGTGCTAGGATTTTTAAAATCAGGAAGCCCAGACCTCCAGGCACACTGGAGCTGAGAAATGCATCCAAAAGGGAGTGCAAAAGTGCCACAACATGGCTGCTTTCACAGCTTTTTTCTTGGCACCATCACTATACCTTCTCTGATATATCTCCCAAGGGTTAGGGTTAGGGTTCAGCCTAGGGCTAGGATTTTTTGAACCAGGAAGCCCTGTGTTCCAGGCTTACTGTAGCTGCCAAATGCATCCCAAAGGGAGCGCAGAAGTGCCACAACATGGCTGCTTTCACAGCTTTTTCCTTAGGAAGAACCCTAATACCCGGCTGATTTACCTTCCTAGGGTTACTGTTAGGCTTGGGCCAAGGACTTTTAAAATCAGGAAGCCCTGTGCTCCAGGCACACTGCAGCTGTTCAAGGCATCCCAAGGGGAGCGCAAAAGTGACACAACTTGGCTGCCTCCACTGCTATTTCCATGAGACCATCCCCAACCTTAGGCTGATTTTCCTTCCTAGCGTTGAGGTTTGAGTTAGGCCTAGGGTTAGTGTTCTTTTAACCTGAAAGCCCTGAGTTCCAAGAACACAGCAGCTGCGAAGGACTACCCAAGAAGAGCACAAAAGTACCACCACATGCCTGCCTCCACAGCTATTTCCTTGGGGACATCCCTAATTCCTGGCTGATTTGCCTTTCTCGTTGTCGGGTTGGGGTTAGGTAGGCCTTGTGCGAGGATTTTTAAAATCAGGAAGCCCAGACCTCCAGGCACACTGGAGCTGTGAAAGGCATCCAAAAGGGAGTGCAAAAGTGCCACAACATGGCTGCTTTCACAGCTTTTTCCTTAGGAAGAACCCTAATACCCGGCTGATTTACCTTCCTAGGGTTACTGTTAGCCTTGGGCCAAGGACTTTTAAAACCAGGAAGCCCTGTGCTCCAGGCACACTGCAGCTGTTCAAGGCATCCCAACGGGAGCGTAAAAGTGACACAACTTGGCTGCCTCCACTGCTATTTCCATGAGACCATCCCCAACCTTAGGCTGGTTTTCCTTCCTAGCGTTGAGGTTTGAGTTAGGCCTAGGGTTAGGGTTCTTTCAACCAGAAAGCCCTGAGTTCCAAGAATACAGCAGCTGCGAAGGACTACCCAAGAAGAGCACAAAAGTACCACAACATGCCTGCCTCCACAGCTATTTCCTTGGGGACATCCCTAATTCCTGGCTGATTTGCCTTTCTCGTTGTCGGGTTGGGGTTAGGTAGGCCTTGTGCTAGGATTTTTAAAATCAGGAAGCCCAGACCTCCAGGCACACTGGAGCTGTGAAAGGCAGCCAAAAGGGATTGCAAAAGTGCCACAACATGGCTGCTTTCACAGCTTTTTCCTTAGGAAGAACCCTAATACCCGGCTGATTTACCTTCCTAGGGTTACTGTTAGGCCTCGGCCTAGGACTTTTAAAACCAGGAAGGCCTGTGCTCCAGGAACACTGCAGCTGTTCAAGGCATCCCAATGGGAGTGCAAAAGTGACACAACTTGGCTGCCTCCACTGCTATTTCCATGAGACCATCCCGAATCATAGGCTGATTTTCCTTCCTAGCGTTGAGGTTTGAGTTAGGCCTAGGGTTAGAGTTTTTTAACCAGAAAGCCCTGAGTTCCAAGAACACAGCAGCTGCGAAGGACTACCCAAGAAGAGCACAAAAGTACCACAACATGCCTGCCTCCACAGCTATTTCCTTGGGGACATCCCTAATTCCTGGCTGATTTGCCTTTCTCGTCGTCGGGTTGGGGTTAGGTAGGCCTTGTGCTAGGATATTTAAAAGCAGGAAACCCAGACCTCCAAGCACACTGGAGCTGTGAAAGGCATCCAAAAGGGAGTGCAAAAGGGCCACAACATGGCTGCTTTCACAGGTTTTTTCTTGGCACCATCACTATACCTTCTCTGATATATCTCCCTAGGGTTAGGGTTAGGGTTCAGCCTAGGGCTAGGATTTTTTGAACCAGGAAGCCCTGTGTTCCAGGCTTACTGTAGCTGCCAAAGTCATCCAAGGGAGCGCAGAAGTGCCACAACATGGCTGCTTTCACAGCTTTTTCCTTAGGAAGAACCCTAATACCCGGCTGATTTACCTTCCTAGGGTTACTGTTAGGCTTGGGCCAAGGACTTTTAAAACCAGGAAGCCCTGTGCTCCAGGCACACTGCAGCTGTTCAAGGCATCCCAACGGGAGCGCAAAAGTGACACAACTTGGCTGCCTCCACTGCTATTTCCATGAGACCATCCTGAACCATAGGCTGATTTTCCTTCCTAGCGTTGAGGTTTGAGTTAGGCCTAGGGTTAGAGATTTTTAACCAGAAAGCCCTGAATACCAAGAACACAGCAGCTGCGAAGGACTACCCAAGAAGAGCACAAAAGTACCACCACATGCCTGCCTCCACAGCTATTTCCTTGGGGACATCCCTAATTCCTGGCTGATTTGCCTTTCTCGTTGTCGGGTTGGGGTTAGGTAGGCCTTGTGCTAGGATTTTTAAAATCAGGAAGCCCAGACCTCCAGGCACACTGGAGCTGTGAAGGACATCCAAAAGGGAGTGCAAAAGTGCCACAACATGGCTGCTTTCACAGCTTTTTCCTTAGGAAGAACCCTAATACCCGGCTGATTTACCTTCCTAGGGTTACTGTTAGGCTTGGGCCAAGGACTTTTAAAATCAGGAAGCCCTGTGTTCCAGGCACACTGCAGCTGTTCAAGGCATCCCAAGGGGAGCGCAAAAGTGACACAACTTGGCTGCCTCCACTGCTATTTCCATGAGACCATCCCCAACCTTAGGCTGGTTTTCCTTCCTAGCGTTGAGTTTTGAGTTAGGCCTAGGGTTAGTGTTCTTTTAACCTGAAAGCCCTGAGTTCCAAGAACACAGCAGCTGCGAAGGACTACCCAAGAAGAGCACAAAAGTACCACCACATGCCTGCCTCCACAGCTATTTCCTTGGGGACATCCCTAATTCCTGGCTGATTTGCCTTTCTCGTCGTCGGGTTGGGGTTAGGTAGGCCTTGTGTTAGGATTTTTAAAATCAGGAAGCCCAGACCTCCAGGCACACTGGAGCTGTGAAAGGCATCCAAAAGGGAGTGCAAAAGTGCCACAACATGGCTGCTTTCACAGCTTTTTCCTTAGGAAGAACCCTAATACCCGGCTGATTTACCTTCCTAGGGTTACTGTTAGGCTTGGGCCAAGGACTTTTAAAACCAGGAAGCCCTGTGCTCCAGGCACACTGCAGCTGTTCAAGGCATCCCAAGGGGAGCGCAAAAGTGACACAACTTGGCTGCCTCCACTGCTATTTCCATGAGACCATCCCCAACCTTAGGCTGGTTTTCCTTCCTAGCGTTGAGGTTTGAGTTAGGCCTAGGGTTAGGGTTCTTTCAACCAGAAAGCCCTGAGTTCCAAGAACACAGCAGCTGCGAAGGACTACCCAAGAAGAGCACAAAAGTACCACAACATGCCTGCCTCCACAGCTATTTCCTTGGGGACATCCCTAATTCCTGGCTGATTTGCCTTTCTCGTTGTCGGGTTGGGGTTAGGTAGGCCTTGTGCTAGGATATTTAAAAGCAGGAAACCCAGACCTCCAAGCACACTGGAGCTGTGAAAGGCATCCAATAGGGAGTGCAAAAGTGCCACAACATGGCTGCTTTCACAGCTTTTTTCTTGGCACCATCACTATACCTTCTCTGATATATCTCCCTAGGGTTAGGGTTAGGGTTCAGCCTAGGGCTAGGATTTTTTGAACCAGGAAGCCCTGTGTTCCAGGCTTACTGTAGCTGCCAAAGGCATCCCAAAGGGAGCGCAGAAGTGCCACAACATGGCTGCTTTCACAGCTTTTTCCTAAGGAAGAACCCTAATACCTGGCTGATTTACCTTCCTAGGGTTACTGTTAGGCTTGGGCCAAGGACTTTTAAAATCAGGAAGCCCTGTGCTCCAGGAACACTGCAGCTGTTCAAGGCATCCCAAGGGGAGCGCAAAAGTGACACAACTTGGCTGCCTCCACTGCTATTTCCATGAGACCATCCCGAACCATAGGCTGATTTTCCTTCCTAGCGTTGAGGTTTGAGTTAGGCCTAGGGTTAGAGTTTTTTAACCAGAAAGCCCTGAGTTCCAAGAACACAGCAGCTGCGAAGGACTACCCAAGAAGAGCACAAAAGTACCACAACATGCCCGCCTCCACAGCTATTTCCTTGGGGACATCCCTAATTCCTGGCTGATTTGCCTTTCTCGTCGTCGGGTTGGGGTTAGGTAGGCCTTGTGCTAGGATTTTTAAAATCAGGAAGCCCAGACCTCCAGGCATACTGGAGCTGTGAAAGGCATCCAAAAGGGAGTGCAAAAGTGCCACAACATGGCTGCTTTCACAGCTTTTTCCTTAGGAAGAACCCTAATCCCCAGCTGATTTACCTTCCTAGGGTTACTGTTAGGCTTGGGCCAAGGACTTTTAAAACCAGGAAGCCCTGTGCTCCAGGCACACTGCAGCTGTTCAAGGCATCCCAAGGGGAGCGCAAAAGTGACACAACTTGGCTGCCTCCACTGCTATTTCCATGAGACCATCCCCAACATTAGGCTGGTTTTCCTTCCTAGCGTTGAGTTTTGAGTTAGGCCTAGGGTTAGTGTTCTTTTAACCTGAAAGCCCTGAGTTCCAAGAACACAGCAGCTGCGAAGGACTACCCAAGAAGAGCACAAAAGTACCACCACATGCCTGCCTCCACAGCTATTTCCTTGGGGACATCCCTAATTCCTGGCTGATTTGCCTTTCTCGTTGTCGGGTTGGGGTTAGGTAGGCCTTGTGCTAGGATTTTTAAAATCAGGAAGCCCAGACCTCCAGGCACACTGGAGCTGTGAAAGGCAGCCAAAAGGGATTGCAAAAGTGCCACAACATGGCTGCTTTCACAGCTTTTTCCTTAGGAAGAACCCTAATACCCGGCTGATTTACCTTCTTAGGGTTACTGTTAGGTTTGGGCCAAGGACTTTTAAAACCAGGAAGCCCTGTGCTCCAGGCACACTGCAGCTGTTCAAGGCATCCCAACGGGAGCGCAAAAGTGACACAACTTGGCTGCCTCCACTGCTATTTCCATGAGACCATCCCCAACCATAGGCTGATTTTCCTTCCTAGCGTTGAGGTTTCAGTAAGGCCTAGGGTTAGAGTTTTCTAACCAGAAAGCCCTGAGTTCCAAGAACACAGCAGATGCGTAGGACCACCCAAGAAGAGCACAAAAGTACCACCACATGCCTGCCTCCACAGCTATTTCCTTGGGGACATCCCTAATTCCTGGCTGATTTGCCTTTCTCGTTGTCGGGTTGGGGTTAGGTAGGCCTTGTGCTAGGATATTTAAAAGCAGGAAACCCAGACCTCCAAGCACACTGGAGCTGTGAAAGGCATCCAATAGGGAGTGCAAAAGTGCCACAACATGGCTGCTTTCACAGCTTTTTTCTTGGCACCATCACTATACCTTCTCTGATATATCTCCCTAGGGTTAGGGTTAGGGTTCAGCCTAGGGCTAGGATTTTTTGAACCAGGAAGCCCTGTGTTCCAGGCTTACTGTAGCTGCCAAAGGCATCCCAAAGGGAGCGCAGAAGTGCCACAACATGGCTGCTTTCACAGCTTTTTCCTAAGGAAGAACCCTAATACCCGGCTGATTTACCTTCCTAGGGTTACTGTTAGGCTTGGGCCAAGGACTTTTAAAATCAGGAAGCCCTGTGCTCCAGGAACACTGCAGCTGTTCAAGGCATCCCAACGGGTGCGCAAAAGTGACACAACTTGGCTGCCTCCACTGCTATTTCCATGAGACCATCCCGAACCATAGGCTGATTTTCCTTCCTAGCGTTGAGGTTTGAGTTAGGCCTAGGGTTAGAGTTTTTTAACCAGAAAGCCCTGAGTTCCAAGAACACAGCAGCTGCGAAGGACTACCCAAGAAGAGCACAAAAGTACCACAACATGCCCGCCTCCACAGCTATTTCCTTGGGGACATCCCTAATTCCTGGCTGATTTGCCTTTCTCGTCGTCGGGTTGGGGTTAGGTAGGCCTTGTGCTAGGATTTTTAAAATCAGGAAGCCCAGACCTCCAGGCACACTGGAGCTGTGAAAGGCATCCAAAAGGGAGTGCAAAAGTGCCACAACATGGCTGCTTTCACAGCTTTTTCCTTAGGAAGAACCCTAATCCCCAGCTGATTTACCTTCCTAGGGTTACTGTTAGGCTTGGGCCAAGGACTTTTAAAACCAGGAAGCCCTGTGCTCCAGGCACACTGCAGCTGTTCAAGGCATCCCAAGGGGAGCGCAAAAGTGACACAACTTGGCTGCCTCCACTGCTATTTCCATGAGACCATCCCCAACATTAGGCTGGTTTTCCTTCCTAGCATTGAGTTTTGAGTTAGGCCTAGGGTTAGTGTTCTTTTAACCTGAAAGCCCTGAGTTCCAAGAACACAGCAGCTGCGAAGGACTACCCAAGAAGAGCACAAAAGTACCACCACATGCCTGCCTCCACAGCTATTTCCTTGGGGACATCCCTAATTCCTGGCTGATTTGCCTTTCTCGTTGTCGGGTTGGGGTTAGGTAGGCCTTGTGCTAGGATTTTTAAAATCAGGAAGCCCAGACCTCCAGGCACACTGGAGCTGTGAAAGGCAGCCAAAAGGGATTGCAAAAGTGCCACAACATGGCTGCTTTCACAGCTTTTTCCTTAGGAAGAACCCTAATACCCGGCTGATTTACCTTCCTAGGGTTACTGTTAGGCTTGGGCCAAGGACTTTTAAAACCAGGAAGCCCTGTGCTCCAGGCACACTGCAGCTGTTCAAGGCATCCCAACGGGAGCGCAAAAGTGACACAACTTGGCTGCCTCCACTGCTATTTCCATGAGACCATCCCCAACCATAGGCTGATTTTCCTTCCTAGCGTTGAGGTTTCAGTAAGGCCTAGGGTTAGAGTTTTTTAACCAGAAAGCCCTGAGTTCCAAGAACACAGCAGATGCGAAGGACCACCCAAGAAGAGCACAAAAGTACCACCACATGCCTGCCTCCACAGCTATTTCCTTGGGGACATCCCTAATTCCTGGCTGATTTGCCTTTCTCGTTGTCGGGTTGGGGTTAGGTAGGCCTTGTGCTAGGATATTTAAAAGCAGGAAACCCAGACCTCCAAGCACACTGGAGCTGTGAAAGGCATCCAAAAGGGAGTGCAAAAGTGCCACAACATGGCTGCTTTCACAGCTTTTTTCTGTGCACCAACACTATACCTTCTCTGATATATCTCCCTAGGGTTAGGGTTAGGGTTCAGCCTAGGGCTAGGATTTTTTGAACCAGGAAGCCCTGTGTTCCAGGCTTACTGTAGCTGTCAAAGGCATCCCAAAGGGAGCGCAGAAGTGCCACAACATGGCTGCTTTCACAGCTTTTTCCTTAGGAAGAACCCTAATACCCGGCTGATTTACCTTCCTAGGGTTACTGTTAGGCTTGGGCCAAGGACTTTGAAAACCAGGAAGCCCTGTGCTCCAGGCACACTGCAGCTGTTCAAGGCATCCCAAGGGGAGCGCAAAAGTGACACAACTTGGCTGCCTCCACTGCTATTTCCATGAGACCATCCCCAACCTTAGGCTGATTTTCCTTCCTAGCGTTGAGGTTTGAGTTAGGCCTAGGGTTAGGGTTCTTTCAACCAGAAAGCCCTGAGTTCCAAGAATACAGCATCTGCGAAGGACTACCCAAGAAGAGCACAAAAGTACCACAACATGCCTGCCTCCCCAGCTACTTAATTGGGCACATCCCTAATTCCTGGCTGATTTGCCTTTCTCGTTGTCGGGTTGGGGTTAGGTAGGCCTTGTGCTAGGATTTTGAAAATCAGGAAGCCCAGACCTCCAGGCACACTGGAGCTGTGAAAGGCATCCAAAAGGGAGTGCAAAAGTGCCACAACATGGCTGCTTTCACAGCTTTTTCCTTAGGAAGAACCCTAATACCCGGCTGATTTACCTTCCTAGGGTTACTGTTAGCCTTGGGCCAAGGACTTTTAAAACCAGGAAGCCCTGTGCTCCAGGCACACTGCAGCTGTTCAAGGCATCCCAAGGGGAGCGTAAAAGTGACACAACTTGGCTGCCTCCACTGCTATTTCCATGAGACCATCCCCAACCTTAGGCTGGTTTTCCTTCCTAGCGTTGAGGTTTGAGTTAGGCCTAGGGTTAGGGTTCTTTCAACCAGAAAGCCCTGAGTTCCAAGAATACAGCAGCTGCGAAGGACTACCCAAGAAGAGCACAAAAGTACCACCACATGCCTGCCTCCACAGCTATTTCCTTGGGGACATCCCTAATTCCTGGCTGATTTGCCTTTCTCGTCGTCGGGTTGGGGTTAGGTAGGCCTTGTGCTAGGATTTTTAAAATCAGGAAGCCCAGAGCTCCAGGCACACTGGAGCTGTGAAAGGCAGCCAAAAGGGATTGCAAAAGTGCCACAACATGGCTGCTTTCACAGCTTTTTCCTTAGGAAGAACCCTAATACCCGGCTGATTTACCTTCCTGTGGTTACTGTTAGGCTTCGGCCTAGGACTTTTAAAACCAGGAAGCCCTGTGCTCCAGGCACACTGCAGCTGTTCAAGGCATCCCAATGGGAGTGCAAAAGTGACACAACTTGGCTGCCTCCACTGCTATTTCCATGAGACCATCCCGAATCATAGGCTGATTTTCCTTCCTAGCGTTGAGGTTTGAGTTAGGCCTAGGGTTAGAGTTTTAAAACCAGAAAGCCCTGAGTTCCAAGAACACAGCAGCTGCGAAGGACTACCCAAGAAGAGCACAAAAGTACCACCACATGCCTGCCTCCACAGCTATTTCCTTGGGGACATCCCTAATTCCTGGCTGATTTGCCTTTCTCGTCGTCGGGTTGCGGTTAGGTAGGCCTTGTGCTAGGATTTTTAAAATCAGGAAGCCCAGACCTCCAGGCACACTGGAGCTGTGAAAGGCATCCAAAAGGGAGTGCAAAAGTGCCACAACATGGCTGCTTTCACAGCTTTTTTCTTGGCACCATCACTATACCTTCTCTGATATATCTCCCTAGGGTTAGGGTTAGGGTTCAGCCTAGGGCTAGGATTTTTTGAACCAGGAAGCCCTGTGTTCCAGGCTTACTGTAGCTGCCAAAGTCATCCAAGGGAGCGCAGAAGTGCCACAACATGGCTGCTTTCACAGCTTTTTCCTTAGGAAGAACCCTAATACCCGGCTGATTTACCTTCCTAGGGTTACTGTTAGGCTTGGGCCAAGGACTTTTAAAACCAGGAAGCCCTGTGCTCCAGGCACACTGCAGCTGTTCAAGGCATCCCAAGGGGAGCGCAAAAGTGACACAACTTGGCTGCCTCCACTGCTATTTCCATGAGACCATCCCGAACCATAGGCTGACTTTCCTTCCTAGCGTTGAGGTTTGAGTTAGGCCTAGGGTTAGAGATTTTTAACCAGAAAGCCCTGAATACCAAGAACACAGCAGCAGCGAAGGACTACCCAAGAAGAGCACAAAAGTACCACCACATGCCTGCCTCCACAGCTATTTCCTTGGGGACATCCCTAATTCCTGGCTGATTTGCCTTTCTCGTCGTCGGGTTGGGGTTAGGTAGGCCTTGTGCTAGGATATTTAAAAGCAGGAAACCCAGACCTCCAAGCACACTGGAGCTGTGAAAGGCATCCAAAAGGGAGTGCAAAAGTGCCACAACATGGCTGCTTTCACAGCTTTTTCCTTAGGAAGAACCCTAATACCCGGCTGATTTACCTTCCTACGGTTACTGTTAGGCTTGGGCCAAGGACTTTTAAAATCAGGAAGCCCTGTGCTCCAGGCACACTGCAGCTGTTCAAGGCATCCCAAGGGGAGCGCAAAAGTGACACAACTTGGCTGCCTCCACTGCTATTTCCATGAGACCATCCCCAACCTTAGGCTGGTTTTCCTTCCTAGCGTTGAGTTTTGAGTTAGGCCTAGGGTTAGTGTTCTTTTAACCTGAAAGCCCTGAGTTCCAAGAACACAGCAGCTGCGAAGGACTACCCAAGAAGAGCACAAAAGTACCACCACATGCCTGCCTCCACAGCTATTTCCTTGGGGACATCCCTAATTCCTGGCTGATTTGCCTTTCTCGTTGTCGGGTTGGGGTTAGGTAGGCCTTGTGCTAGGATTTTTAAAATCAGGAAGCCCAGACCTCCAGGCACACTGGAGCTGTGAAAGGCATCCAAAAGGGAGTGCAAAAGTGCCACAACATGGCTGCTTTCACAGCTTTTTCCTTAGGAAAACCCTAATACCCGGCTGATTTACCTTCCTAGGGTTACTGTTAGCCTTGGGCCAAGGACTTTTAAAACCAGGAAGCCCTGTGCTCCAGGCACACTGCAGCTGTTCAAGGCATCCCAAGGGGAGCGTAAAAGTGACACAACTTGGCTGCCTCCACTGCTATTTCCATGAGACCATCCCGAATCATAGGCTGATTTTCCTTCCTAGCGTTGAGGTTTGAGTTAGGCCTAGGGTTAGAGTTTTAAAACCAGAAAGCCCTGAGTTCCAAGAACACAGCAGCTGCGAAGGACTACCCAAGAAGAGCACAAAAGTACCACAACATGCCTGCCTCCACAGCTATTTCCTTGGGGACATCCCTAATTCCTGGCTGATTTGCCTTTCTCGTCGTCGGGTTGGGGTTAGGTAGGCCTTGTGCTAGGATATTTAAAAGCAGGAAACCCAGACCTCCAAGCACACTGGAGCTGTGAAAGGCATCCAAAAGGGAGTGCAAAAGGGCCACAACATGGCTGCTTTCACAGCTTTTTTCTTGGCACCATCACTATACCTTCTCTGATATATCTCCCTAGGGTTAGGGTTAGGGTTCAGCCTAGGGCTAGGATTTTTAAAATCAGGAAGCCCAGAGCTCCAGGCACACTGGAGCTGCCAAAGTCATCCAAGGGAGCGCAGAAGTGCCACAACATGGCTGCTTTCACAGCTTTTTCCTTAGGAAGAACCCTAATACCCGGCTGATTTACCTTCCTAGGGTTACTGTTAGGCTTGGGCCAAGGACTTTTAAAACCAGGAAGCCCTGTGCTCCAGGCACACTGCAGCTGTTCAAGGCATCCCAACGGGAGCGCAAAAGTGACACAACTTGGCTGCCTCCACTGCTATTTCCATGAGACCATCCCGAACCATAGGCTGATTTTCCTTCCTAGCGTTGAGGTTTGAGTTAGGCCTAGGGTTAGAGTTTTTTAACCAGAAAGCCCTGAGTTCCAAGAACACAGCAGCTGCGAAGGACTACCCAAGAAGAGCACAAAAGTACCACAACATGCCTGCCTCCACAGCTATTTCCTTGGGGACATCCCTAATTCCTGGCTGATTTGCCTTTCTCGTCATCGGGTTGGGGTTAGGTAGGCCTTGTGCTAGGATTTTTAAAATCAGGAAGCCCAGACCTCCAGGCACACTGGAACTGTGAAAGGCATCCAAAAGGGAGTGCAAAAGTGCCACAACATGGCTGCTTTCACAGCTTTTTCCTTAGGAAGAACCCTAATCCCCAGCTGATTTACCTTCCTAGGGTTACTGTTAGGCTTGGGCCAAGGACTTTTAAAACCAGGAAGCCCTGTGCTCCAGGCACACTGCAGCTGTTCAAGGCATCCCAAGGGGAGCGCAAAAGTGACACAACTTGGCTGCCTCCACTGCTATTTCCATGAGACCATCCCCAACATTAGGCTGGTTTTCCTTCCTAGCGTTGAGTTTTGAGTTAGGCCTAGGGTTAGTGTTCTTTTAACCTGAAAGCCCTGAGTTCCAAGAACACAGCAGCTGCGAAGGACTACCCAAGAAGAGCACAAAAGTACCACCACATGCCTGCCTCCACAGCTATTTCCTTGGGGACATCCCTAATTCCTGGCTGATTTGCCTTTCTCGTTGTCGGGTTGGGGTTAGGTAGGCCTTGTGCTAGGATTTTTAAAATCAGGAAGCCCAGACCTCCAGGCACACTGGAGCTGTGAAAGGCAGCCAAAAGGGATTGCAAAAGTGCCATAACATGGCTGCTTTCACAGCTTTTTCCTTAGGAAGAACCCTAATACCCGGCTGATTTACCTTCCTAGGGTTACTGTTAGGTTTGGGCCAAGGACTTTTAAAACCAGGAAGCCCTGTGCTCCAGGCACACTGCAGCTGTTCAAGGCATCCCAACGGGAGCGCAAAAGTGACAGACCTTGGCTGCCTCCACTGCTATTTCCATGAGACCATCCCCAACCATAGGCTGATTTTCCTTCCTAGCGTTGAGGTTTCAGTAAGGCCTAGGGTTAGAGTTTTAAAACCAGAAAGCCCTGAGTTCCAAGAATACAGCATCTGCGAAGGACTACCCAAGAAGAGCACAAAAGTACCACAACATGCCTGCCTCCCCAGCTATTTCATTGGGCACATCCCTAATTCCTGGCTGATTTGCCTTTCTCGTCGTCGGGTTGGGGTTAGGTAGGCCTTGTGCTAGGATATTTAAAAGCAGGAAACCCAGACCTCCAGGCACACTGGAGCTGTGAAAGGCATCCAAAAGGGAGTGCAAAAGGGCCACAACATGGCTGCTTTCACAGCTTTTTTCTTGGCACCATCACTATACCTTCTCTGATATATCTCCCTAGGGTTAGGGTTAGGGTTCAGCCTAGGGCTAGGATTTTTAAAATCAGGAAGCCCAGAGCTCCAGGCACACTGGAGCTGCCAAAGTCATCCAAGGGAGCGCAGAAGTGCCACAACATGGCTGCTTTCACAGCTTTTTCCTTAGGAAGAACCCTAATACCCGGCTGATTTACCTTCCTAGGGTTACTGTTAGGCTTGGGCCAAGGACTTTTAAAACCAGGAAGCCCTGTGCTCCAGGCACACTGCAGCTGTTCAAGGCATCCCAACGGGAGCGCAAAAGTGACACAACTTGGCTGCCTCCACTGCTATTTCCATGAGACCATCCCGAACCATAGGCTGATTTTCCTTCCTAGCGTTGAGGTTTGAGTTAGGCCTAGGGTTAGTGTTCTTTTAACCTGAAAGCCCTGAGTTCCAAGAACACAGCAGCTGCGAAGGACTACCCAAGAAGAGCACAAAAGTACCACCACATGCCTGCCTCCACAGCTATTTCCTTGGGGACATCCCTAATTCCTGGCTGATTTGCCTTTCTCGTTGTCGGGTTGGGGTTAGGTAGGCCTTGTGCTAGGATTTTTAAAATCAGGAAGCCCAGACCTCCAGGCACACTGGAGCTGTGAAAGGCAGCCAAAAGGGATTGCAAAAGTGCCACAACATGGCTGCTTTCACAGCTTTTTCCTTAGGAAGAACCCTAATACCCGGCTGATTTACCTTCCTAGGGTTACTGTTAGGTTTCGGCCAAGGACTTTTAAAACCAGGAAGCCCTGTGCTCCAGGCACACTGCAGCTGTTCAAGGCATCCCAACGGGAGCGCAAAAGTGACACAACTTGGCTGCCTCCACTGCTATTTCCATGAGACCATCCCCAACCATAGGCTGATTTTCCTTCCTAGCGTTGAGGTTTCAGTAAGGCCTAGGGTTAGAGTTTTTTAACCAGAAAGCCCTGAGTTCCAAGAACACAGCAGATGCGAAGGACCACCCAAGAAGAGCACAAAAGTACCACAACATGCCTGCCTCCACAGCTATTTCCTTGGGGACATCCCTAATTCCTGGCTGATTTGCCTTTCTCGTTGTCGGGTTGGGGTTAGGTAGGCCATGTGCTAGGATATTTACAAGCAGGAAACCCAGACCTCCAAGCACACTGGAGCTGTGAAAGGCATCCAAAAGGGAGTGCAAAAGTGCCACAACATGGCTGCTTTCACAGCTTTTTTCTGTGCACCAACACTATACCTTCTCTGATATATCTCCCTAGGGTTAGGGTTAGGGTTCAGCCTAGGGCTAGGATTTTTTGAACCAGGAAGCCCTGTGTTCCAGGCTTACTGTAGCTGCCAAAGGCATCCCAAAGGGAGCGCAGAAGTGCCACAACATGGCTGCTTTCACAGCTTTTTCCTTAGGAAGAACCCTAATACCCGGCTGATTTACCTTCCTAGGGTTACTGTTAGCCTTGGGCCAAGGACTTTTAAAACCAGGAAGCCCTGTGCTCCAGGCACACTGCAGCTGTTCAAGGCATCCCAAGGGGAGCGCAAAAGTGACACAACTTGGCTGCCTCCACTGCTATTTCCATGAGACCATCCTGAACCATAGGCTGATTTTCCTTCCTAGCGTTGAGGTTTGAGTTAGGCCTAGGGTTAGAGTTTTAAAACCAGAAAGCCCTGAGTTCCAAGAATACAGCATCTGCGAAGGACTACCCAAGAAGAGCACAAAAGTACCACAACATGCCTGCCTCCCCAGCTATTTCATTGGGCACATCCCTAATTCCTGGCTGATTTGCCTTTCTCGTCGTCGGGTTGGGGTTAGGTAGGCCTTGTGCTAGGATATTTAAAAGCAGGAAACCCAGACCTCCAGGCACACTGGAGCTGTGAAAGGCATCCAAAAGGGAGTGCAAAAGTGCCACAACATGGCTGCTTTCACAGCTTTTTTCTTGGCACCATCACTATACCTTCTCTGATATATCTCCCTAGGGTTAGGGTTAGGGTTCAGCCTAGGGCTAGGATTTTTTGAACCAGGAAGCCCTGTGTTCCAGGCTTACTGTAGCTGCCAAATGCATCCCAAAGGGAGCGCAGAAGTGCCACAACATGGCTGCTTTCACAGCTTTTTCCTTAGGAAGAACCCTAATACCCGGCTGATTTACCTTCCTAGGGTTACTGTTAGGCTTGGGCCAAGGACTTTTAAAACCAGGAAGCCCTGTGCTCCAGGCACACTGCAGCTGTTCAAGGCATCCCAAGGGGAGCGCAAAAGTGACACAACTTGGCTGCCTCCACTGCTATTTCCATGAGACCATCCCCAACCTTAGGCTGGTTTTCCTTCCTAGCGTTGAGTTTTGAGTTAGGCCTAGGGTTAGTGTTCTTTTAACCTGAAAGCCCTGAGTTCCAAGAACACAGCAGCTGCGAAGGACTACCCAAGAAGAGCACAAAAGTACCACCACATGCCTGCCTCCACAGCTATTTCCTTGGGGACATCCCTAATTCCTGGCTGATTTGCCTTTCTCGTTGTCGGGTTGGGGTTAGGTAGGCCTTGTGCTAGGATTTTTAAAATCAGGAAGCCCAGACCTCCAGGCACACTGGAGCTGTGAAAGGCATCCAAAAGGGAGTGCAAAAGTGCCACAACATGGCTGCTTTCACAGCTTTTTCCTTAGGAAGAACCCTAATACCCGGCTGATTTACCTTCCTAGGGTTACTGTTAGCCTTGGGCCAAGGACTTTTAAAACCAGGAAGCCCTGTGCTCCAGGCACACTGCAGCTGTTCAAGGCATCCCAAGGGGAGCGCAAAAGTGACACAACTTGGCTGCCTCCACTGCTATTTCCATGAGACCATCCCCAACCTTAGGCTGGTTTTCCTTCCTAGCGTTGAGGTTTGAGTTAGGCCTAGGGTTAGGGTTCTTTCAACCAGAAAGCCCTGAGTTCCAAGAATACAGCAGCTGCGAAGGACTACCCAAGAAGAGCACAAAAGTACCACCACATGCCTGCCTCCACAGCTATTTCCTTGGGGACATCCCTAATTCCTGGCTGATTTGCCTTTCTCGTCATCGGGTTGGGGTTAGGTAGGCCTTGTGCTAGGATTTTTAAAATCAGGAAGCCCAGACCTCCAGGCACACTGGAGCTGTGAAAGGCATCCAAAAGGGAGTGCAAAAGTGCCACAACATGGCTGCTTTCACAGCTTTTTTCTTGGCACCATCACTATACCTTCTCTGATATATCTCCCTAGGGTTAGGGTTAGGGTTCAGCCTAGGGCTAGGATTTTTTGAACCAGGAAGCCCTGTGTTCCAGGCTTACTGTAGCTGCCAAAGGCATCCCAAAGGGAGCGCAGAAGTGCCACAACATGGCTGCTTTCACAGCTTTTTCCTAAGGAAGAACCCTAATACCCGGCTGATTTACCTTCCTAGGGTTACTGTTAGGCTTGGGCCAAGGACTTTTAAAATCAGGAAGCCCTGTGCTCCAGGAACACTGCAGCTGTTCAAGGCATCCCAAGGGGAGCGCAAAAGTGACACAACTTGGCTGCCTCCACTGCTATTTCCATGAGACCATCCCCAACCTTAGGCTGATTTTCCTTCCTAGCGTTGAGGTTTGAGTTAGGCCTAGGGTTAGAGTTTTTTAACCAGAAAGCCCTGAGTTCCAAGAACACAGCAGCTGCGAAGGACTACCCAAGAAGAGCACAAAAGTACCACAACATGCCTGCCTCCACAGCTATTTCCTTGGGGACATCCCTAATTCCTGGCTGATTTGCCTTTCTCGTTGTCGGGTTGGGGTTAGGTAGGCCTTGTGCTAGGATTTTTAAAATCAGGAAGCCCAGACCTCCAGGCACACTGGAGCTGTGAAAGGCAGCCAAAAGGGATTGCAAAAGTGCCACAACATGGCTGCTTTCACAGCTTTTTCCTTAGGAAGAACCCTAATACCCGGCTGATTTACCTTCCTAGGGTTACTGTTAGGTTTGGGCCAAGGACTTTTAAAACCAGGAAGCCCTGTGCTCCAGGCACACTGCAGCTGTTCAAGGCATCCCAACGGGAGCGCAAAAGTGACACAACTTGGCTGCCTCCACTGCTATTTCCATGAGACCATCCCCAACCATAGGCTGATTTTCCTTCCTAGCGTTGAGGTTTCAGTAAGGCCTAGGGTTAGAGTTTTTTAACCAGAAAGCCCTGAGTTCCAAGAACACAGCAGATGCGAAGGACCACCCAAGAAGAGCACAAAAGTACCACAACATGCCTGCCTCCACAGCTATTTCCTTGGGGACATCCCTAATTCCTGGCTGATTTGCCTTTCTCGTTGTCGGGTTGGGGTTAGGTAGGCCTTGTGCTAGGATATTTAAAAGCAGGAAACCCAGACCTCCAAGCACACTGGAGCTGTGAAAGGCATCCAATAGGGAGTGCAAAAGTGCCACAACATGGCTGCTTTCACAGCTTTTTTCTTGGCACCATCACTATACCTTCTCTGATATATCTCCCTAGGGTTAGGATTAGGGTTCAGCCTAGGGCTAGGATTTTTTGAACCAGGAAGCCCTGTGTTCCAGGCTTACTGTAGCTGCCAAAGGCATCCCAAAGGGAGCGCAGAAGTGCCACAACATGGCTGCTTTCACAGCTTTTTCCTAAGGAAGAACCCTAATACCCGGCTGATTTACCTTCCTAGGGTTACTGTTAGGCTTGGGCCAAGGACTTTTAAAATCAGGAAGCCCTGTGCTCCAGGAACACTGCAGCTGTTCAAGGCATCCCAACGGGTGCGCAAAAGTGACACAACTTGGCTGCCTCCACTGCTATTTCCATGAGACCATCCCGAACCATAGGCTGATTTTCCTTCCTAGCGTTGAGGTTTGAGTTAGGCCTAGGGTTAGAGTTTTTTAACCAGAAAGCCCTGAGTTCCAAGAACACAGCAGCTGCGAAGGACTACCCAAGAAGAGCACAAAAGTACCACAACATGCCCGCCTCCACAGCTATTTCCTTGGGGACATCCCTAATTC
This sequence comes from Melospiza georgiana, assembly GCF_028018845.1. NCBI lineage: Eukaryota > Metazoa > Chordata > Aves > Passeriformes > Passerellidae > Melospiza > Melospiza georgiana. The sequence continues at coordinate 1,817,841 of NC_080451.1, forward strand.
CTGGCTGATTTGCCTTTCTCGTCATCGGGTTGGGGTTAGGTAGGCCTTGTGCTAGGATTTTTAAAATCAGGAAGCCCAGACCTCCAGGCACACTGGAGCTGTGAAAGGCATCCAAAAGGGAGTGCAAAAGTGCCACAACATGGCTGCTTTCACAGCTTTTTCCTTAGGAAGAACCCTAATCCCCAGCTGATTTACCTTCCTAGGGTTACTGTTAGGCTTGGGCCAAGGACTTTTAAAACCAGGAAGCCCTGTGCTCCAGGAACACTGCAGCTGTTCAAGGCATCCCAAGGGGAGCGCAAAAGTGACACAACTTGGCTGCCTCCACTGCTATTTCCATGAGACCATCCCCAACATTAGGCTGGTTTTCCTTCCTAGCGTTGAGTTTTGAGTTAGGCCTAGGGTTAGTGTTCTTTTAACCTGAAAGCCCTGAGTTCCAAGAACACAGCAGCTGCGAAGGACTACCCAAGAAGAGCACAAAAGTACCACCACATGCCTGCCTCCACAGCTATTTCCTTGGGGACATCCCTAATTCCTGGCTGATTTGCCTTTCTCGTTGTCGGGTTGGGGTTAGGTAGGCCTTGTGCTAGGATTTTTAAAATCAGGAAGCCCAGACCTCCAGGCACACTGGAGCTGTGAAAGGCAGCCAAAAGGGATTGCAAAAGTGCCACAACATGGCTGCTTTCACAGCTTTTTCCTTAGGAAGAACCCTAATACCCGGCTGATTTACCTTCCTAGGGTTACTGTTAGGCTTGGGCCAAGGACTTTTAAAACCAGGAAGCCCTGTGCTCCAGGCACACTGCAGCTGTTCAAGGCATCCCAACGGGAGCGCAAAAGTGACACAACTTGGCTGCCTCCACTGCTATTTCCATGAGACCATCCCCAACCATAGGCTGATTTTCCTTCCTAGCGTTGAGGTTTCAGTAAGGCCTAGGGTTAGAGTTTTTTAACCAGAAAGCCCTGAGTTCCAAGAACACAGCAGATGCGAAGGACCACCCAAGAAGAGCACAAAAGTACCACAACATGCCTGCCTCCACAGCTATTTCCTTGGGGACATCCCTAATTCCTGGCTGATTTGCCTTTCTCGTTGTCGGGTTGGGGTTAGGTAGGCCTTGTGCTAGGATATTTAAAAGCAGGAAACCCAGACCTCCAAGCACACTGGAGCTGTGAAAGGCATCCAAAAGGGAGTGCAAAAGTGCCACAACATGGCTGCTTTCACAGCTTTTTTCTGTGCACCAACACTATACCTTCTCTGATATATCTCCCTAGGGTTAGGGTTAGGGTTCAGCCTAGGGCTAGGATTTTTTGAACCAGGAAGCCCTGTGTTCCAGGCTTACTGTAGCTGCCAAATGCATCCCAAAGGGAGCGCAGAAGTGCCACAACATGGCTGCTTTCACAGCTTTTTCCTTAGGAAGAACCCTAATACCCGGCTGATTTACCTTCCTAGGGTTACTGTTAGGCTTGGGCCAAGGACTTTTAAAACCAGGAAGCCCTGTGCTCCAGGCACACTGCAGCTGTTCAAGGCATCCCAAGGGGAGCGCAAAAGTGACACAACTTGGCTGCCTCCACTGCTATTTCCATGAGACCATCCTGAACCATAGGCTGATTTTCCTTCCTAGCGTTGAGGTTTGAGTTAGGCCTAGGGTTAGGGTTCTTTCAACCAGAAAGCCCTGAGTTCCAAGAATACAGCATCTGCGAAGGACTACCCAAGAAGAGCACAAAAGTACCACAACATGCCTGCCTCCCCAGCTACTTAATTGGGCACATCCCTAATTCCTGGCTGATTTGCCTTTCTCGTCGTCGGGTTGGGGTTAGGTAGGCCTTGTGCTAGGATTTTTAAAATCAGGAAGCCCAGACCTCCAGGCACACTGGAGCTGTGAAAGGCATCCAAAAGGGAGTGCAAAAGTGCCACAACATGGCTGCTTTCACAGCTTTTTTCTTGGCACCATCACTATACCTTCTCTGATATATCTCCCAAGGGTTAGGGTTAGGGTTCAGCTTAGGGCTAGGATTTTTTGAACCAGGAAGCCCTGTGTTCCAGGCTTACTGTAGCTGCCAAATGCATCCCAAAGGGAGCGCAGAAGTGCCACAACATGGCTGCTTTCACAGCTTTTTCCTTAGGAAGAACCCTAATACCCGGCTGATTTACCTTCCTAGGGTTACTGTTAGGCTTGGGCCAAGGACTTGTAAAACCAGGAAGCCCTGTGCTCCAGGCACACTGCAGCTGTTCAAGGCATCCCAAGGGGAGCGCAAAAGTGACACAACTTGGCTGCCTCCACTGCTATTTCCATGAGACCATCCCCAACATTAGGCTGGTTTTCCTTCCTAGCGTTGAGTTTTGAGTTAGGCCTAGGGTTAGTGTTCTTTTAACCTGAAAGCCCTGAGTTCCAAGAACACAGCAGCTGCGAAGGACTACCCAAGAAGAGCACAAAAGTACCACCACATGCCTGCCTCCACAGCTATTTCCTTGGGGACATCCCTAATTCCTGGCTGATTTGCCTTTCTCGTTGTCGGGTTGGGGTTAGGTAGGCCTTGTGCTAGGATTTTTAAAATCAGGAAGCCCAGACCTCCAGGCACACTGGAGCTGTGAAAGGCATCCAAAAGGGAGTGCAAAAGTGCCACAACATGGCTGCTTTCACAGCTTTTTCCTTAGGAAGAACCCTAATACCCGGCTGATTTACCTTCCTGTGGTTACTGTGAGGCTTCGGCCTAGGACTTTTAAAACCAGGAAGCCCTGTGCTCCAGGCACACTGCAGCTGTTCAAGGCATCCCAATGGGAGTGCAAAAGTGACACAACTTGGCTGCCTCCACTGCTATTTCCATGAGACCATCCCGAATCATAGGCTGATTTTCCTTCCTAGCGTTGAGGTTTGAGTTAGGCCTAGGGTTAGAGTTTTAAAACCAGAAAGCCCTGAGTTCCAAGAACACAGCAGCTGCGAAGGACTACCCAAGAAGAGCACAAAAGTACCACAACATGCCTGCCTCCACAGCTATTTCCTTGGGGACATCCCTAATTCCTGGCTGATTTGCCTTTCTCGTCGTCGGGTTGGGGTTAGGTAGGCCTTGTGCTAGGATTTTTAAAATCAGGAATCCCAGACCTCCAGGCACACTGGAGCTGTGAAAGGCATCCAAAAGGGAGTGCAAAAGTGCCACAACATGGCTGCTTTCACAGCTTTTTTCTTGGCACCATCACTATACCTTCTCTGATATATCTCCCTAGGGTTAGGGTTAGGGTTCAGCCTAGGGCTAGGATTTTTTGAACCAGGAAGCCCTGTGTTCCAGGCTTACTGTAGCTGCCAAAGTCATCCAAGGGAGCGCAGAAGTGCCACAACATGGCTGCTTTCACAGCTTTTTCCTTAGGAAGAACCCTAATACCCGGCTGATTTACCTTCCTAGGGTTACTGTTAGGCTTGGGCCAAGGACTTGTAAAACCAGGAAGCCCTGTGCTCCAGGCACACTGCAGCTGTTCAAGGCATCCCAAGGGGAGCGCAAAAGTGACACAACTTGGCTGCCTCCACTGCTATTTCCATGAGACCATCCTGAACCATAGGCTGATTTTCCTTCCTAGCGTTGAGGTTTGAGTTAGGCCTAGGGTTAGGGTTCTTTCAACCAGAAAGCCCTGAGTTCCAAGAATACAGCATCTGCGAAGGACTACCCAAGAAGAGCACAAAAGTACCACAACATGCCTGCCTCCACAGCTACTTAATTGGGCACATCCCTAATTCCTGGCTGATTTGCCTTTCTCGTCGTCGGGTTGGGGTTAGGTAGGCCTTGTGCTAGGATATTTAAAATCAGGAAGCCCAGACCTCCAGGCACACTGGAGCTGTGAAAGGCATCCAAAAGGGAGTGCAAAAGTGCCACAACATGGCTGCTTTCACAGCTTTTTTCTTGGCACCATCACTATACCTTCTCTGATATATCTCCCAAGGGTTAGGGTTAGGGTTCAGCTTAGGGCTAGGATTTTTTGAACCAGGAAGCCCTGTGTTCCAGGCTTACTGTAGCTGCCAAATGCATCCCAAAGGGAGCGCAGAAGTGCCACAACATGGCTGCTTTCACAGCTTTTTCCTTAGGAAGAACCCTAATACCCGGCTGATTTACCTTCCTAGGGTTACTGTTAGGCTTGGGCCAAGGACTTTTAAAATCAGGAAGCCCTGTGCTCCAGGCACACTGCAGCTGTTCAAGGCATCCCAAGGGGAGCGCAAAAGTGACACAACTTGGCTGCCTCCACTGCTATTTCCATGAGACCATCCCGAACCATAGGCTGGTTTTCCTTCCTAGCGTTGAGTTTTGAGTTAGGCCTAGGGTTAGTGTTCTTTTAACCTGAAAGCCCTGAGTTCCAAGAACACAGCAGCTGCGAAGGACTACCCAAGAAGAGCACAAAAGTACCACCACATGCCTGCCTCCACAGCTATTTCCTTGGGGACATCCCTAATTCCTGGCTGATTTGCCTTTCTCGTTGTCGGGTTGGGGTTAGGTAGGCCTTGTGCTAGGATTTTTAAAATCAGGAAGCCCAGACCTCCAGGCACACTGGAGCTGTGAAAGGCATCCAAAAGGGAGTGCAAAAGTGCCACAACATGGCTGCTTTCACAGCTTTTTCCTTAGGAAGAACCCTAATACCCGGCTGATTTACCTTCCTGTGGTTCCTGTGAGGCTTCGGCCAAGGACTTTTAAAACCAGGAAGCCCTGTGCTCCAGGCACACTGCAGCTGTTCAAGGCATCCCAATGGGAGTGCAAAAGTGACACAACTTGGCTGCCTCCACTGCTATTTCCATGAGACCATCCCGAATCATAGGCTGATTTTCCTTCCTAGCGTTGAGGTTTGAGTTAGGCCTAGGGTTAGAGTTTTAAAACCAGAAAGCCCTGAGTTCCAAGAACACAGCAGCTGCGAAGGACTACCCAAGAAGAGCACAAAAGTACCACAACATGCCTGCCTCCACAGCTATTTCCTTGGGGACATCCCTAATTCCTGGCTGATTTGCCTTTCTCGTCGTCGGGTTGGGGTTAGGTAGGCCTTGTGCTAGGATTTTTAAAATCAGGAAGCCCAGACCTCCAGGCACACTGGAGCTGTGAAAGGCATCCAAAAGGGAGTGCAAAAGTGCCACAACATGGCTGCTTTCACAGCTTTTTTCTTGGCACCATCACTATACCTTCTCTGATATATCTCCCTAGGGTTAGGGTTAGGGTTCAGCCTAGGGCTAGGATTTTTTGAACCAGGAAGCCCTGTGTTCCAGGCTTACTGTAGCTGCCAAAGTCATCCAAGGGAGCGCAGAAGTGCCACAACATGGCTGCTTTCACAGCTTTTTCCTTAGGAAGAACCCTAATACCCGGCTGATTTACCTTCCTAGGGTTACTGTTAGGCTTGGGCCAAGGACTTGTAAAACCAGGAAGCCCTGTGCTCCAGGCACACTGCAGCTGTTCAAGGCATCCCAAGGGGAGCGCAAAAGTGACACAACTTGGCTGCCTCCACTGCTATTTCCATGAGACCATCCCGAACCATAGGCTGATTTTCCTTCCTAGCGTTGAGGTTTGAGTTAGGCCTAGGGTTAGAGATTTTTAACCAGAAAGCCCTGAATACCAAGAACACAGCAGCTGCGAAGGACTACCCAAGAAGAGCACAAAAGTACCACCACATGCCTGCCTCCACAGCTATTTCCTTGGGGACATCCCTAATTCCTGGCTGATTTGCCTTTCTCGTCGTCGGGTTGGGGTTAGGTAGGCCTTGTGCTAGGATATTTAAAAGCAGGAAACCCAGACCTCCAAGCACACTGGAGCTGTGAAAGGCATCCAATAGGGAGTGCAAAAGTGCCACAACATGGCTGCTTTCACAGCTTTTTTCTGTGCACCATCACTATACCTTCTCTGATATATCTCCCTAGGGTTAGGGTTAGGGTTCAGCCTAGGGCTAGGATTTTTTGAACCAGGAAGCCCTGTGTTCCAGGCTTACTGTAGCTGCCAAAGGCATCCCAAAGGGAGCGCAGAAGTGCCACAACATGGCTGCTTTCACAGCTTTTTCCTAAGGAAGAACCCTAATACCCGGCTGATTTACCTTCCTAGGGTTACTGTTAGGCTTGGGCCAAGGACTTTTAAAATCAGGAAGCCCTGTGCTCCAGGAACACTGCAGCTGTTCAAGGCATCCCAACGGGAGCGCAAAAGTGACACAACTTGGCTGCCTCCACTGCTATTTCCATGAGACCATCCCGAACCATAGGCTGATTTTCCTTCCTAGCGTTGAGGTTTGAGTTAGGCCTAGGGTTAGAGTTTTTTAACCAGAAAGCCCTGAGTTCCAAGAACACAGCAGCTGCGAAGGACTACCCAAGAAGAGCACAAAAGTACCACAACATGCCTGCCTCCACAGCTATTTCCTTGGGGACATCCCTAATTCCTGGCTGATTTGCCTTTCTCGTTGTCGGGTTGGGGTTAGGTAGGCCTTGTGCTAGGATTTTTAAAATCAGGAAGCCCAGACCTCCAGGCACACTGGAGCTGTGAAAGGCAGCCAAAAGGGATTGCAAAAGTGCCACAACATGGCTGCTTTCACAGCTTTTTCCTTAGGAAGAACCCTAATACCCGGCTGATTTACCTTCTTAGGGTTACTGTTAGGTTTGGGCCAAGGACTTTTAAAACCAGGAAGCCCTGTGCTCCAGGCACACTGCAGCTGTTCAAGGCATCCCAACGGGAGCGCAAAAGTGACACAACTTGGCTGCCTCCACTGCTATTTCCATGAGACCATCCCCAACCATAGGCTGATTTTCCTTCCTAGCGTTGAGGTTTCAGTAAGGCCTAGGGTTAGAGTTTTTTAACCAGAAAGCCCTGAGTTCCAAGAACACAGCAGATGCGAAGGACCACCCAAGAAGAGCACAAAAGTACCACAACATGCCTGCCTCCACAGCTATTTCCTTGGGGACATCCCTAATTCCTGGCTGATTTGCCTTTCTCGTTGTCGGGTTGGGGTTAGGTAGGCCTTGTGCTAGGATATTTAAAAGCAGGAAACCCAGACCTCCAAGCACACTGGAGCTGTGAAAGGCATCCAATAGGGAGTGCAAAAGTGCCACAACATGGCTGCTTTCACAGCTTTTTTCTTGGCACCATCACTATACCTTCTCTGATATATCTCCCTAGGGTTAGGGTTAGGGTTCAGCCTAGGGCTAGGATTTTTTGAACCAGGAAGCCCTGTGTTCCAGGCTTACTGTAGCTGCCAAAGGCATCCCAAAGGGAGCGCAGAAGTGCCACAACATGGCTGCTTTCACAGCTTTTTCCTAAGGAAGAACCCTAATACCCGGCTGATTTACCTTCCTAGGGTTACTGTTAGGCTTGGGCCAAGGACTTTTAAAATCAGGAAGCCCTGTGCTCCAGGAACACTGCAGCTGTTCAAGGCATCCCAACGGGTGCGCAAAAGTGACACAACTTGGCTGCCTCCACTGCTATTTCCATGAGACCATCCCGAACCATAGGCTGATTTTCCTTCCTAGCGTTGAGGTTTGAGTTAGGCCTAGGGTTAGAGTTTTTTAACCAGAAAGCCCTGAGTTCCAAGAACACAGCAGCTGCGAAGGACTACCCAAGAAGAGCACAAAAGTACCACAACATGCCCGCCTCCACAGCTATTTCCTTGGGGACATCCCTAATTCCTGGCTGATTTGCCTTTCTCGTCATCGGGTTGGGGTTAGGTAGGCCTTGTGCTAGGATTTTTAAAATCAGGAAGCCCAGACCTCCAGGCACACTGGAGCTGTGAAAGGCATCCAAAAGGGAGTGCAAAAGTGCCACAACATGGCTGCTTTCACAGCTTTTTCCTTAGGAAGAACCCTAATCCCCAGCTGATTTACCTTCCTAGGGTTACTGTTAGGCTTGGGCCAAGGACTTTTAAAACCAGGAAGCCCTGTGCTCCAGGCACACTGCAGCTGTTCAAGGCATCCCAAGGGGAGCGCAAAAGTGACACAACTTGGCTGCCTCCACTGCTATTTCCATGAGACCATCCCCAACATTAGGCTGGTTTTCCTTCCTAGCGTTGAGTTTTGAGTTAGGCCTAGGGTTAGTGTTCTTTTAACCTGAAAGCCCTGAGTTCCAAGAACACAGCAGCTGCGAAGGACTACCCAAGAAGAGCACAAAAGTACCACCACATGCCTGCCTCCACAGCTATTTCCTTGGGGACATCCCTAATTCCTGGCTGATTTGCCTTTCTCGTTGTCGGGTTGGGGTTAGGTAGGCCTTGTGCTAGGATTTTTAAAATCAGGAAGCCCAGACCTCCAGGCACACTGGAGCTGTGAAAGGCAGCCAAAAGGGATTGCAAAAGTGCCACAACATGGCTGCTTTCACAGCTTTTTCCTTAGGAAGAACCCTAATACCCGGCTGATTTACCTTCCTAGGGTTACTGTTAGGCTTGGGCCAAGGACTTTTAAAACCAGGAAGCCCTGTGCTCCAGGCACACTGCAGCTGTTCAAGGCATCCCAACGGGAGCGCAAAAGTGACACAACTTGGCTGCCTCCACTGCTATTTCCATGAGACCATCCCCAACCATAGGCTGATTTTCCTTCCTAGCGTTGAGGTTTCAGTAAGGCCTAGGGTTAGAGTTTTTTAACCAGAAAGCCCTGAGTTCCAAGAACACAGCAGATGCGAAGGACCACCCAAGAAGAGCACAAAAGTACCACAACATGCCTGCCTCCACAGCTATTTCCTTGGGGACATCCCTAATTCCTGGCTGATTTGCCTTTCTCGTTGTCGGGTTGGGGTTAGGTAGGCCTTGTGCTAGGATATTTAAAAGCAGGAAACCCAGACCTCCAAGCACACTGGAGCTGTGAAAGGCATCCAAAAGGGAGTGCAAAAGTGCCACAACATGGCTGCTTTCACAGCTTTTTTCTTGGCACCATCACTATACCTTCTCTGATATATTTCCCTAGGGTTAGGGTTAGGGTTCAGCCTAGGGCTAGGATTTTTTGAACCAGGAAGCCCTGTGTTCCAGGCTTACTGTAGCTGCCAAATGCATCCCAAAGGGAGCGCAGAAGTGCCACAACATGGCTGCTTTCACAGCTTTTTCCTTAGGAAGAACCCTAATACCCGGCTGATTTACCTTCCTAGGGTTACTGTTAGGCTTGGGCCAAGGACTTTTAAAACCAGGAAGCCCTGTGCTCCAGGCACACTGCAGCTGTTCAAGGCATCCCAAGGGGAGCGCAAAAGTGACACAACTTGGCTGCCTCCACTGCTATTTCCATGAGACCATCCTGAACCATAGGCTGATTTTCCTTCCTAGCGTTGAGGTTTGAGTTAGGCCTAGGGTTAGGGTTCTTTCAACCAGAAAGCCCTGAGTTCCAAGAATACAGCATCTGCGAAGGACTACCCAAGAAGAGCACAAAAGTACCACAACATGCCTGCCTCCCCAGCTACTTAATTGGGCACATCCCTAATTCCTGGCTGATTTGCCTTTCTCGTCGTCGGGTTGGGGTTAGGTAGGCCTTGTGCTAGGATTTTTAAAATCAGGAAGCCCAGACCTCCAGGCACACTGGAGCTGTGAAAGGCATCCAAAAGGGAGTGCAAAAGTGCCACAACATGGCTGCTTTCACAGCTTTTTTCTTGGCACCATCACTATACCTTCTCTGATATATCTCCCAAGGGTTAGGGTTAGGGTTCAGCTTAGGGCTAGGATTTTTTGAACCAGGAAGCCCTGTGTTCCAGGCTTACTGTAGCTGCCAAATGCATCCCAAAGGGAGCGCAGAAGTGCCACAACATGGCTGCTTTCACAGCTTTTTCCTTAGGAAGAACCCTAATACCCGGCTGATTTACCTTCCTAGGGTTACTGTTAGGCTTGGGCCAAGGACTTTTAAAATCAGGAAGCCCTGTGCTCCAGGCACACTGCAGCTGTTCAAGGCATCCCAAGGGGAGCGAAAAGTGACACAACTTGGCTGCCTCCACTGCTATTTCCATGAGACCATCCCCAACCTTAGGCTGGTTTTCCTTCCTAGCGTTGAGTTTTGAGTTAGGACTAGGGTTAGTGTTCTTTTAACCTGAAAGCCCTGAGTTCCAAGAACACAGCAGCTGCGAAGGACTACCCAAGAAGAGCACAAAAGTACCACCACATGCCTGCCTCCACAGCTATTTCCTTGGGGACATCCCTAATTCCTGGCTGATTTGCCTTTCTCGTTGTCGGGTTGGGGTTAGGTAGGCCTTGTGCTAGGATTTTTAAAATCAGGAAGCCCAGACCTCCAGGCACACTGGAGCTGTGAAAGGCATCCAAAAGGGAGTGCAAAAGTGCCACAACATGGCTGCTTTCACAGCTTTTTCCTTAGGAAGAACCCTAATACCCGGCTGATTTACCTTCCTAGGGTTACTGTTAGCCTTGGGCCAAGGACTTTTAAAACCAGGAAGCCCTGTGCTCCAGGCACACTGCAGCTGTTCAAGGCATCCCAAGGGGAGCGTAAAAGTGACACAACTTGGCTGCCTCCACTGCTATTTCCATGAGACCATCCCCAACCTTAGGCTGGTTTTCCTTCCTAGCGTTGAGGTTTGAGTTAGGCCTAGGGTTAGGGTTCTTTCAACCAGAAAGCCCTGAGTTCCAAGAATACAGCAGCTGCGAAGGACTACCCAAGAAGAGCACAAAAGTACCACCACATGCCTGCCTCCACAGCTATTTCCTTGGGGACATCCCTAATTCCTGGCTGATTTGCCTTTCTCGTCGTCGGGTTGGGGTTAGGTAGGCCTTGTGCTAGGATTTTTAAAATCAGGAAGCCCAGACCTCCAGGCACACTGGAGCTGAGAAAGGCAGCCAAAAGGGATTGCAAAAGTGCCACAACATGGCTGCTTTCACAGCTTTTTCCTTAGGAAGAACCCTAATACCCGGCTGATTTACCTTCCTGTGGTTACTGTTAGGCTTCGGCCTAGGACTTTTAAAACCAGGAAGCCCTGTGCTCCAGGCACACTGCAGCTGTTCAAGGCATCCCAATGGGAGTGCAAAAGTGACACAACTTGGCTGCCTCCACTGCTATTTCCATGAGACCATCCCGAATCATAGGCTGATTTTCCTTCCTAGCGTTGAGGTTTGAGTTAGGCCTAGGGTTAGAGTTTTAAAACCAGAAAGCCCTGAGTTCCAAGAACACAGCAGCTGCGAAGGACTACCCAAGAAGAGCACAAAAGTACCACAACATGCCTGCCTCCACAGCTATTTCCTTGGGGACATCCCTAATTCCTGGCTGATTTGCCTTTCTCGTCGTCGGGTTGCGGTTAGGTAGGCCTTGTGCTAGGATTTTTAAAATCAGGAAGCCCAGACCTCCAGGCACACTGGAGCTGTGAAAGGCATCCAAAAGGGAGTGCAAAAGTGCCACAACATGGCTGCTTTCACAGCTTTTTTCTTGGCACCATCACTATACCTTCTCTGACATATCTCCCTAGGGTTAGGGTTAGGGTTCAGCCTAGGGCTAGGATTTTTTGAACCAGGAAGCCCTGTGTTCCAGGCTTACTGTAGCTGCCAAAGTCATCCAAGGGAGCGCAGAAGTGCCACAACATGGCTGCTTTCACAGCTTTTTCCTTAGGAAGAACCCTAATACCCGGCTGATTTACCTTCCTAGGGTTACTGTTAGGCTTGGGCCAAGGACTTTTAAAACCAGGAAGCCCTGTGCTCCAGGCACACTGCAGCTGTTCAAGGCATCCCAACGGGAGCGCAAAAGTGACACAACTTGGCTGCCTCCACTGCTATTTCCATGAGACCATCCCGAACCATAGGCTGATTTTCCTTCCTAGCGTTGAGGTTTGAGTTAGGCCTAGGGTTAGAGATTTTTAACCAGAAAGCCCTGAATACCAAGAACACAGCAGCTGCGAAGGACTACCCAAGAAGAGCAGAAAAGTACCACCACATGCCTGCCTCCACAGCTATTTCCTTGGGGACATCCCTAATTCCTGGCTGATTTGCCTTTCTCGTCGTCGGGTTGGGGTTAGGTAGGCCTTGTGCTAGGATATTTAAAAGCAGGAAACCCAGACCTCCAGGCACACTGGAGCTGTGAAAGGCATCCAAAAGGGAGTGCAAAAGTGCCACAACATGGCTGCTTTCACAGCTTTTTCCTTAGGAAGAACCCTAATACCCGGCTGATTTACCTTCCTAGGGTTACTGTTAGCCTTGGGCCAAGGACTTTTAAAACCAGGAAGCCCTGTGCTCCAGGCACACTGCAGCTGTTCAAGGCATCCCAAGGGGAGCGCAAAAGTGACACAACTTGGCTGCCTCCACTGCTATTTCCATGAGACCATCCCCAACCTTAGGCTGGTTTTCCTTCCTAGCGTTGAGTTTTGAGTTAGGCCTAGGGTTAGTGTTCTTTTAACCTGAAAGCCCTGAGTTCCAAGAACACAGCAGCTGCGAAGGACTACCCAAGAAGAGCACAAAAGTACCACCACATGCCTGCCTCCACAGCTATTTCCTTGGGGACATCCCTAATTCCTGGCTGATTTGCCTTTCTCGTTGTCGGGTTGGGGTTAGGTAGGCCTTGTGCTAGGATTTTTAAAATCAGGAAGCCCAGACCTCCAGGCACACTGGAGCTGTGAAAGGCATCCAAAAGGGAGTGCAAAAGTGCCACAACATGGCTGCTTTCACAGCTTTTTCCTTAGGAAGAACCCTAATACCCGGCTGATTTACCTTCCTAGGGTTACTGTTAGCCTTGGGCCAAGGACTTTTAAAACCAGGAAGCCCTGTGCTCCAGGCACACTGCAGCTGTTCAAGGCATCCCAAGGGGAGCGTAAAAGTGACACAACTTGGCTGCCTCCACTGCTATTTCCATGAAACCTTTCCGAATCATAGGCTGATTTTCCTTCCTAGCGTTGAGGTTTGAGTTAGGCCTAGGGTTAGAGTTTTAAAACCAGAAAGCCCTGAGTTCCAAGAACACAGCAGCTGCGAAGGACTACCCAAGAAGAGCACAAAAGTACCACAACATGCCTGCCTCCACAGCTATTTCCTTGGGGACATCCCTAATTCCTGGCTGATTTGCCTTTCTCGTCGTCGGGTTGGGGTTAGGTAGGCCTTGTGCTAGGATATTTAAAAGCAGGAAACCCAGACCTCCAAGCACACTGGAGCTGTGAAAGGCATCCAAAAGGGAGTGCAAAAGGGCCACAACATGGCTGCTTTCACAGCTTTTTTCTTGGCACCATCACTATACCTTCTCTGATATATCTCCCTAGGGTTAGGGTTAGGGTTCAGCCTAGGGCTAGGATTTTTAAAATCAGGAAGCCCAGAGCTCCAGGCACACTGGAGCTGCCAAAGTCATCCAAGGGAGCGCAGAAGTGCCACAACATGGCTGCTTTCACAGCTTTTTCCTTAGGAAGAACCCTAATACCCGGCTGATTTACCTTCCTAGGGTTACTGTTAGGCTTGGGCCAAGGACTTTTAAAACCAGGAAGCCCTGTGCTCCAGGCACACTGCAGCTGTTCAAGGCATCCCAACGGGAGCGCAAAAGTGACACAACTTGGCTGCCTCCACTGCTATTTCCATGAGACCATCCCGAACCATAGGCTGATTTTCCTTCCTAGCGTTGAGGTTTGAGTTAGGCCTAGGGTTAGAGTTTTTTAACCAGAAAGCCCTGAGTTCCAAGAACACAGCAGCTGCGAAGGACTACCCAAGAAGAGCACAAAAGTACCACCACATGCCTGCCTCCACAGCTATTTCCTTGGGGACATCCCTAATTCCTGGCTGATTTGCCTTTCTCGTCGTCGGGTTGGGGTTAGGTAGGCCTTGTGCTAGGATTTTTAAAATCAGGAAGCCCAGACCTCCAGGCACACTGGAGCTGTGAAAGGCATCCAAAAGGGAGTGCAAAAGTGCCACAACATGGCTGCTTTCACAGCTTTTTCCTTAGGAAGAACCCTAATCCCCAGCTGATTTACCTTCCTAGGGTTACTGTTAGGCTTGGGCCAAGGACTTTTAAAACCAGGAAGCCCTGTGCTCCAGGCACACTGCAGCTGTTCAAGGCATCCCAAGGGGAGCGCAAAAGTGACACAACTTGGCTGCCTCCACTGCTATTTCCATGAGACCATCCCCAACATTAGGCTGGTTTTCCTTCCTAGCGTTGAGTTTTGAGTTAGGCCTAGGGTTAGTGTTCTTTTAACCTGAAAGCCCTGAGTTCCAAGAACACAGCAGCTGCGAAGGACTACCCAAGAAGAGCACAAAAGTACCACCACATGCCTGCCTCCACAGCTATTTCCTTGGGGACATCCCTAATTCCTGGCTGATTTGCCTTTCTCGTTGTCGGGTTGGGGTTAGGTAGGCCTTGTGCTAGGATTTTTAAAATCAGGAAGCCCAGACCTCCAGGCACACTGGAGCTGTGAAAGGCAGCCAAAAGGGATTGCAAAAGTGCCACAACATGGCTGCTTTCACAGCTTTTTCCTTAGGAAGAACCCTAATACCCGGCTGATTTACCTTCCTAGGGTTACTGTTAGGTTTGGGCCAAGGACTTTTAAAACCAGGAAGCCCTGTGCTCCAGGCACACTGCAGCTGTTCAAGGCATCCCAACGGGAGCGCAAAAGTGACAGACCTTGGCTGCCTCCACTGCTATTTCCATGAGACCATCCCCAACCATAGGCTGATTTTCCTTCCTAGCGTTGAGGTTTCAGTAAGGCCTAGGGTTAGAGTTTTTTAACCAGAAAGCCCTGAGTTCCAAGAACACAGCAGATGCGAAGGACCACCCAAGAAGAGCACAAAAGTACCACAACATGCCTGCCTCCACAGCTATTTCATTGGGGACATCCCTAATTCCTGGCTGATTTGCCTTTCTCGTTGTCGGGTTGGGGTTAGGTAGGCCTTGTGCTAGGATATTTAAAAGCAGGAAACCCAGACCTCCAAGCACACTGGAGCTGTGAAAGACATCCAAAAGGGAGTGCAAAAGTGCCACAACATGGCTGCTTTCACAGCTTTTTTCTGTGCACCAACACTATACCTTCTCTGATATATCTCCCTAGGGTTAGGGTTAGGGTTCAGCCTAGGGCTAGGATTTTTTGAACCAGGAAGCCCTGTGTTCCAGGCTTACTGTAGCTGCCAAAGGCATCCCAAAGGGAGCGCAGAAGTGCCACAACATGGCTGCTTTCACAGCTTTTTCCTTAGGAAGAACCCTAATACCCGGCTGATTTACCTTCCTAGGGTTACTGTTAGCCTTGGGCCAAGGACTTTTAAAACCAGGAAGCCCTGTGCTCCAGGCACACTGCAGCTGTTCAAGGCATCCCAAGGGGAGCGCAAAAGTGACACAACTTGGCTGCCTCCACTGCTATTTCCATGAGACCATCCTGAACCATAGGCTGATTTTCCTTCCTAGCGTTGAGGTTTGAGTTAGGCCTAGGGTTAGAGTTTTAAAACCAGAAAGCCCTGAGTTCCAAGAATACAGCATCTCCGAAGGACTACCCAAGAAGAGCACAAAAGTACCACAACATGCCTGCCTCCCCAGCTATTTCATTGGGCACATCCCTAATTCCTGGCTGATTTGCCTTTCTCGTCGTCGGGTTGGGGTTAGGTAGGCCTTGTGCTAGGATATTTAAAAGCAGGAAACCCAGACCTCCAGGCACACTGGAGCTGTGAAAGGCATCCAAAAGGGAGTGCAAAAGTGCCACAACATGGCTGCTTTCACAGCTTTTTCCTTAGGAAGAACCCTAATACCCGGCTGATTTACCTTCCTAGGGTTACTGTTAGGCTTGGGCCAAGGACTTTTAAAACCAGGAAGCCCTGTGCTCCAGGCACACTGCAGCTGTTCAAGGCATCCCAAGGGGAGCGCAAAAGTGACACAACTTGGCTGCCTCCACTGCTATTTCCATGAGACCATCCCCAACCTTAGGCTGGTTTTCCTTCCTAGCGTTGAGGTTTGAGTTAGGCCTAGGGTTAGGGTTCTTTCAACCAGAAAGCACTGAGTTCCAAGAACACAGCAGCTGCGAAGGACTACCCAAGAAGAGCACAAAAGTACCACAACATGCCTGCCTCCACAGCTATTTCCTTGGGGACATCCCTAATTCCTGGCTGATTTGCCTTTCTCGTCGTCGGGTTGGGGTTAGGTAGGCCTTGTGCTAGGATATTTAAAAGCAGGAAACCCAGACCTCCAAGCACACTGGAGCTGTGAAAGGCATCCAATAGGGAGTGCAAAAGTGCCACAACATGGCTGCTTTCACAGCTTTTTTCTTGGCACCATCACTATACCTTCTCTGATATATCTCCCTAGGGTTAGGGTTAGGGTTCAGCCTAGGGCTAGGATTTTTTGAACCAGGAAGCCCTGTGTTCCAGGCTTACTGTAGCTGCCAAAGGCATCCCAAAGGGAGCGCAGAAGTGCCACAACATGGCTGCTTTCACAGCTTTTTCCTAAGGAAGAACCCTAATACCCGGCTGATTTACCTTCCTAGGGTTACTGTTAGGCTTGGGCCAAGGACTTTTAAAATCAGGAAGCCCTGTGCTCCAGGAACACTGCAGCTGTTCAAGGCATCCCAACGGGAGCGCAAAAGTGACACAACTTGGCTGCCTCCACTGCTATTTCCATGAGACCATCCCGAACCATAGGCTGATTTTCCTTCCTAGCATTGAGGTTTGAGTTAGGCCTAGGGTTAGAGTTTTTTAACCAGAAAGCCCTGAGTTCCAAGAACACAGCAGCTGCGAAGGACTACCCAAGAAGAGCACAAAAGTACCACAACATGCCCGCCTCCACAGCTATTTCCTTGGGGACATCCCTAATTCCTGGCTGATTTGCCTTTCTCGTCGTCGGGTTGGGGTTAGGTAGGCCTTGTGCTAGGATTTTTAAAATCAGGAAGCCCAGACCTCCAGGCACACTGGGGCTGTGAAAGGCATCCAAAAGGGAGTGCAAAAGTGCCACAACATGGCTGCTTTCACAGCTTTTTCCTTAGGAAGAACCCTAATCCCCAGCTGATTTACCTTCCTAGGGTTACTGTTAGGCTTGGGCCAAGGACTTTTAAAACCAGGAAGCCCTGTGCTCCAGGCACACTGCAGCTGTTCAAGGCATCCCAAGGGGAGCGCAAAAGTGACACAACTTGGCTGCCTCCACTGCTATTTCCATGAGACCATCCCCAACCTTAGGCTGGTTTTCCTTCCTAGCGTTGAGTTTTGAGTTAGGCCTAGGGTTAGTGTTCTTTTAACCTGAAAGCCCTGAGTTCCAAGAACACAGCAGCTGCGAAGGACTACCCAAGAAGAGCACAAAAGTACCACCACATGCCTGCCTCCACAGCTATTTCCTTGGGGACATCCCTAATTCCTGGCTGATTTGCCTTTCTCGTTGTCGGGTTGGGGTTAGGTAGGCCTTGTGCTAGGATTTTTAAAATCAGGAAGCCCAGACCTCCAGGCACACTGGAGCTGTGAAAGGCAGCCAAAAGGGATTGCAAAAGTGCCACAACATGGCTGCTTTCACAGCTTTTTCCTTAGGAAGAACCCTAATACCCGGCTGATTTACCTTCCTAGGGTTACTGTTAGGTTTGGGCCAAGGACTTTTAAAACCAGGAAGCCCTGTGCTCCAGGCACACTGCAGCTGTTCAAGGCATCCCAAGGGGAGCGCAAAAGTGACACAACTTGGCTGCCTCCACTGCTATTTCCATGAGACCATCCCCAACCATAGGCTGATTTTCCTTCCTAGCGTTGAGGTTTCAGTAAGGCCTAGGGTTAGAGTTTTTTAACCAGAAAGCCCTGAGTTCCAAGAACACAGCAGATGCGAAGGACCACCCAAGAAGAGCACAAAAGTACCACAACATGCCTGCCTCCACTGCTATTTCCTTGGGGACATCCCTAATTCCTGGCTGATTTGCCTTTCTCGTTGTCGGGTTGGGGTTAGGTAGGCCTTGTGCTAGGATATTTAAAAGCAGGAAACCCAGACCTCCAAGCACACTGGAGCTGTGAAAGGCATCCAATAGGGAGTGCAAAAGTGCCACAACATGGCTGCTTTCACAGCTTTTTTCTTGGCACCATCACTATACCTTCTCTGATATATCTCCCTAGGGTTAGGGTTCAGCCTACGGCTAGGATTTTTTGAACCAGGAAGCCCTGTGTTCCAGGCTTACTGTAGCTGCCAAAGGCATCCCAAAGGGAGCGCAGAAGTGCCACAACATGGCTGCTTTCACAGCTTTTTCCTAAGGAAGAACCCTAATACCCGGCTGATTTACCTTCCTAGGGTTACTGTTAGGCTTGGGCCAAGGACTTTTAAAATCAGGAAGCCCTGTGCTCCAGGAACACTGCAGCTGTTCAAGGCATCCCAACGGGAGCGCAAAAGTGACACAACTTGGCTGCCTCCACTGCTATTTCCATGAGACCATCCCGAACCATAGGCTGATTTTCCTTCCTAGCGTTGAGGTTTGAGTTAGGCCTAGGGTTAGAGTTTTTTAACCAGAAAGCCCTGAGTTCCAAGAACACAGCAGCTGCGAAGGACTACCCAAGAAGAGCACAAAAGTACCACAACATGCCCGCCTCCACAGCTATTTCCTTGGGGACATCCCTAATTCCTGGCTGATTTGCCTTTCTCGTCGTCGGGTTGGGGTTAGGTAGGCCTTGTGATAGGATTTTTAAAATCAGGAAGCCCAGACCTCCAGGCACACTGGAGCTGTGAAAGGCATCCAAAAGGGAGTGCAAAAGTGCCACAACATGGCTGCTTTCACAGCTTTTTCCTTAGGAAGAACCCTAATCCCCAGCTGATTTACCTTCCTAGGGTTACTGTTAGGCTTGGGCCAAGGACTTTTAAAACCAGGAAGCCCTGTGCTCCAGGCACACTGCAGCTGTTCAAGGCATCCCAAGGGGAGCGCAAAAGTGACACAACTTGGCTGCCTCCACTGCTATTTCCATGAGACCATCCCCAACATTAGGCTGGTTTTCCTTCCTAGCGTTGAGTTTTGAGTTAGGCCTAGGGTTAGTGTTCTTTTAACCTGAAAGCCCTGAGTTCCAAGAACACAGCAGCTGCGAAGGACTACCCAAGAAGAGCACAAAAGTACCACCACATGCCTGCCTCCACAGCTATTTCCTTGGGGACATCCCTAATTCCTGGCTGATTTGCCTTTCTCGTTGTCGGGTTGGGGTTAGGTAGGCCTTGTGCTAGGATTTTTAAAATCAGGAAGCCCAGACCTCCAGGCACACTGGAGCTGTGAAAGGCAGCCAAAAGGGATTGCAAAAGTGCCACAACATGGCTGCTTTCACAGCTTTTTCCTTAGGAAGAACCCTAATACCCGGCTGATTTACCTTCCTAGGGTTACTGTGAGGTTTGGGCCAAGGACTTTTAAAACCAGGAAGCCCTGTGCTCCAGGCACACTGCAGCTGTTCAAGGCATCCCAACGGGAGCGCAAAAGTGACAGACCTTGGCTGCCTCCACTGCTATTTCCATGAGACCATCCCCAACCATAGGCTGATTTTCCTTCCTAGCGTTGAGGTTTCAGTAAGGCCTAGGGTTAGAGTTTTTTAACCAGAAAGCCCTGAGTTCCAAGAACACAGCAGATGCGAAGGACCACCCAAGAAGAGCACAAAAGTACCACAACATGCCTGCCTCCACAGCTATTTCCTTGGGGACATCCCTAATTCCTGGCTGATTTGCCTTTCTCGTTGTCGGGTTGGGGTTAGGTAGGCCTTGTGCTAGGATATTTAAAAGCAGGAAACCCAGACCTCCAAGCACACTGGAGCTGTGAAAGGCATCCAAAAGGGAGTGCAAAAGTGCCACAACATGGCTGCTTTCACAGCTTTTTTCTGTGCACCAACACTATACCTTCTCTGATATATCTCCCTAGGGTTAGGGTTAGGGTTCAGCCTAGGGCTAGGATTTTTTGAACCAGGAAGCCCTGTGTTCCAGGCTTACTGTAGCTGCCAAAGGCATCCCAAAGGGAGCGCAGAAGTGCCACAACATGGCTGCTTTCACAGCTTTTTCCTTAGGAAGAACCCTAATACCCGGCTGATTTACCTTCCTAGGGTTACTGTTAGGCTTGGGCCAAGGACTTGTAAAACCAGGAAGCCCTGTGCTCCAGGCACACTGCAGCTGTTCAAGGCATCCCAAGGGGAGCGCAAAAGTGACACAACTTGGCTGCCTCCACTGCTATTTCCATGAGACCATCCTGAACAATAGGCTGATTTTCCTTCCTAGCGTTGAGGTTTGAGTTAGGCCTAGGGTTAGGGTTCTTTCAACCAGAAAGCCCTGAGTTCCAAGAATACAGCATCTGCGAAGGACTACACAAGAAGAGCACAAAAGTACCACCACATGCCTGTCTCCCCTGCTATTTCCTTGGGGACATCCCTAATTCCTGGCTGATTTGCCTTTCTCGTCGTCGGGTTGGGGTTAGGTAGGCCTTGTGCTAGGATTTTTAAAATCAGGAAGCCCAGACCTCCAGGCACACTGGAGCTGTGAAAGGCATCCAAAAGGGAGTGCAAAAGTGCCACAACATGGCTGCTTTCACAGCTTTTTCCTTAGGAAGAACCCTAATCCCCAGCTGATTTACCTTCCTAGGGTTACTGTTAGGCTTGGGCCAAGGACTTTTAAAACCAGGAAGCCCTGTGCTCCAGGCACACTGCAGCTGTTCAAGGCATCCCAAGGGGAGCGCAAAAGTGACACAACTTGGCTGCCTCCACTGCTATTTCCATGAGACCATCCCGAATCATAGGCTGATTTTCCTTCCTAGCGTTGAGGTTTGAGTTAGGCCTAGGGTTAGAGTTTTAAAACCAGAAAGCCCTGAATACCAAGAACACAGCAGCTGCGAAGGACTACCCAAGAAGAGCACAAAAGTACCACCACATGCCTGCCTCCACAGCTATTTCCTTGGGGACATCCCTAATTCCTGGCTGATTTGCCTTTCTCGTCGTCGGGTTGGGGTTAGGTAGGCCTTGTGCTAGGATTTTTAAAATCAGGAAGCCCAGACCTCCAGGCACACTGGAGCTGTGAAAGGCATCCAAAAGGGAGTGCAAAAGTGCCACAACATGGCTGCTTTCACAGCTTTTTCCTTAGGAAGAACCCTAATACCCGGCTGATTTACCTTCCTAGGGTTACTGTTAGGCTTGGGCCAAGGACTTTTAAAACCAGGAAGCCCTGTGCTCCAGGCACACTGCAGCTGTTCAAGGCATCCCAAGGGGAGCGCAAAAGTGACACAACTTGGCTGCCTCCACTGCTATTTCCATGAGACCCTCCCCAACCTTAGGCTGGTTTTCCTTCCTAGCGTTGAGTTTTGAGTTAGGCCTAGGGTTAGTGTTCTTTTAACCTGAAAGCCCTGAGTTCCAAGAACACAGCAGCTGCGAAGGACTACCCAAGAAGAGCACAAAAGTACCACCACATGCCTGCCTCCACAGCTATTTCCTTGGGGACATCCCTAATTCCTGGCTGATTTGCCTTTCTCGTTGTCGGGTTGGCGTTAGGTAGGCCTTGTGCTAGGATTTTTAAAATCAGGAAGCCCAGACCTCCAGGCACACTGGAGCTGTGAAAGGCATCCAAAAGGGAGTGCAAAAGTGCCACAACATGGCTGCTTTCACAGCTTTTTCCTTAGGAAGAACCCTAATACCCGGCTGATTTACCTTCCTAGGGTTACTGTTAGGCTTGGGCCAAGGACTTTTAAAACCAGGAAGCCCTGTGCTCCAGGCACACTGCAGCTGTTCAAGGCATCCCAAGGGGAGCGCAAAAGTGACACAACTTGGCTGCCTCCACTGCTATTTCCATGAGACCATCCCCAACCTTAGGCTGGTTTTCCTTCCTAGCGTTGAGGTTTGAGTTAGGCCTAGGGTTAGGGTTCTTTCAACCAGAAAGCACTGAGTTCCAAGAACACAGCAGCTGCGAAGGACTACCCAAGAAGAGCACAAAAGTACCACAACATGCCTGCCTCCACAGCGATTTCCTTGGGGACATCCCTAATTCCTGGCTGATTTGCCTTTCTCGTCGTCGGGTTGGGGTTAGGTAGGCCTTGTGCTAGGATATTTAAAAGCAGGAAACCCAGACCTCCAAGCACACTGGAGCTGTGAAAGGCATCCAATAGGGAGTGCAAAAGTGCCACAACATGGCTGCTTTCACAGCTTTTTTCTTGGCACCATCACTATACCTTCTCTGATATATCTCCCTAGGGTTAGGGTTAGGGTTCAGCCTAGGGCTAGGATTTTTTGAACCAGGAAGCCCTGTGTTCCAGGCTTACTGTAGCTGCCAAAGGCATCCCAAAGGGAGCGCAGAAGTGCCACAACATGGCTGCTTTCACAGCTTTTTCCTAAGGAAGAACCCTAATACCCGGCTGATTTACCTTCCTAGGGTTACTGTTAGGCTTGGGCCAAGGACTTTTAAAATCAGGAAGCCCTGTGCTCCAGGAACACTGCAGCTGTTCAAGGCATCCCAACGGGAGCGCAAAAGTGACACAACTTGGCTGCCTCCACTGCTATTTCCATGAGACCATCCCGAACCATAGGCTGATTTTCCTTCCTAGCGTTGAGGTTTGAGTTAGGCCTAGGGTTAGAGTTTTTTAACCAGAAAGCCCTGAGTTCCAAGAACACAGCAGCTGCGAAGGACTACCCAAGAAGAGCACAAAAGTACCACAACATGCCCGCCTCCACAGCTATTTCCTTGGGGACATCCCTAATTCCTGGCTGATTTGCCTTTCTCGTTGTCGGGTTGGGGTTAGGTAGGCCTTGTGCTAGGATATTTAAAAGCAGGAAACCCAGACCTCCAAGCACACTGGAGCTGTGAAAGGCATCCAATAGGGAGTGCAAAAGTGCCACAACATGGCTGCTTTCACAGCTTTTTTCTTGGCACCATCACTATACCTTCTCTGATATATCTCCCTAGGGTTAGGATTAGGGTTCAGCCTAGGGCTAGGATTTTTTGAACCAGGAAGCCCTGTGTTCCAGGCTTACTGTAGCTGCCAAAGGCATCCCAAAGGGAGCGCAGAAGTGCCACAACATGGCTGCTTTCACAGCTTTTTCCTAAGGAAGAACCCTAATACCCGGCTGATTTACCTTCCTAGGGTTACTGTTAGGCTTGGGCCAAGGACTTTTAAAATCAGGAAGCCCTGTGCTCCAGGAACACTGCAGCTGTTCAAGGCATCCCAACGGGAGCGCAAAAGTGACACAACTTGGCTGCCTCCACTGCTATTTCCATGAGACCATCCCGAACCATAGGCTGATTTTCCTTCCTAGCATTGAGGTTTGAGTTAGGCCTAGGGTTAGAGTTTTTTAACCAGAAAGCCCTGAGTTCCAAGAACACAGCAGCTGCGAAGGACTACCCAAGAAGAGCACAAAAGTACCACAACATGCCCGCCTCCACAGCTATTTCCTTGGGGACATCCCTAATTCCTGGCTGATTTGCCTTTCTCGTCGTCGGGTTGGGGTTAGGTAGGCCTTGTGCTAGGATTTTTAAAATCAGGAAGCCCAGACCTCCAGGCACACTGGAGCTGTGAAAGGCATCCAAAAGGGAGTGCAAAAGTGCCACAACATGGCTGCTTTCACAGCTTTTTCCTTAGGAAGAACCCTAATCCCCAGCTGATTTACCTTCCTAGGGTTACTGTTAGGCTTGGGCCAAGGACTTTTAAAACCAGGAAGCCCTGTGCTCCAGGCACACTGCAGCTGTTCAAGGCATCCCAAGGGGAGCGCAAAAGTGACACAACTTGGCTGCCTCCACTGCTATTTCCATGAGACCATCCCCAACCTTAGGCTGGTTTTCCTTCCTAGCGTTGAGTTTTGAGTTAGGCCTAGGGTTAGTGTTCTTTTAACCTGAAAGCCCTGAGTTCCAAGAACACAGCAGCTGCGAAGGACTACCCAAGAAGAGCACAAAAGTACCACCACATGCCTGCCTCCACAGCTATTTCCTTGGGGACATCCCTAATTCCTGGCTGATTTGCCTTTCTCGTTGTCGGGTTGGGGTTAGGTAGGCCTTGTGCTAGGATTTTTAAAATCAGGAAGCCCAGACCTCCAGGCACACTGGAGCTGTGAAAGGCAGCCAAAAGGGATTGCAAAAGTGCCACAACATGGCTGCTTTCACAGCTTTTTCCTTAGGAAGAACCCTAATACCCGGCTGATTTACCTTCCTAGGGTTACTGTTAGGTTTGGGCCAAGGACTTTTAAAACCAGGAAGCCCTGTGCTCCAGGCACACTGCAGCTGTTCAAGGCATCCCAAGGGGAGCGCAAAAGTGACACAACTTGGCTGCCTCCACTGCTATTTCCATGAGACCATCCCCAACCATAGGCTGATTTTCCTTCCTAGCGTTGAGGTTTCAGTAAGGCCTAGGGTTAGAGTTTTTTAACCAGAAAGCCCTGAGTTCCAAGAACACAGCAGATGCGAAGGACCACCCAAGAAGAGCACAAAAGTACCACAACATGCCTGCCTCCACTGCTATTTCCTTGGGGACATCCCTAATTCCTGGCTGATTTGCCTTTCTCGTTGTCGGGTTGGGGTTAGGTAGGCCTTGTGCTAGGATATTTAAAAGCAGGAAACCCAGACCTCCAAGCACACTGGAGCTGTGAAAGGCATCCAATAGGGAGTGCAAAAGTGCCACAACATGGCTGCTTTCACAGCTTTTTTCTTGGCACCATCACTATACCTTCTCTGATATATCTCCCAAGGGTTAGGGTTCAGCCTAGGGCTAGGATTTTTTGAACCAGGAAGCCCTGTGTTCCAGGCTTACTGTAGCTGCCAAAGGCATCCCAAAGGGAGCGCAGAAGTGCCACAACATGGCTGCTTTCACAGCTTTTTCCTAAGGAAGAACCCTAATACCCGGCTGATTTACCTTCCTAGGGTTACTGTTAGGCTTGGGCCAAGGACTTTTAAAATCAGGAAGCCCTGTGCTCCAGGAACACTGCAGCTGTTCAAGGCATCCCAACGGGAGCGCAAAAGTGACACAACTTGGCTGCCTCCACTGCTATTTCCATGAGACCATCCCGAACCATAGGCTGATTTTCCTTCCTAGCGTTGAGGTTTGAGTTAGGCCTAGGGTTAGAGTTTTTTAACCAGAAAGCCCTGAGTTCCAAGAACACAGCAGCTGCGAAGGACTACCCAAGAAGAGCACAAAAGTACCACAACATGCCCGCCTCCACAGCTATTTCCTTGGGGACATCCCTAATTCCTGGCTGATTTGCCTTTCTCGTCGTCGGGTTGGGGTCAGGTAGGCCTTGTGATAGGATTTTTAAAATCAGGAAGCCCAGACCTCCAGGCACACTGGAGCTGTGAAAGGCATCCAAAAGGGAGTGCAAAAGTGCCACAACATGGCTGCTTTCACAGCTTTTTCCTTAGGAAGAACCCTAATCCCCAGCTGATTTACCTTCCTAGGGTTACTGTTAGGCTTGGGCCAAGGACTTTTAAAACCAGGAAGCCCTGTGCTCCAGGCACACTGCAGCTGTTCAAGGCATCCCAAGGGGAGCGCAAAAGTGACACAACTTGGCTGCCTCCACTGCTATTTCCATGAGACCATCCCCAACATTAGGCTGGTTTTCCTTCCTAGCGTTGAGTTTTGAGTTAGGCCTAGGGTTAGTGTTCTTTTAACCTGAAAGCCCTGAGTTCCAAGAACACAGCAGCTGCGAAGGACTACCCAAGAAGAGCACAAAAGTACCACCACATGCCTGCCTCCACAGCTATTTCCTTGGGGACATCCCTAATTCCTGGCTGATTTGCCTTTCTCGTTGTCGGGTTGGGGTTAGGTAGGCCTTGTGCTAGGATTTTTAAAATCAGGAAGCCCAGACCTCCAGGCACACTGGAGCTGTGAAAGGCAGCCAAAAGGGATTGCAAAAGTGCCACAACATGGCTGCTTTCACAGCTTTTTCCTTAGGAAGAACCCTAATACCCGGCTGATTTACCTTCCTAGGGTTACTGTGAGGTTTGGGCCAAGGACTTTTAAAACCAGGAAGCCCTGTGCTCCAGGCACACTGCAGCTGTTCAAGGCATCCCAACGGGAGCGCAAAAGTGACAGACCTTGGCTGCCTCCACTGCTATTTCCATGAGACCATCCCCAACCATAGGCTGATTTTCCTTCCTAGCGTTGAGGTTTCAGTAAGGCCTAGGGTTAGAGTTTTTTAACCAGAAAGCCCTGAGTTCCAAGAACACAGCAGATGCGAAGGACCACCCAAGAAGAGCACAAAAGTACCACAACATGCCTGCCTCCACAGCTATTTCCTTGGGGACATCCCTAATTCCTGGCTGATTTGCCTTTCTCGTTGTCGGGTTGGGGTTAGGTAGGCCTTGTGCTAGGATATTTAAAAGCAGGAAACCCAGACCTCCAAGCACACTGGAGCTGTGAAAGGCATCCAAAAGGGAGTGCAAAAGTGCCACAACATGGCTGCTTTCACAGCTTTTTTCTGTGCACCAACACTATACCTTCTCTGATATATCTCCCTAGGGTTAGGGTTAGGGTTCAGCCTAGGGCTAGGATTTTTTGAACCAGGAAGCCCTGTGTTCCAGGCTTACTGTAGCTGCCAAAGGCATCCCAAAGGGAGCGCAGAAGTGCCACAACATGGCTGCTTTCACAGCTTTTTCCTTAGGAAGAACCCTAATACCCGGCTGATTTACCTTCCTAGGGTTACTGTTAGGCTTGGGCCAAGGACTTTTAAAACCAGGAAGCCCTGTGCTCCAGGCACACTGCAGCTGTTCAAGGCATCCCAAGGGGAGCGCAAAAGTGACACAACTTGGCTGCCTCCACTGCTATTTCCATGAGACCATCCTGAACAATAGGCTGATTTTCCTTCCTAGCGTTGAGGTTTGAGTTAGGCCTAGGGTTAGGGTTCTTTCAACCAGAAAGCCCTGAGTTCCAAGAATACAGCATCTGCGAAGGACTACACAAGAAGAGCACAAAAGTACCACCACATGCCTGTCTCCCCTGCTATTTCCTTGGGGACATCCCTAATTCCTGGCTGATTTGCCTTTCTCGTCGTCGGGTTGGGGTTAGGTAGGCCTTGTGCTAGGATTTTTAAAATCAGGAAGCCCAGACCTCCAGGCACACTGGAGCTGTGAAAGGCATCCAAAAGGGAGTGCAAAAGTGCCACAACATGGCTGCTTTCA
Organism: Melospiza georgiana; assembly: GCF_028018845.1. Lineage (NCBI taxonomy): Eukaryota > Metazoa > Chordata > Aves > Passeriformes > Passerellidae > Melospiza > Melospiza georgiana. The sequence goes on from NC_080451.1 coordinate 1,844,738, forward strand.
CAGCTTTTTCCTTAGGAAGAACCCTAATCCCCAGCTGATTTACCTTCCTAGGGTTACTGTTAGGCTTGGGCCAAGGACTTTTAAAACCAGGAAGCCCTGTGCTCCAGGCACACTGCAGCTGTTCAAGGCATCCCAAGGGGAGCGCAAAAGTGACACAACTTGGCTGCCTCCACTGCTATTTCCATGAGACCATCCCGAATCATAGGCTGATTTTCCTTCCTAGCGTTGAGGTTTGAGTTAGGCCTAGGGTTAGAGTTTTAAAACCAGAAAGCCCTGAATACCAAGAACACAGCAGCTGCGAAGGACTACCCAAGAAGAGCACAAAAGTACCACCACATGCCTGCCTCCACAGCTATTTCCTTGGGGACATCCCTAATTCCTGGCTGATTTGCCTTTCTCGTCGTCGGGTTGGGGTTAGGTAGGCCTTGTGCTAGGATTTTTAAAATCAGGAAGCCCAGACCTCCAGGCACACTGGAGCTGTGAAAGGCATCCAAAAGGGAGTGCAAAAGTGCCACAACATGGCTGCTTTCACAGCTTTTTCCTTAGGAAGAACCCTAATACCCGGCTGATTTACCTTCCTAGGGTTACTGTTAGGCTTGGGCCAAGGACTTTTAAAACCAGGAAGCCCTGTGCTCCAGGCACACTGCAGCTGTTCAAGGCATCCCAAGGGGAGCGCAAAAGTGACACAACTTGGCTGCCTCCACTGCTATTTCCATGAGACCCTCCCCAACCTTAGGCTGGTTTTCCTTCCTAGCGTTGAGTTTTGAGTTAGGCCTAGGGTTAGTGTTCTTTTAACCTGAAAGCCCTGAGTTCCAAGAACACAGCAGCTGCGAAGGACTACCCAAGAAGAGCACAAAAGTACCACCACATGCCTGCCTCCACAGCTATTTCCTTGGGGACATCCCTAATTCCTGGCTGATTTGCCTTTCTCGTTGTCGGGTTGGCGTTAGGTAGGCCTTGTGCTAGGATTTTTAAAATCAGGAAGCCCAGACCTCCAGGCACACTGGAGCTGTGAAAGGCATCCAAAAGGGAGTGCAAAAGTGCCACAACATGGCTGCTTTCACAGCTTTTTCCTTAGGAAGAACCCTAATACCCGGCTGATTTACCTTCCTAGGGTTACTGTTAGGCTTGGGCCAAGGACTTTTAAAACCAGGAAGCCCTGTGCTCCAGGCACACTGCAGCTGTTCAAGGCATCCCAAGGGGAGCGCAAAAGTGACACAACTTGGCTGCCTCCACTGCTATTTCCATGAGACCATCCCCAACCTTAGGCTGGTTTTCCTTCCTAGCGTTGAGGTTTGAGTTAGGCCTAGGGTTAGGGTTCTTTCAACCAGAAAGCACTGAGTTCCAAGAACACAGCAGCTGCGAAGGACTACCCAAGAAGAGCACAAAAGTACCACAACATGCCTGCCTCCACAGCGATTTCCTTGGGGACATCCCTAATTCCTGGCTGATTTGCCTTTCTCGTCGTCGGGTTGGGGTTAGGTAGGCCTTGTGCTAGGATATTTAAAAGCAGGAAACCCAGACCTCCAAGCACACTGGAGCTGTGAAAGGCATCCAATAGGGAGTGCAAAAGTGCCACAACATGGCTGCTTTCACAGCTTTTTTCTTGGCACCATCACTATACCTTCTCTGATATATCTCCCTAGGGTTAGGGTTAGGGTTCAGCCTAGGGCTAGGATTTTTTGAACCAGGAAGCCCTGTGTTCCAGGCTTACTGTAGCTGCCAAAGGCATCCCAAAGGGAGCGCAGAAGTGCCACAACATGGCTGCTTTCACAGCTTTTTCCTAAGGAAGAACCCTAATACCCGGCTGATTTACCTTCCTAGGGTTACTGTTAGGCTTGGGCCAAGGACTTTTAAAATCAGGAAGCCCTGTGCTCCAGGAACACTGCAGCTGTTCAAGGCATCCCAACGGGAGCGCAAAAGTGACACAACTTGGCTGCCTCCACTGCTATTTCCATGAGACCATCCCGAACCATAGGCTGATTTTCCTTCCTAGCGTTGAGGTTTGAGTTAGGCCTAGGGTTAGAGTTTTTTAACCAGAAAGCCCTGAGTTCCAAGAACACAGCAGCTGCGAAGGACTACCCAAGAAGAGCACAAAAGTACCACAACATGCCCGCCTCCACAGCTATTTCCTTGGGGACATCCCTAATTCCTGGCTGATTTGCCTTTCTCGTTGTCGGGTTGGGGTTAGGTAGGCCTTGTGCTAGGATTTTTAAAATCAGGAAGCCCAGACCTCCAGGCACACTGGAGCTGTGAAAGGCATCCAAAAGGGAGTGCAAAAGTGCCACAACATGGCTGCTTTCACAGCTTTTTCCTTAGGAAGAACCCTAATCCCCAGCTGATTTACCTTCCTAGGGTTACTGTTAGGCTTGGGCCAAGGACTTTTAAAACCAGGAAGCCCTGTGCTCCAGGCACACTGCAGCTGTTCAAGGCATCCCAAGGGGAGCGCAAAAGTGACACAACTTGGCTGCCTCCACTGCTATTTCCATGAGACCATCCCCAACATTAGGCTGGTTTTCCTTCCTAGCGTTGAGTTTTGAGTTAGGCCTAGGGTTAGTGTTCTTTTAACCTGAAAGCCCTGAGTTCCAAGAACACAGCAGCTGCGAAGGACTACCCAAGAAGAGCACAAAAGTACCACCACATGCCTGCCTCCACAGCTATTTCCTTGGGGACATCCCTAATTCCTGGCTGATTTGCCTTTCTCGTTGTCGGGTTGGGGTTAGGTAGGCCTTGTGCTAGGATTTTTAAAATCAGGAAGCCCAGACCTCCAGGCACACTGGAGCTGTGAAAGGCAGCCAAAAGGGATTGCAAAAGTGCCACAACATGGCTGCTTTCACAGCTTTTTCCTTAGGAAGAACCCTAATACCCGGCTGATTTACCTTCCTAGGGTTACTGTGAGGTTTGGGCCAAGGACTTTTAAAACCAGGAAGCCCTGTGCTCCAGGCACACTGCAGCTGTTCAAGGCATCCCAACGGGAGCGCAAAAGTGACACAACTTGGCTGCCTCCACTGCTATTTCCATGAGACCATCCCCAACCATAGGCTGATTTTCCTTCCTAGCGTTGAGGTTTCAGTAAGGCCTAGGGTTAGAGTTTTTTAACCAGAAAGCCCTGAGTTCCAAGAACACAGCAGATGCGAAGGACCACCCAAGAAGAGCACAAAAGTACCACAACATGCCTGCCTCCACAGCTATTTCCTTGGGGACATCCCTAATTCCTGGCTGATTTGCCTTTCTCGTTGTCGGGTTGGGGTTAGGTAGGCCTTGTGCTAGGATATTTAAAAGCAGGAAACCCAGACCTCCAAGCACACTGGAGCTGTGAAAGGCATCCAATAGGGAGTGCAAAAGTGCCACAACATGGCTGCTTTCACAGCTTTTTTCTTGGCACCATCACTATACCTTCTCTGATATATCTCCCTAGGGTTAGGGTTCAGCCTAGGGCTAGGATTTTTTGAACCAGGAAGCCCTGTGTTCCAGGCTTACTGTAGCTGCCAAAGGCATCCCAAAGGGAGCGCAGAAGTGCCACAACATGGCTGCTTTCACAGCTTTTTCCTAAGGAAGAACCCTAATACCCGGCTGATTTACCTTCCTAGGGTTACTGTTAGGCTTGGGCCAAGGACTTTTAAAATCAGGAAGCCCTGTGCTCCAGGCACACTGCAGCTGGTCAAGGCATCCCAAGGGGAGCGCAAAAGTGACACAACTTGGCTGCCTCCACTGCTATTTCCATGAGACCATCCCGAACCATAGGCTGATTTTCCTTCCTAGCGTTGAGGTTTGAGTTAGGCCTAGGGTTAGAGTTTTTTAACCAGAAAGCCCTGAGTTCCAAGAACACAGCAGCTGCGAAGGACTACCCAAGAAGAGCACAAAAGTACCACCACATGCCTGCCTCCACAGCTATTTCCTTGGGGACATCCCTAATTCCTGGCTGATTTGCCTTTCTCGTTGTCGGGTTGGGGTTAGGTAGGCCTTGTGCTAGGATTTTTAAAATCAGGAAGCCCAGACCTCCAGGCACACTGGAGCTGTGAAAGGCAGCCAAAAGGGATTGCAAAAGTGCCACAACATGGCTGCTTTCACAGCTTTTTCCTTAGGAAGAACCCTAATACCCGGCTGATTTACCTTCCTAGGGTTACTGTTAGGTTTGGGCCAAGGACTTTTAAAACCAGGAAGCCCTGTGCTCCAGGCACACTGCAGCTGTTCAAGGCATCCCAACGGGAGCGCAAAAGTGACAGACCTTGGCTGCCTCCACTGCTATTTCCATGAGACCATCCCCAACCATAGGCTGATTTTCCTTCCTAGCGTTGAGGTTTCAGTAAGGCCTAGGGTTAGAGTTTTTTAACCAGAAAGCCCTGAGTTCCAAGAACACAGCAGATGCGAAGGACCACCCAAGAAGAGCACAAAAGTACCACAACATGCCTGCCTCCACAGCTATTTCCTTGGGGACATCCCTAATTCCTGGCTGATTTGCCTTTCTCGTTGTCGGGTTGGGGTTAGGTAGGCCTTGTGCTAGGATATTTAAAAGCAGGAAACCCAGACCTCCAAGCACACTGGAGCTGTGAAAGGCATCCAAAAAAGAGTGCAAAAGTGCCACAACATGGCTGCTTTCACAGCTTTTTTCTGTGCACCAACACTATACCTTCTCTGATATATCTCCCTAGGGTTAGGGTTCAGCCTAGGGCTAGGATTTTTTGAACCAGGAAGCCCTGTGTTCCAGGCTTACTGTAGCTGCCAAAGGCATCCCAAAGGGAGCGCAGAAGTGCCACAACATGGCTGCTTTCACAGCTTTTTCCTTAGGAAGAACCCTAATACCCGGCTGATTTACCTTCCTAGGGTTACTGTTAGGCTTGGGCCAAGGACTTTTAAAACCAGGAAGCCCTGTGCTCCAGGCACACTGCAGCTGTTCAAGGCATCCCAAGGGGAGCGCAAAAGTGACACAACTTGGCTGCCTCCACTGCTATTTCCATGAGACCATCCTGAACAATAGGCTGATTTTCCTTCCTAGCGTTGAGGTTTGAGTTAGGCCTAGGGTTAGTGTTCTTTTAACCTGAAAGCCCTGAGTTCCAAGAACACAGCAGCTGCGAAGGACTACCCAAGAAGAGCACAAAAGTACCACAACATGCCTGCCTCCCCAGCTATTTCCTTGGGGACATCCCTAATTCCTGGCTGATTTGCCTTTCTCGTTGTCGGGTTGGGGTTAGGTAGGCCTTGTGCTAGGATTTTTAAAATCAGGAAGCCCAGACCTCCAGGCACACTGGAGCTGTGAAAGGCATCCAAAAGGGAGTGCAAAAGTGCCACAACATGGCTGCTTTCACAGCTTTTTCCTTAGGAAGAACCCTAATCCCCAGCTGATTTACCTTCCTAGGGTTACTGTTAGGCTTGGGCCAAGGACTTTTAAAACCAGGAAGCCCTGTGCTCCAGGCACACTGCAGCTGTTCAAGGCATCCCAAGGGGAGCGCAAAAGTGACACAACTTGGCTGCCTCCACTGCTATTTCCATGAGACCATCCCGAATCATAGGCTGATTTTCCTTCCTAGCGTTGAGGTTTGAGTTAGGTCTAGGGTTAGAGTTTTAAAACCAGAAAGCCCTGAGTTCCAAGAACACAGCAGCTGCGAAGGACTACCCAAGAAGAGCACAAAAGTACCACAACATGCCTGCCTCCACAGCTATTTCCTTGGGGACATCCCTAATTCCTGGCTGATTTGCCTTTCTCGTCGTCGGGTTGGGGTTAGGTAGGCCTTGCGCTAGGATATTTAAAAGCAGGAAACCCAGACCTCCAAGCACACTGGAGCTGTGAAAGGCATCCAAAAGGGAGTGCAAAAGGGCCACAACATGGCTGCTTTCACAGCTTTTTTCTTGGCACCATCACTATACGTTCTCTGATATATCTCCCTAGGGTTAGGGTTAGGGTTCAGCCTAGGGCTAGGATTTTTTGAACCAGGAAGCCCTGTGTTCCAGGCTTACTGTAGCTGCCAAAGTCATCCAATGGAGCGCAGAAGTGCCACAACATGGCTGCTTTCACAGCTTTTTCCTTAGGAAGAACCCTAATACCCGGCTGATTTACCTTCCTAGGGTTACTGTTAGCCTTGGGCCAAGGACTTTTAAAACCAGGAAGCCCTGTGCTCCAGGCACACTGCAGCTGTTCAAGGCATCCCAACGGGAGCGCAAAAGTGACACAACTTGGCTGCCTCCACTGCTATTTCCATGAGACCATCCCCAACCTTAGGCTGATTTTCCTTCCTAGCGTTGAGGTTTGAGTTAGGCCTAGGGTTAGAGATTTTTAACCAGAAAGCCCTGAATACCAAGAACACAGCAGCTGCGAAGGACTACCCAAGAAGAGCACAAAAGTACCACCACATGCCTGCCTCCACAGCTATTTCCTTGGGGACATCCCTAATTCCTGGCTGATTTGCCTTTCTCGTTGTCGGGTTGGGGTTAGGTAGGCCTTGTGCTAGGATTTTTAAAATCAGGAAGCCCAGACCTCCAGGCACACTGGAGCTGTGAAAGGCAGCCAAAAGGGATTGCAAAAGTGCCACAACATGGCTGCTTTCACAGCTTTTTCCTTAGGAAGAACCCTAATACCCGGCTGATTTACCTTCCTAGGGTTACTGTTAGGTTTCGGCCAAGGACTTTTAAAACCAGGAAGCCCTGTGCTCCAGGCACACTGCAGCTGTTCAAGGCATCCCAACGGGAGCGCAAAAGTGACAGACCTTGGCTGCCTCCACTGCTATTTCCATGAGACCATCCCCAACCATAGGCTGATTTTCCTTCCTAGCGTTGAGGTTTCAGTAAGGCCTAGGGTTAGAGTTTTTTAACCAGAAAGCCCTGAGTTCCAAGAACACAGCAGATGCGAAGGACCACCCAAGAAGAACACAAAAGTACCACAACATGCCTGCCTCCACAGCTATTTCCTTGGGGACATCCCTAATTCCTGGCTGATTTGCCTTTCTCGTTGTCGGGTTGGGGTTAGGTAGGCCTTGTGCTAGGATATTTAAAAGCAGGAAACCCAGACCTCCAAGCACACTGGAGCTGTGAAAGGCATCCAAAAAAGAGTGCAAAAGTGCCACAACATGGCTGCTTTCACAGCTTTTTTCTGTGCACCAACACTATACCTTCTCTGATATATCTCCCTAGGGTTAGGGTTCAGCCTAGGGCTAGGATTTTTTGAACCAGGAAGCCCTGTGTTCCAGGCTTACTGTAGCTGCCAAAGGCATCCCAAAGGGAGCGCAGAAGTGCCACAACATGGCTGCTTTCACAGCTTTTTCCTTAGGAAGAACCCTAATACCCGGCTGATTTACCTTCCTAGGGTTACTGTTAGGCTTGGGCCAAGGACTTTTAAAACCAGGAAGCCCTGTGCTCCAGGCACACTGCAGCTGTTCAAGGCATCCCAAGGGGAGCGCAAAAGTGACACAACTTGGCTGCCTCCACTGCTATTTCCATGAGACCATCCTGAACAATAGGCTGATTTTCCTTCCTAGCGTTGAGGTTTGAGTTAGGCCTAGGGTTAGTGTTCTTTTAACCTGAAAGCCCTGAGTTCCAAGAACACAGCAGCTGCGAAGGACTACCCAAGAAGAGCACAAAAGTACCACAACATGCCTGCCTCCCCAGCTATTTCCTTGGGGACATCCCTAATTCCTGGCTGATTTGCCTTTCTCGTTGTCGGGTTGGGGTTAGGTAGGCCTTGTGCTAGGATTTTTAAAATCAGGAAGCCCAGACCTCCAGGCACACTGGAGCTGTGAAAGGCATCCAAAAGGGAGTGCAAAAGTGCCACAACATGGCTGCTTTCACAGCTTTTTCCTTAGGAAGAACCCTAATCCCCAGCTGATTTACCTTCCTAGGGTTACTGTTAGGCTTGGGCCAAGGACTTTTAAAACCAGGAAGCCCTGTGCTCCAGGCACACTGCAGCTGTTCAAGGCATCCCAAGGGGAGCGCAAAAGTGACACAACTTGGCTGCCTCCACTGCTATTTCCATGAGACCATCCCGAATCATAGGCTGATTTTCCTTCCTAGCGTTGAGGTTTGAGTTAGGTCTAGGGTTAGAGTTTTAAAACCAGAAAGCCCTGAGTTCCAAGAACACAGCAGCTGCGAAGGACTACCCAAGAAGAGCACAAAAGTACCACAACATGCCTGCCTCCACAGCTATTTCCTTGGGGACATCCCTAATTCCTGGCTGATTTGCCTTTCTCGTCGTCGGGTTGGGGTTAGGTAGGCCTTGCGCTAGGATATTTAAAAGCAGGAAACCCAGACCTCCAAGCACACTGGAGCTGTGAAAGGCATCCAAAAGGGAGTGCAAAAGGGCCACAACATGGCTGCTTTCACAGCTTTTTTCTTGGCACCATCACTATACGTTCTCTGATATATCTCCCTAGGGTTAGGGTTAGGGTTCAGCCTAGGGCTAGGATTTTTTGAACCAGGAAGCCCTGTGTTCCAGGCTTACTGTAGCTGCCAAAGTCATCCAATGGAGCGCAGAAGTGCCACAACATGGCTGCTTTCACAGCTTTTTCCTTAGGAAGAACCCTAATACCCGGCTGATTTACCTTCCTAGGGTTACTGTTAGGCTTGGGCCAAGGACTTTTAAAACCAGGAAGCCCTGTGCTCCAGGCACACTGCAGCTGTTCAAGGCATCCCAAGGGGAGCGCAAAAGTGACACAACTTGGCTGCCTCCACTGCTATTTCCATGAGACCATCCTGAACCATAGGCTGATTTTCCTTCCTAGCGTTGAGGTTTGAGTTAGGCCTAGGGTTAGAGATTTTTAACCAGAAAGCCCTGAATACCAAGAACACAGCAGCTGCGAAGGACTACCCAAGAAGAGCACAAAAGTACCACCACATGCCTGCCTCCACAGCTATTTCCTTGGGGACATCCCTAATTCCTGGCTGATTTGCCTTTCTCGTCGTCGGGTTGGGGTTAGGTAGGCCTTGTGCTAGGATTTTTAAAATCAGGAAGCCCAGACCTCCAGGCACACTGGAGCTGTGAAAGGCATCCAAAAGGGAGTGCAAAAGTGCCACAACATGGCTGCTTTCACAGCTTTTTCCTTAGGAAGAACCCTAATACCCGGCTGATTTACCTTCCTAGGGTTACTGTTAGGCTTGGGCCAAGGACTTTTAAAACCAGGAAGCCCTGTGCTCCAGGCACACTGCAGCTGTTCAAGGCATCCCAAGGGGAGCGCAAAAGTGACACAACTTGGCTGCCTCCACTGCTATTTCCATGAGACCATCCCCAACATTAGGCTGGTTTTCCTTCCTAGCGTTGAGTTTTGAGTTAGGCCTAGGGTTAGTGTTCTTTTAACCTGAAAGCCCTGAGTTCCAAGAACACAGCAGCTGCGAAGGACTACCCAAGAAGAGCACAAAAGTACCACCACATGCCTGCCTCCACAGCTATTTCCTTGGGGACATCCCTAATTCCTGGCTGATACGCCTTTCTCGTCGTCGGGTTGGGGTTAGGTAGGCCTTGTGCTAGGATTTTTAAAATCAGGAAGCCCAGACCTCCAGGCACACTGGAGCTGTGAAAGGCATCCAAAAGGGAGTGCAAAAGTGCCACAACATGGCTGCTTTCACAGCTTTTTCCTTAGGAAGAACCCTAATCCCCAGCTGATTTACCTTCCTAGGGTTACTGTTAGGCTTGGGCCAAGGACTTTTAAAACCAGGAAGCCCTGTGCTCCAGGCACACTGCAGCTGTTCAAGGCATCCCAAGGGGAGCGCAAAAGTGACACAACTTGGCTGCCTCCACTGCTATTTCCATGAGACCATCCCCAACCTTAGGCTGGTTTTCCTTCCTAGCGTTGAGGTTTGAGTTAGGCCTCGGGTTAGGGTTCTTTCAACCAGAAAGCACTGAGTTCCAAGAACACAGCAGCTGCGAAGGACTACCCAAGAAGAGCACAAAAGTACCACAACATGCCTGCCTCCACAGCTATTTCCTTGGGGACATCCCTAATTCCTGGCTGATTTGCCTTTCTCGTCGTCGGGTTGGGGTTAGGTAGGCCTTGTGCTAGGATATTTAAAAGCAGGAAACCCAGACCTCCAAGCACACTGGAGCTGTGAAAGGCATCCAATAGGGAGTGCAAAAGTGCCACAACAGGGCTGCTTTCACAGCTTTTTTCTTGGCACCATCACTATACCTTCTCTGATATATCTCCCTAGGGTTAGGGTTAGGGTTCAGCCTAGGGCTAGGATTTTTTGAACCAGGAAGCCCTGTGTTCCAGGCTTACTGTAGCTGCCAAAGGCATCCCAAAGGGAGCGCAGAAGTGCCACAACATGGCTGCTTTCACAGCTTTTTCCTAAGGAAGAACCCTAATACCCGGCTGATTTACCTTCCTAGGGTTACTGTTAGGCTTGGGCCAAGGACTTTTAAAACCAGGAAGCCCTGTGCTCCAGGCACACTGCAGCTGTTCAAGGCATCCCAACGGGAGCGCAAAAGTGACACAACTTGGCTGCCTCCACTGCTATTTCCATGAGACCATCCCCAACCTTAGGCTGATTTTCCTTCCTAGCGTTGAGGTTTGAGTTAGGCCTAGGGTTAGAGATTTTTAACCAGAAAGCCCTGAATACCAAGAACACAGCAGCTGCGAAGGACTACCCAAGAAGAGCACAAAAGTACCACCACATGCCTGCCTCCACAGCTATTTCCTTGGGGACATCCCTAATTCCTGGCTGATTTGCCTTTCTCGTTGTCGGGTTGGGGTTAGGTAGGCCTTGTGCTAGGATTTTTAAAATCAGGAAGCCCAGACCTCCAGGCACACTGGAGCTGTGAAAGGCATCCAAAAGGGAGTGCAAAAGTGCCACAACATGGCTGCTTTCACAGCTTTTTCCTTAGGAAGAACCCTAATACCCGGCTGATTTACCTTCCTAGGGTTACTGTTAGGTTTGGGCCAAGGACTTTTAAAACCAGGAAGCCCTGTGCTCCAGGCACACTGCAGCTGTTCAAGGCATCCCAACGGGAGCGCAAAAGTGACAGACCTTGGCTGCCTCCACTGCTATTTCCATGAGACCATCCCCAACCATAGGCTGATTTTCCTTCCTAGCGTTGAGGTTTCAGTAAGGCCTAGGGTTAGAGTTTTTTAACCAGAAAGCCCTGAGTTCCAAGAACACAGCAGATGCGAAGGACCACCCAAGAAGAGCACAAAAGTACCACAACATGCCTGCCTCCACAGCTATTTCCTTGGGGACATCCCTAATTCCTGGCTGATTTGCCTTTCTCGTTGTCGGGTTGGGGTTAGGTAGGCCTTGTGCTAGGATATTTAAAAGCAGGAAACCCAGACCTCCAAGCACACTGGAGCTGTGAAAGGCATCCAAAAAAGAGTGCAAAAGTGCCACAACATGGCTGCTTTCACAGCTTTTTTCTGTGCACCAACACTATACCTTCTCTGATATATCTCCCTAGGGTTAGGGTTCAGCCTAGGGCTAGGATTTTTTGAACCAGGAAGCCCTGTGTTCCAGGCTTACTGTAGCTGCCAAAGGCATCCCAAAGGGAGCGCAGAAGTGCCACAACATGGCTGCTTTCACAGCTTTTTCCTTAGGAAGAACCCTAATACCCGGCTGATTTACCTTCCTAGGGTTACTGTTAGGCTTGGGCCAAGGACATTTAAAACCAGGAAGCCCTGTGCTCCAGGCACACTGCAGCTGTTCAAGGCATCCCAAGGGGAGCGCAAAAGTGACACAACTTGGCTGCCTCCACTGCTATTTCCATGAGACCATCCTGAACAATAGGCTGATTTTCCTTCCTAGCGTTGAGGTTTGAGTTAGGCCTAGGGTTAGTGTTCTTTTAACCTGAAAGCCCTGAGTTCCAAGAACACAGCAGCTGCGAAGGACTACCCAAGAAGAGCACAAAAGTACCACAACATGCCTGCCTCCCCAGCTATTTCCTTGGGGACATCCCTAATTCCTGGCTGATTTGCCTTTCTCGTTGTCGGGTTGGGGTTAGGTAGGCCTTGTGCTAGGATTTTTAAAATCAGGAAGCCCAGACCTCCAGGCACACTGGAGCTGTGAAAGGCATCCAAAAGGGAGTGCAAAAGTGCCACAACATGGCTGCTTTCACAGCTTTTTCCTTAGGAAGAACCCTAATCCCCAGCTGATTTACCTTCCTAGGGTTACTGTTAGGCTTGGGCCAAGGACTTTTAAAACCAGGAAGCCCTGTGCTCCAGGCACACTGCAGCTGTTCAAGGCATCCCAAGGGGAGCGCAAAAGTGACACAACTTGGCTGCCTCCACTGCTATTTCCATGAGACCATCCCGAATCATAGGCTGATTTTCCTTCCTAGCGTTGAGGTTTGAGTTAGGTCTAGGGTTAGAGTTTTAAAACCAGAAAGCCCTGAGTTCCAAGAACACAGCAGCTGCGAAGGACTACCCAAGAAGAGCACAAAAGTACCACAACATGCCTGCCTCCACAGCTATTTCCTTGGGGACATCCCTAATTCCTGGCTGATTTGCCTTTCTCGTCGTCGGGTTGGGGTTAGGTAGGCCTTGCGCTAGGATATTTAAAAGCAGGAAACCCAGACCTCCAAGCACACTGGAGCTGTGAAAGGCATCCAAAAGGGAGTGCAAAAGGGCCACAACATGGCTGCTTTCACAGCTTTTTTCTTGGCACCATCACTATACGTTCTCTGATATATCTCCCTAGGGTTAGGGTTAGGGTTCAGCCTAGGGCTAGGATTTTTTGAACCAGGAAGCCCTGTGTTCCAGGCTTACTGTAGCTGCCAAAGTCATCCAATGGAGCGCAGAAGTGCCACAACATGGCTGCTTTCACAGCTTTTTCCTTAGGAAGAACCCTAATACCCGGCTGATTTACCTTCCTAGGGTTACTGTTAGGCTTGGGCCAAGGACTTTTAAAACCAGGAAGCCCTGTGCTCCAGGCACACTGCAGCTGTTCAAGGCATCCCAAGGGGAGCGCAAAAGTGACACAACTTGGCTGCCTCCACTGCTATTTCCATGAGACCATCCTGAACCATAGGCTGATTTTCCTTCCTAGCGTTGAGGTTTGAGTTAGGCCTAGGGTTAGAGATTTTTAACCAGAAAGCCCTGAATACCAAGAACACAGCAGCTGCGAAGGACTACCCAAGAAGAGCACAAAAGTACCACCACATGCCTGCCTCCACAGCTATTTCCTTGGGGACATCCCTAATTCCTGGCTGATTTGCCTTTCTCGTCGTCGGGTTGGGGTTAGGTAGGCCTTGTGCTAGGATTTTTAAAATCAGGAAGCCCAGACCTCCAGGCACACTGGAGCTGTGAAAGGCATCCAAAAGGGAGTGCAAAAGTGCCACAACATGGCTGCTTTCACAGCTTTTTCCTTAGGAAGAACCCTAATACCCGGCTGATTTACCTTCCTAGGGTTACTGTTAGGCTTGGGCCAAGGACTTTTAAAACCAGGAAGCCCTGTGCTCCAGGCACACTGCAGCTGTTCAAGGCATCCCAAGGGGAGCGCAAAAGTGACACAACTTGGCTGCCTCCACTGCTATTTCCATGAGACCATCCCCAACATTAGGCTGGTTTTCCTTCCTAGCGTTGAGTTTTGAGTTAGGCCTAGGGTTAGTGTTCTTTTAACCTGAAAGCCCTGAGTTCCAAGAACACAGCAGCTGCGAAGGACTACCCAAGAAGAGCACAAAAGTACCACCACATGCCTGCCTCCACAGCTATTTCCTTGGGGACATCCCTAATTCCTGGCTGATACGCCTTTCTCGTCGTCGGGTTGGGGTTAGGTAGGCCTTGTGCTAGGATTTTTAAAATCAGGAAGCCCAGACCTCCAGGCACACTGGAGCTGTGAAAGGCATCCAAAAGGGAGTGCAAAAGTGCCACAACATGGCTGCTTTCACAGCTTTTTCCTTAGGAAGAACCCTAATCCCCAGCTGATTTACCTTCCTAGGGTTACTGTTAGGCTTGGGCCAAGGACTTTTAAAACCAGGAAGCCCTGTGCTCCAGGCACACTGCAGCTGTTCAAGGCATCCCAAGGGGAGCGCAAAAGTGACACAACTTGGCTGCCTCCACTGCTATTTCCATGAGACCATCCCCAACCTTAGGCTGGTTTTCCTTCCTAGCGTTGAGGTTTGAGTTAGGCCTAGGGTTAGGGTTCTTTCAACCAGAAAGCACTGAGTTCCAAGAACACAGCAGCTGCGAAGGACTACCCAAGAAGAGCACAAAAGTACCACAACATGCCTGCCTCCACAGCTATTTCCTTGGGGACATCCCTAATTCCTGGCTGATTTGCCTTTCTCGTTGTCGGGTTGGGGTTAGGTAGGCCTTGTGCTAGGATATTTAAAAGCAGGAAACCCAGACCTCCAAGCACACTGGAGCTGTGAAAGGCATCCAATAGGGAGTGCAAAAGTGCCACAACATGGCTGCTTTCACAGCTTTTTTCTTGGCACCATCACTATACGTTCTCTGATATATCTCCCTAGGGTTAGGGTTAGGGTTCAGCCTAGGGCTAGGATTTTTTGAACCAGGAAGCCCTGTGTTCCAGGCTTACTGTAGCTGCCAAAGGCATCCCAAAGGGAGCGCAGAAGTGCCACAACATGGCTGCTTTCACAGCTTTTTCCTAAGGAAGAACCCTAATACCCGGCTGATTTACCTTCCTAGGGTTACTGTTAGGCTTGGGCCAAGGACTTTTAAAACCAGGAAGCCCTGTGCTCCAGGCACACTGCAGCTGTTCAAGGCATCCCAACGGGAGCGCAAAAGTGACACAACTTGGCTGCCTCCACTGCTATTTCCATGAGACCATCCTGAACCATAGGCTGATTTTCCTTCCTAGCGTTGAGGTTTGAGTTAGGCCTAGGGTTAGAGATTTTTAACCAGAAAGCCCTGAGTTCCAAGAACACAGCAGCTGCGAAGGACTACCCAAGAAGAGCACAAAAGTACCACCACATGCCTGCCTCCACAGCTATTTCCTTGGGGACATCCCTAATTCCTGGCTGATTTGCCTTTCTCGTCGTCGGGTTGGGGTTAGGTAGGCCTTGTGCTAGGATTTTTAAAATCAGGAAGCCCAGACCTCCAGGCACACTGGAGCTGTGAAAGGCATCCAAAAGGGAGTGCAAAAGTGCCACAACATGGCTGCTTTCACAGCTTTTTCCTTAGGAAGAACCCTAATACCCGGCTGATTTACCTTCCTAGGGTTACTGTTAGGCTTGGGCCAAGGACTTTTAAAACCAGGAAGCCCTGTGCTCCAGGCACACTGCAGCTGTTCAAGGCATCCCAAGGGGAGCGCAAAAGTGACACAACTTGGCTGCCTCCACTGCTATTTCCATGAGACCATCCCCAACCTTAGGCTGGTTTTCCTTCCTAGCGTTGAGTTTTGAGTTAGGCCTAGGGTTAGTGTTCTTTTAACCTGAAAGCCCTGAGTTCCAAGAACACAGCAGCTGCGAAGGACTACCCAAGAAGAGCACAAAAGTACCACCACATGCCTGCCTCCACAGCTATTTCCTTGGGGACATCCCTAATTCCTGGCTGATTTGCCTTTCTCGTTGTCGGGTTGGGGTTAGGTAGGCCTTGTGCTAGGATTTTTAAAATCAGGAAGCCCAGACCTCCAGGCACACTGGAGCTGTGAAAGGCATCCAAAAGGGAGTGCAAAAGTGCCACAACATGGCTGCTTTCACAGCTTTTTCCTTAGGAAGAACCCTAATAGCCGGCTGATTTACCTTCCTAGGGTTACTGTTAGGCTTGGGCCAAGGACTTTTAAAACCAGGAAGCCCTGTGCTCCAGGCACACTGCAGCTGTTCAAGGCATCCCAAGGGGAGCGCAAAAGTGACACAACTTGGCTGCCTCCACTGCTATTTCCATGAGACCATCCCCAACCTTAGGCTGGTTTTCCTTCCTAGCGTTGAGGTTTGAGTTAGGCCTAGGGTTAGGGTTCTTTCAACCAGAAAGCACTGAGTTCCAAGAACACAGCAGCTGCGAAGGACTACCCAAGAAGAGCACAAAAGTACCACAACATGCCTGCCTCCACAGCTATTTCCTTGGGGACATCCCTAATTCCTGGCTGATTTGCCTTTCTCGTCGTCGGGTTGGGGTTAGGTAGGCCTTGTGCTAGGATATTTAAAAGCAGGAAACCCAGACCTCCAAGCACACTGGAGCTGTGAAAGGCATCCAATAGGGAGTGCAAAAGTGCCACAACATGGCTGCTTTCACAGCTTTTTTCTTGGCACCATCACTATACCTTCTCTGATATATCTCCCTAGGGTTAGGGTTAGGGTTCAGCCTAGGGCTAGGATTTTTTGAACCAGGAAGCCCTGTGTTCCAGGCTTACTGTAGCTGCCAAAGGCATCCCAAAGGGAGCGCAGAAGTGCCACAACATGGCTGCTTTCACAGCTTTTTCCTTAGGAAGAACCCTAATACCCGGCTGATTTACCTTCCTAGGGTTACTGTTAGGCTTGGGCCAAGGACTTTTAAAATCAGGAAGCCCTGTGCTCCAGGAACACTGCAGCTGTTCAAGGCATCCCAACGGGAGCGCAAAAGTGACACAACTTGGCTGCCTCCACTGCTATTTCCATGAGACCATCCCGAACCATAGGCTGATTTTCCTTCCTAGCGTTGAGGTTTGAGTTAGGCCTAGGGTTAGAGTTTTTTAACCAGAAAGCCCTGAGTTCCAAGAACACAGCAGCTGCGAAGGACTACCCAAGAAGAGCACAAAAGTACCACAACATGCCCGCCTCCACAGCTATTTCCTTGGGGACATCCCTAATTCCTGGCTGATTTGCCTTTCTCGTTGTCGGGTTGGGGTTAGGTAGGCCTTGTGCTAGGATTTTTAAAATCAGGAAGCCCAGACCTCCAGGCACACTGGAGCTGTGAAAGGCAGCCAAAAGGGATTGCAAAAGTGCCACAACATGGCTGCTTTCACAGCTTTTTCCTTAGGAAGAACCCTAATACCCGGCTGATTTACCTTCCTAGGGTTACTGTTAGGTTTGGGCCAAGGACTTTTAAAACCAGGAAGCCCTGTGCTCCAGGCACACTGCAGCTGTTCAAGGCATCCCAAGGGGAGCGCAAAAGTGACACAACTTGGCTGCCTCCACTGCTATTTCCATGAGACCATCCCCAACCTTAGGCTGGTTTTCCTTCCTAGCGTTGAGGTTTGAGTTAGGCCTAGGGTTAGGGTTCTTTCAACCAGAAAGCCCTGAGTTCCAAGAATACAGCAGCTGCGAAGGACTACCCAAGAAGAGCACAAAAGTACCACAACATGCCTGCCTCCACAGCTATTTCCTTGGGGACATCCCTAATTCCTGGCTGATTTGCCTTTCTCGTCGTCGGGTTGGGGTTAGGTAGGCCTTGTGTTAGGATTTTTAAAATCAGGAAGCCCAGACCTCCAGGCACACTGGAGCTGTGAAAGGCAGCCAAAAGGGATTGCAAAAGTGCCACAACATGGCTGCTTTCACAGCTTTTTTCTTGGCACCATCACTATACCTTCTCTGATATATCTCCCTAGGGTTAGGGTTAGGGTTCAGCCTAGGGCTAGGATTTTTTGAACCAGGAAGCCCTGTGTTCCAGGCTTACTGTAGCTGCCAAAGTCATCCAAGGGAGCGCAGAAGTGCCACAACATGGCTGCTTTCACAGCTTTTTCCTTAGGAAGAACCCTAATACCCGGCTGATTTACCTTCCTAGGGTTACTGTTAGGCTTGGGCCAAGGACTTTTAAAACCAGGAAGCCCTGTGCTCCAGGCACACTGCAGCTGTTCAAGGCATCCCAACGGGAGCACAAAAGTGACACAACTTGGCTGCCTCCACTGCTATTTCCATGAGACCATCCCGAACCATAGGCTGATTTTCCTTCCTAGCGTTGAGGTTTGAGTTAGGCCTAGGGTTAGAGATTTTTAACCAGAAAGCCCTGAATACCAAGAACACAGCAGCTGCGAAGGACTACCCAAGAAGAGCACAAAAGTACCACCACATGCCTGCCTCCACAGCTATTTCCTTGGGGACATACCTAATTCCTGGCTGATTTGCCTTTCTCGTCGTCGGGTTGGGGTTAGGTAGGCCTTGTGCTAGGATTTTTAAAATCAGGAAGCCCAGACCTCCAGGCACACTGGAGCTGTGAAAGGCATCCAAAAGGGAGTGCAAAAGTGCCACAACATGGCTGCTTTCACAGCTTTTTCCTTAGGAAGAACCCTAATACCCGGCTGATTTACCTTCCTAGGGTTACTGTTAGGCTTGGGCCAAGGACTTTTAAAATCAGGAAGCCCTGTGCTCCAGGCACACTGCAGCTGTTCAAGGCATCCCAAGGGGAGCGCAAAAGTGACACAACTTGGCTGCCTCCACTGCTATTTCCATGAGACCATCCCCAACCTTAGGCTGGTTTTCCTTCCTAGCATGAGTTTTGAGTTAGGCCTAGGGTTAGTGTTCTTTTAACCTGAAAGCCCTGAGTTCCAAGAACACAGCAGCTGCGAAGGACTACCCAAGAAGAGCACAAAAGTACCACCACATGCCTGCCTCCACAGCTATTTCCTTGGGGACATCCCTAATTCCTGGCTGATTTGCCTTTCTCGTTGTCGGGTTGGGGTTAGGTAGGCCTTGTGCTAGGATTTTTAAAATCAGGAAGCCCAGACCTCCAGGCACACTGGAGCTGTGAAAGGCATCCAAAAGGGAGTGCAAAAGTGCCACAACATGGCTGCTTTCACAGCTTTTTCCTTAGGAAGAACCCTAATCCCCAGCTGATTTACCTTCCTAGGGTTACTGTTAGGCTTGGGCCAAGGACTTTTAAAACCAGGAAGCCCTGTGCTCCAGGCACACTGCAGCTGTTCAAGGCATCCCAAGGGGAGCGCAAAAGTGACACAACTTGGCTGCCTCCACTGCTATTTCCATGAGACCATCCCGAATCATAGGCTGATTTTCCTTCCTAGCGTTGAGGTTTGAGTTAGGTCTAGGGTTAGAGTTTTAAAACCAGAAAGCCCTGAGTTCCAAGAACACAGCAGCTGCGAAGGACTACCCAAGAAGAGCACAAAAGTACCACAACATGCCTGCCTCCACAGCTATTTCCTTGGGGACATCCCTAATTCCTGGCTGATTTGCCTTTCTCGTCATCGGGTTGGGGTTAGGTAGGCCTTGCGCTAGGATATTTAAAAGCAGGAAACCCAGACCTCCAAGCACACTGGAGCTGTGAAAGGCATCCAAAAGGGAGTGCAAAAGGGCCACAACATGGCTGCTTTCACAGCTTTTTTCTTGGCACCATCACTATACGTTCTCTGATATATCTCCCTAGGGTTAGGGTTAGGGTTCAGCCTAGGGCTAGGATTTTTTGAACCAGGAAGCCCTGTGTTCCAGGCTTACTGTAGCTGCCAAAGTCATCCAATGGAGCGCAGAAGTGCCACAACATGGCTGCTTTCACAGCTTTTTCCTTAGGAAGAACCCTAATACCCGGCTGATTTACCTTCCTAGGGTTACTGTTAGGCTTGGGCCAAGGACTTTTAAAACCAGGAAGCCCTGTGCTCCAGGCACACTGCAGCTGTTCAAGGCATCCCAACGGGAGCGCAAAAGTGACACAACTTGGCTGCCTCCACTGCTATTTCCATGAGACCATCCCCAACCTTAGGCTGATTTTCCTTCCTAGCGTTGAGGTTTGAGTTAGGCCTAGGGTTAGAGATTTTTAACCAGAAAGCCCTGAGTTCCAAGAACACAGCAGCTGCGAAGGACTACCCAAGAAGAGCACAAAAGTACCACCACATGCCTGCCTCCACAGCTATTTCCTTGGGGACATCCCTAATTCCTGGCTGATTTGCCTTTCTCGTCGTCGGGTTGGGGTTAGGTAGGCCTTGTGCTAGGATTTTTAAAATCAGGAAGCCCAGACCTCCAGGCACACTGGAGCTGTGAAAGGCATCCAAAAGGGAGTGCAAAAGTGCCACAACATGGCTGCTTTCACAGCTTTTTCCTTAGGAAGAACCCTAATACCCGGCTGATTTACCTTCCTAGGGTTACTGTTAGGCTTGGGCCAAGGACTTTTAAAACCAGGAAGCCCTGTGCTCCAGGCACACTGCAGCTGTTCAAGGCATCCCAAGGGGAGCGCAAAAGTGACACAACTTGGCTGCCTCCACTGCTATTTCCATGAGACCATCCCCAACATTAGGCTGGTTTTCCTTCCTAGCGTTGAGTTTTGAGTTAGGCCTAGGGTTAGTGTTCTTTTAACCTGAAAGCCCTGAGTTCCAAGAACACAGCAGCTGCGAAGGACTACCCAAGAAGAGCACAAAAGTACCACCACATGCCTGCCTCCACAGCTATTTCCTTGGGGACATCCCTAATTCCTGGCTGATACGCCTTTCTCGTCGTCGGGTTGGGGTTAGGTAGGCCTTGTGCTAGGATTTTTAAAATCAGGAAGCCCAGACCTCCAGGCACACTGGAGCTGTGAAAGGCATCCAAAAGGGAGTGCAATAGTGCCACAACATGGCTGCTTTCACAGCTTTTTCCTTAGGAAGAACCCTAATCCCCAGCTGATTTACCTTCCTAGGGTTACTGTTAGGCTTGGGCCAAGGACTTTTAAAACCAGGAAGCCCTGTGCTCCAGGCACACTGCAGCTGTTCAAGGCATCCCAAGGGGAGCGCAAAAGTGACACAACTTGGCTGCCTCCACTGCTATTTCCATGAGACCATCCCCAACCTTAGGCTGGTTTTCCTTCCTAGCGTTGAGGTTTGAGTTAGGCCTAGGGTTAGGGTTCTTTCAACCAGAAAGCACTGAGTTCCAAGAACACAGCAGCTGCGAAGGACTACCCAAGAAGAGCACAAAAGTACCACAACATGCCTGCCTCCACAGCTATTTCCTTGGGGACATCCCTAATTCCTGGCTGATTTGCCTTTCTCGTCGTCGGGTTGGGGTTAGGTAGGCCTTGTGCTAGGATATTTAAAAGCAGGAAACCCAGACCTCCAAGCACACTGGAGCTGTGAAAGGCATCCAATAGGGAGTGCAAAAGTGCCACAACATGGCTGCTTTCACAGCTTTTTTCTTGGCACCATCACTATACCTTCTCTGATATATCTCCCTAGGGTTAGGGTTAGGGTTCAGCCTAGGGCTAGGATTTTTTGAACCAGGAAGCCCTGTGTTCCAGGCTTACTGTAGCTGCCAAAGGCATCCCAAAGGGAGCGCAGAAGTGCCACAACATGGCTGCTTTCACAGCTTTTTCCTAAGGAAGAACCCTAATACCCGGCTGATTTACCTTCCTAGGGTTACTGTTAGGCTTGGGCCAAGGACTTTTAAAACCAGGAAGCCCTGTGCTCCAGGCACACTGCAGCTGTTCAAGGCATCCCAACGGGAGCGCAAAAGTGACACAACTTGGCTGCCTCCACTGCTATTTCCATGAGACCATCCTGAACCATAGGCTGATTTTCCTTCCTAGCGTTGAGGTTTGAGTTAGGCCTAGGGTTAGAGATTTTTAACCAGAAAGCCCTGAATACCAAGAACACAGCAGCTGCGAAGGACTACCCAAGAAGAGCACAAAAGTACCACCACATGCCTGCCTCCACAGCTATTTCCTTGGGGACATCCCTAATTCCTGGCTGATTTGCCTTTCTCGTCGTCGGGTTGGGGTTAGGTAGGCCTTGTGCTAGGATTTTTAAAATCAGGAAGCCCAGACCTCCAGGCACACTGGAGCTGTGAAAGGCATCCAAAAGGGAGTGCAAAAGTGCCACAACATGGCTGCTTTCACAGCTTTTTCCTTAGGAAGAACCCTAATACCCGGCTGATTTACCTTCCTAGGGTTACTGTTAGGCTTGGGCCAAGGACTTTTAAAATCAGGAAGCCCTGTGCTCCAGGCACACTGCAGCTGTTCAAGGCATCCCAAGGGGAGCGCAAAAGTGACACAACTTGGCTGCCTCCACTGCTATTTCCATGAGACCATCCCCAACCTTAGGCTGGTTTTCCTTCCTAGCGTTGAGTTTTGAGTTAGGCCTAGGGTTAGTGTTCTTTTAACCTGAAAGCCCTGAGTTCCAAGAACACAGCAGCTGCGAAGGACTACCCAAGAAGAGCACAAAAGTACCACCACATGCCTGCCTCCACAGCTATTTCCTTGGGGACATCCCTAATTCCTGGCTGATTTGCCTTTCTCGTTGTCGGGTTGGGGTTAGGTAGGCCTTGTGCTAGGATTTTTAAAATCAGGAAGCCCAGACCTCCAGGCACACTGGAGCTGTGAAAGGCATCCAAAAGGGAGTGCAAAAGTGCCACAACATGGCTGCTTTCACAGCTTTTTCCTTAGGAAGAACCCTAATCCCCGGCTGATTTACCTTCCTAGGGTTACTGTTAGGCTTGGGCCAAGGACTTTTAAAACCAGGAAGCCCTGTGCTCCAGGCACACTGCAGCTGTTCAAGGCATCCCAAGGGGAGCGCAAAAGTGACACAACTTGGCTGCCTCCACTGCTATTTCCATGAGACCATCCCCAACCTTAGGCTGGTTTTCCTTCCTAGCGTTGAGGTTTGAGTTAGGCCTAGGGTTAGGGTTCTTTCAACCAGAAAGCACTGAGTTCCAAGAACACAGCAGCTGCGAAGGACTACCCAAGAAGAGCACAAAAGTACCACAACATGCCTGCCTCCACAGCTATTTCCTTGGGGACATCCCTAATTCCTGGCTGATTTGCCTTTCTCGTCGTCGGGTTGGGGTTAGGTAGGCCTTGTGCTAGGATATTTAAAAGCAGGAAACCCAGACCTCCAAGCACACTGGAGCTGTGAAAGGCATCCAATAGGGAGTGCAAAAGTGCCACAACATGGCTGCTTTCACAGCTTTTTTCTTGGCACCATCACTATACCTTCTCTGATATATCTCCCTAGGGTTAGGGTTAGGGTTCAGCCTAGGGCTAGGATTTTTTGAACCAGGAAGCCCTGTGTTCCAGGCTTACTGTAGCTGCCAAAGGCATCCCAAAGGGAGCGCAGAAGTGCCACAACATGGCTGCTTTCACAGCTTTTTCCTAAGGAAGAACCCTAATACCCGGCTGATTTACCTTCCTAGGGTTACTGTTAGGCTTGGGCCAAGGACTTTTAAAACCAGGAAGCCCTGTGCTCCAGGCACACTGCAGCTGTTCAAGGCATCCCAAGGGGAGCGCAAAAGTGACACAACTTGGCTGCCTCCACTGCTATTTCCATGAGACCATCCCCAACCTTAGGCTGGTTTTCCTTCCTAGCGTTGAGGTTTCAGTTAGGCCTAGGGTTAGGGTTCTTTCAACCAGAAAGCACTGAGTTCCAAGAACACAGCAGCTGCGAAGGACTACCCAAGAAGAGCACAAAAGTACCACAACATGCCTGCCTCCACAGCTATTTCCTTGGGGACATCCCTAATTCCTGGCTGATTTGCCTTTCTCGTCGTCGGGTTGGGGTTAGGTAGGCCTTGTGCTAGGATATTTAAAAGCAGGAAACCCAGACCTCCAAGCACACTGGAGCTGTGAAAGGCATCCAATAGGGAGTGCAAAAGTGCCACAACATGGCTGCTTTCACAGCTTTTTTCTTGGCACCATCACTATACCTTCTCTGATATATCTCCCTAGGGTTAGGGTTAGGGTTCAGCCTAGGGCTAGGATTTTTTGAACCAGGAAGCCCTGTGTTCCAGGCTTACTGTAGCTGCCAAAGGCATCCCAAAGGGAGCGCAGAAGTGCCACAACATGGCTGCTTTCACAGCTTTTTCCTAAGGAAGAACCCTAATACCCGGCTGATTTACCTTCCTAGGGTTACTGTTAGGCTTGGGCCAAGGACTTTTAAAACCAGGAAGCCCTGTGCTCCAGGCACACTGCAGCTGTTCAAGGCATCCCAACGGGAGCGCAAAAGTGACACAACTTGGCTGCCTCCACTGCTATTTCCATGAGACCATCCTGAACCATAGGCTGATTTTCCTTCCTAGCGTTGAGGTTTGAGTTAGGCCTAGGGTTAGAGATTTTTAACCAGAAAGCCCTGAATACCAAGAACACAGCAGCTGCGAAGGACTACCCAAGAAGAGCACAAAAGTACCACCACATGCCTGCCTCCACAGCTATTTCCTTGGGGACATCCCTAATTCCTGGCTGATTTGCCTTTCTCGTCGTCGGGTTGGGGTTAGGTAGGCCTTGTGCTAGGATTTTTAAAATCAGGAAGCCCAGACCTCCAGGCACACTGGAGCTGTGAAAGGCATCCAAAAGGGAGTGCAAAAGTGCCACAACATGGCTGCTTTCACAGCTTTTTCCTTAGGAAGAACCCTAATACCCGGCTGATTTACCTTCCTAGGGTTACTGTTAGGCTTGGGCCAAGGACTTTTAAAATCAGGAAGCCCTGTGCTCCAGGCACACTGCAGCTGTTCAAGGCATCCCAAGGGGAGCGCAAAAGTGACACAACTTGGCTGCCTCCACTGCTATTTCCATGAGACCATCCCCAACCTTAGGCTGGTTTTCCTTCCTAGCGTTGAGTTTTGAGTTAGGCCTAGGGTTAGTGTTCTTTTAACCTGAAAGCCCTGAGTTCCAAGAACACAGCAGCTGCGAAGGACTACCCAAGAAGAGCACAAAAGTACCACCACATGCCTGCCTCCACAGCTATTTCCTTGGGGACATCCCTAATTCCTGGCTGATTTGCCTTTCTCGTTGTCGGGTTGGGGTTAGGTAGGCCTTGTGCTAGGATTTTTAAAATCAGGAAGCCCAGACCTCCAGGCACACTGGAGCTGTGAAAGGCATCCAAAAGGGAGTGCAAAAGTGCCACAACATGGCTGCTTTCACAGCTTTTTCCTTAGGAAGAACCCTAATCCCCGGCTGATTTACCTTCCTAGGGTTACTGTTAGGCTTGGGCCAAGGACTTTTAAAACCAGGAAGCCCTGTGCTCCAGGCACACTGCAGCTGTTCAAGGCATCCCAAGGGGAGCGCAAAAGTGACACAACTTGGCTGCCTCCACTGCTATTTCCATGAGACCATCCCCAACCTTAGGCTGGTTTTCCTTCCTAGCGTTGAGGTTTGAGTTAGGCCTAGGGTTAGGGTTCTTTCAACCAGAAAGCACTGAGTTCCAAGAACACAGCAGCTGCGAAGGACTACCCAAGAAGAGCACAAAAGTACCACAACATGCCTGCCTCCACAGCTATTTCCTTGGGGACATCCCTAATTCCTGGCTGATTTGCCTTTCTCGTCGTCGGGTTGGGGTTAGGTAGGCCTTGTGCTAGGATATTTAAAAGCAGGAAACCCAGACCTCCAAGCACACTGGAGCTGTGAAAGGCATCCAATAGGGAGTGCAAAAGTGCCACAACATGGCTGCTTTCACAGCTTTTTTCTTGGCACCATCACTATACCTTCTCTGATATATCTCCCTAGGGTTAGGGTTAGGGTTCAGCCTAGGGCTAGGATTTTTTGAACCAGGAAGCCCTGTGTTCCAGGCTTACTGTAGCTGCCAAAGGCATCCCAAAGGGAGCGCAGAAGTGCCACAACATGGCTGCTTTCACAGCTTTTTCCTAAGGAAGAACCCTAATACCCGGCTGATTTACCTTCCTAGGGTTACTGTTAGGCTTGGGCCAAGGACTTTTAAAACCAGGAAGCCCTGTGCTCCAGGCACACTGCAGCTGTTCAAGGCATCCCAACGGGAGCGCAAAAGTGACACAACTTGGCTGCCTCCACTGCTATTTCCATGAGACCATCCTGAACCATAGGCTGATTTTCCTTCCTAGCGTTGAGGTTTGAGTTAGGCCTAGGGTTAGAGATTTTTAACCAGAAAGCCCTGAATACCAAGAACACAGCAGCTGCGAAGGACTACCCAAGAAGAGCACAAAAGTACCACCACATGCCTGCCTCCACAGCTATTTCCTTGGGGACATCCCTAATTCCTGGCTGATTTGCCTTTCTCGTCGTCGGGTTGGGGTTAGGTAGGCCTTGTGCTAGGATTTTTAAAATCAGGAAGCCCAGACCTCCAGGCACACTGGAGCTGTGAAAGGCATCCAAAAGGGAGTGCAAAAGTGCCACAACATGGCTGCTTTCACAGCTTTTTCCTTAGGAAGAACCCTAATACCCGGCTGATTTACCTTCCTAGGGTTACTGTTAGGCTTGGGCCAAGGACTTTTAAAATCAGGAAGCCCTGTGCTCCAGGCACACTGCAGCTGTTCAAGGCATCCCAAGGGGAGCGCAAAAGTGACACAACTTGGCTGCCTCCACTGCTATTTCCATGAGACCATCCCCAACCTTAGGCTGGTTTTCCTTCCTAGCGTTGAGTTTTGAGTTAGGCCTAGGGTTAGTGTTCTTTTAACCTGAAAGCCCTGAGTTCCAAGAACACAGCAGCTGCGAAGGACTACCCAAGAAGAGCACAAAAGTACCACCACATGCCTGCCTCCACAGCTATTTCCTTGGGGACATCCCTAATTCCTGGCTGATTTGCCTTTCTCGTTGTCGGGTTGGGGTTAGGTAGGCCTTGTGCTAGGATTTTTAAAATCAGGAAGCCCAGACCTCCAGGCACACTGGAGCTGTGAAAGGCATCCAAAAGGGAGTGCAAAAGTGCCACAACATGGCTGCTTTCACAGCTTTTTCCTTAGGAAGAACCCTAATACCCGGCTGATTTACCTTCCTAGGGTTACTGTTAGGCTTGGGCCAAGGACTTTTAAAACCAGGAAGCCCTGTGCTCCAGGCACACTGCAGCTGTTCAAGGCATCCCAAGGGGAGCGCAAAAGTGACACAACTTGGCTGCCTCCACTGCTATTTCCATGAGACCATCCCCAACCTTAGGCTGGTTTTCCTTCCTAGCGTTGAGGTTTGAGTTAGGCCTAGGGTTAGGGTTCTTTCAACCAGAAAGCACTGAGTTCCAAGAACACAGCAGCTGCGAAGGACTACCCAAGAAGAGCACAAAAGTACCACAACATGCCTGCCTCCACAGCTATTTCCTTGGGGACATCCCTAATTCCTGGCTGATTTGCCTTTCTCGTTGTCGGGTTGGGGTTAGGTAGGCCTTGTGCTAGGATATTTAAAAGCAGGAAACCCAGACCTCCAAGCACACTGGAGCTGTGAAAGGCATCCAATAGGGAGTGCAAAAGTGCCACAACATGGCTGCTTTCACAGCTTTTTTCTTGGCACCATCACTATACCTTCTCTGATATATCTCCCTAGGGTTAGGGTTAGGGTTCAGCCTAGGGCTAGGATTTTTTGAACCAGGAAGCCCTGTGTTCCAGGCTTACTGTAGCTGCCAAAGGCATCCCAAAGGGAGCGCAGAAGTGCCACAACATGGCTGCTTTCACAGCTTTTTCCTAAGGAAGAACCCTAATACCCGGCTGATTTACCTTCCTAGGGTTACTGTTAGGCTTGGGCCAAGGACTTTTAAAATCAGGAAGCCCTGTGCTCCAGGAACACTGCAGCTGTTCAAGGCATCCCAACGGGAGCGCAAAAGTGACACAACTTGGCTGCCTCCACTGCTATTTCCATGAGACCATCCCGAACCATAGGCTGATTTTCCTTCCTAGCGTTGAGGTTTGAGTTAGGCCTAGGGTTAGAGTTTTTTAACCAGAAAGCCCTGAGTTCCAAGAACACAGCAGCTGCGAAGGACTACCCAAGAAGAGCACAAAAGTACCACAACATGCCCGCCTCCACAGCTATTTCCTTGGGGACATCCCTAATTCCTGGCTGATTTGCCTTTCTCGTCGTCGGGTTGGGGTTAGGTAGGCCTTGTGCTAGGATTTTTAAAATCAGGAAGCCCAGACCTCCAGGCACACTGGAGCTGTGAAAGGCAGCCAAAAGGGATTGCAAAAGTGCCACAACATGGCTGCTTTCACAGCTTTTTCCTTAGGAAGAACCCTAATACCCGGCTGATTTACCTTCCTAGGGTTACTGTTAGGTTTGGGCCAAGGACTTTTAAAACCAGGAAGCCCTGTGCTCCAGGCACACTGCAGCTGTTCAAGGCATCCCAAGGGGAGCGCAAAAGTGACACAACTTGGCTGCCTCCACTGCTATTTCCATGAGACCATCCCCAACCTTAGGCTGGTTTTCCTTCCTAGCGTTGAGGTTTGAGTTAGGCCTAGGGTTAGGGTTCTTTCAACCAGAAAGCCCTGAGTTCCAAGAATACAGCAGCTGCGAAGGACTACCCAAGAAGAGCACAAAAGTACCACAACATGCCTGCCTCCACAGCTATTTCCTTGGGGACATCCCTAATTCCTGGCTGATTTGCCTTTCTCGTCGTCGGGTTGGGGTTAGGTAGGCCTTGTGTTAGGATTTTTAAAATCAGGAAGCCCAGACCTCCAGGCACACTGGAGCTGTGAAAGGCAGCCAAAAGGGATTGCAAAAGTGCCACAACATGGCTGCTTTCACAGCTTTTTCCTTAGGAAGAACCCTAATACCCGGCTGATTTACCTTCCTAGGGTTACTGTTAGGCTTCGGCCTAGGACTTTTAAAACCAGGAAGCCCTGTGCTCCAGGCACACTGCAGCTGTTCAAGGCATCCCAATGGGAGTGCAAAAGTGACACAACTTGGCTGCCTCCACTGCTATTTCCATGAGACCATCCCGAATCATAGGCTGATTTTCCTTCCTAGCGTTGAGGTTTGAGTTAGGCCTAGGGTTAGAGTTTTAAAACCAGAAAGCCCTGAGTTCCAAGAACACAGCAGCTGCGAAGGACTACCCAAGAAGAGCACAAAAGTACCACAACATGCCTGCCTCCACAGCTATTTCCTTGGGGACATCCCTAATTCCTGGCTGATTTGCCTTTCTCGTCGTCGGGTTGGGGTTAGGTAGGCCTTGTGCTAGGATATTTAAAAGCAGGAAACCCAGACCTCCAAGCACACTGGAGCTGTGAAAGGCATCCAAAAGGGAGTGCAAAAGGGCCACAACATGGCTGCTTTCACAGCTTTTTTCTTGGCACCATCACTATACCTTCTCTGATATATCTCCCTAGGGTTAGGGTTAGGGTTCAGCCTAGGGCTAGGATTTTTTGAACCAGGAAGCCCTGTGTTCCAGGCTTACTGTAGCTGCCAAAGTCATCCAAGGGAGCGCAGAAGTGCCACAACATGGCTGCTTTCACAGCTTTTTCCTTAGGAAGAACCCTAATACCCGGCTAATTTACCTTCCTAGGGTTACTGTTAGGCTTGGGCCAAGGACTTTTAAAACCAGGAAGCCCTGTGCTCCAGGCACACTGCAGCTGTTCAAGGCATCCCAACGGGAGCACAAAAGTGACACAACTTGGCTGCCTCCACTGCTATTTCCATGAGACCATCCCGAACCATAGGCTGATTTTCCTTCCTAGCGTTGAGGTTTGAGTTAGGCCTAGGGTTAGAGATTTTTAACCAGAAAGCCCTGAATACCAAGAACACAGCAGCTGCGAAGGACTACCCAAGAAGAGCACAAAAGTACCACCACATGCCTGCCTCCACAGCTATTTCCTTGGGGACATCCCTAATTCCTGGCTGATTTGCCTTTCTCGTTGTCGGGTTGGGGTTAGGTAGGCCTTGTGCTAGGATTTTTAAAATCAGGAAGCCCAGACCTCCAGGCACACTGGAGCTGTGAAAGGCATCCAAAAGGGAGTGCAAAAGTGCCACAACATGGCTGCTTTCACAGCTTTTTCCTTAGGAAGAACCCTAATACCCGGCTGATTTACCTTCCTAGGGTTACTGTTAGGCTTGGGCCAAGGACTTTTAAAACCAGGAAGCCCTGTGCTCCAGGCACACTGCAGCTGTTCAAGGCATCCCAAGGGGAGCGCAAAAGTGACACAACTTGGCTGCCTCCACTGCTATTTCCATGAGACCATCCCCAACCTTAGGCTGGTTTTCCTTCCTAGCGTTGAGGTTTGAGTTAGGCCTAGGGTTAGGGTTCTTTCAACCAGAAAGCACTGAGTTCCAAGAACACAGCAGCTGCGAAGGACTACCCAAGAAGAGCACAAAAGTACCACAACATGCCTGCCTCCACAGCTATTTCCTTGGGGACATCCCTAATTCCTGGCTGATTTGCCTTTCTCGTCGTCGGGTTGGGGTTAGGTAGGCCTTGTGCTAGGATATTTAAAAGCAGGAAACCCAGACCTCCAAGCACACTGGAGCTGTGAAAGGCATCCAATAGGGAGTGCAAAAGTGCCACAACATGGCTGCTTTCACAGCTTTTTTCTTGGCACCATCACTATACCTTCTCTGATATATCTCCCTAGGGTTAGGGTTAGGGTTCAGCCTAGGGCTAGGATTTTTTGAACCAGGAAGCCCTGTGTTCCAGGCTTACTGTAGCTGCCAAAGGCATCCCAAAGGGAGCGCAGAAGTGCCACAACATGGCTGCTTTCACAGCTTTTTCCTAAGGAAGAACCCTAATACCCGGCTGATTTACCTTCCTAGGGTTACTGTTAGGCTTGGGCCAAGGACTTTTAAAACCAGGAAGCCCTGTGCTCCAGGCACACTGCAGCTGTTCAAGGCATCCCAAGGGGAGCGCAAAAGTGACACAACTTGGCTGCCTCCACTACTATTTCCATGAGACCATCCTGAACCATAGGCTGATTTTCCTTCCTAGCGTTGAGGTTTGAGTTAGGCCTAGGGTTAGAGATTTTTAACCAGAAAGCCCTGAATACCAAGAACACAGCAGCTGCGAAGGACTACCCAAGAAGAGCACAAAAGTACCACCACATGCCTGCCTCCACAGCTATTTCCTTGGGGACATCCCTAATTCCTGGCTGATTTGCCTTTCTCGTTGTCGGGTTGGGGTTAGGTAGGCCTTGTGCTAGGATTTTTAAAATCAGGAAGCCCAGACCTCCAGGCACACTGGAGCTGTGAAAGGCATCCAAAAGGGAGTGCAAAAGTGCCACAACATGGCTGCTTTCACAGCTTTTTCCTTAGGAAGAACCCTAATCCCCAGCTGATTTACCTTCCTAGGGTTACTGTTAGGCTTGGGCCAAGGACTTTTAAAACCAGGAAGCCCTGTGCTCCAGGCACACTGCAGCTGTTCAAGGCATCCCAAGGGGAGCGCAAAAGTGACACAACTTGGCTGCCTCCACTGCTATTTCCATGAGACCATCCCGAATCATAGGCTGATTTTCCTTCCTAGCGTTGAGGTTTGAGTTAGGTCTAGGGTTAGAGTTTTAAAACCAGAAAGCCCTGAGTTCCAAGAACACAGCAGCTGCGAAGGACTACCCAAGAAGAGCACAAAAGTACCACAACATGCCTGCCTCCACAGCTATTTCCTTGGGGACATCCCTAATTCCTGGCTGATTTGCCTTTCTCGTCGTCGGGTTGGGGTTAGGTAGGCCTTGCGCTAGGATATTTAAAAGCAGGAAACCCAGACCTCCAAGCACACTGGAGCTGTGAAAGGCATCCAAAAGGGAGTGCAAAAGGGCCACAACATGGCTGCTTTCACAGCTTTTTTCTTGGCACCATCACTATACGTTCTCTGATATATCTCCCTAGGGTTAGGGTTAGGGTTCAGCCTAGGGCTAGGATTTTTTGAACCAGGAAGCCCTGTGTTCCAGGCTTACTGTAGCTGCCAAAGTCATCCAATGGAGCGCAGAAGTGCCACAACATGGCTGCTTTCACAGCTTTTTCCTTAGGAAGAACCCTAATACCCGGCTGATTTACCTTCCTAGGGTTACTGTTAGGATTAGGCCTAGGACTTTTAAAACCAGGAAGCCCTGTGCTCCAGGCACACTGCAGCTGTTCAAGGCATCCCAACGGGAGCGCAAAAGTGACACAACTTGGCTGCCTCCACTGCTATTTCCATGAGACCATCCTGAACCATAGGCTGATTTTCCTTCCTAGCGTTGAGGTTTGAGTTAGGCCTAGGGTTAGAGATTTTTAACCAGAAAGCCCTGAATACCAAGAACACAGCAGCTGCGAAGGACTACCCAAGAAGAGCACAAAAGTACCACCACATGCCTGCCTCCACAGCTATTTCCTTGGGGACATCCCTAATTCCTGGCTGATTTGCCTTTCTCGTTGTCGGGTTGGGGTTAGGTAGGCCTTGTGCTAGGATTTTTAAAATCAGGAAGCCCAGACCTCCAGGCACACTGGAGCTGTGAAAGGCAGCCAAAAGGGATTGCAAAAGTGCCACAACATGGCTGCTTTCACAGCTTTTTCCTTAGGAAGAACCCTAATACCCGGCTGATTTACCTTCCTAGGGTTACTGTTAGGTTTGGGCCAAGGACTTTTAAAACCAGGAAGCCCTGTGCTCCAGGCACACTGCAGCTGTTCAAGGCATCCCAACGGGAGCGCAAAAGTGACAGACCTTGGCTGCCTCCACTGCTATTTCCATGAGACCATCCCCAACCATAGGCTGATTTTCCTTCCTAGCGTTGAGGTTTCAGTAAGGCCTAGGGTTAGAGTTTTTTAACCAGAAAGCCCTGAGTTCCAAGAACACAGCAGATGCGAAGGACCACCCAAGAAGAGCACAAAAGTACCACAACATGCCTGCCTCCACAGCTATTTCCTTGGGGACATCCCTAATTCCTGGCTGATTTGCCTTTCTCGTTGTCGGGTTGGGGTTAGGTAGGCCTTGTGCTAGGATATTTAAAAGCAGGAAACCCAGACCTCCAAGCACACTGGAGCTGTGAAAGGCATCCAAAAAAGAGTGCAAAAGTGCCACAACATGGCTGCTTTCACAGCTTTTTTCTGTGCACCAACACTATACCTTCTCTGATATATCTCCCTAGGGTTAGGGTTCAGCCTAGGGCTAGGATTTTTTGAACCAGGAAGCCCTGTGTTCCAGGCTTACTGTAGCTGCCAAAGGCATCCCAAAGGGAGCGCAGAAGTGCCACAACATGGCTGCTTTCACAGCTTTTTCCTTAGGAAGAACCCTAATACCCGGCTGATTTACCTTCCTAGGGTTACTGTTAGGCTTGGGCCAAGGACTTTTAAAACCAGGAAGCCCTGTGCTCCAGGCACACTGCAGCTGTTCAAGGCATCCCAAGGGGAGCGCAAAAGTGACACAACTTGGCTGCCTCCACTGCTATTTCCATGAGACCATCCTGAACAATAGGCTGATTTTCCTTCCTAGCGTTGAGGTTTGAGTTAGGCCTAGGGTTAGTGTTCTTTTAACCTGAAAGCCCTGAGTTCCAAGAACACAGCAGCTGCGAAGGACTACCCAAGAAGAGCACAAAAGTACCACAACATGCCTGCCTCCCCAGCTATTTCCTTGGGGACATCCCTAATTCCTGGCTGATTTGCCTTTCTCGTTGTCGGGTTGGGGTTAGGTAGGCCTTGTGCTAGGATTTTTAAAATCAGGAAGCCCAGACCTCCAGGCACACTGGAGCTGTGAAAGGCATCCAAAAGGGAGTGCAAAAGTGCCACAACATGGCTGCTTTCACAGCTTTTTCCTTAGGAAGAACCCTAATCCCCAGCTGATTTACCTTCCTAGGGTTACTGTTAGGCTTGGGCCAAGGACTTTTAAAACCAGGAAGCCCTGTGCTCCAGGCACACTGCAGCTGTTCAAGGCATCCCAAGGGGAGCGCAAAAGTGACACAACTTGGCTGCCTCCACTGCTATTTCCATGAGACCATCCCGAATCATAGGCTGATTTTCCTTCCTAGCGTTGAGGTTTGAGTTAGGTCTAGGGTTAGAGTTTTAAAACCAGAAAGCCCTGAGTTCCAAGAACACAGCAGCTGCGAAGGACTACCCAAGAAGAGCACAAAAGTACCACAACATGCCTGCCTCCACAGCTATTTCCTTGGGGACATCCCTAATTCCTGGCTGATTTGCCTTTCTCGTCGTCGGGTTGGGGTTAGGTAGGCCTTGCGCTAGGATATTTAAAAGCAGGAAACCCAGACCTCCAAGCACACTGGAGCTGTGAAAGGCATCCAAAAGGGAGTGCAAAAGGGCCACAACATGGCTGCTTTCACAGCTTTTTTCTTGGCACCATCACTATACGTTCTCTGATATATCTCCCTAGGGTTAGGGTTAGGGTTCAGCCTAGGGCTAGGATTTTTTGAACCAGGAAGCCCTGTGTTCCAGGCTTACTGTAGCTGCCAAAGTCATCCAATGGAGCGCAGAAGTGCCACAACATGGCTGCTTTCACAGCTTTTTCCTTAGGAAGAACCCTAATACCCGGCTGATTTACCTTCCTAGGGTTACTGTTAGGATTAGGCCTAGGACTTTTAAAACCAGGAAGCCCTGTGCTCCAGGCACACTGCAGCTGTTCAAGGCATCCCAACGGGAGCGCAAAAGTGACACAACTTGGCTGCCTCCACTGCTATTTCCATGAGACCATCCTGAACCATAGGCTGATTTTCCTTCCTAGCGTTGAGGTTTGAGTTAGGCCTAGGGTTAGAGATTTTTAACCAGAAAGCCCTGAATACCAAGAACACAGCAGCTGCGAAGGACTACCCAAGAAGAGCACAAAAGTACCACCACATGCCTGCCTCCACAGCTATTTCCTTGGGGACATCCCTAATTCCTGGCTGATTTGCCTTTCTCGTCGTCGGGTTGGGGTTAGGTAGGCCTTGTGCTAGGATTTTTAAAATCAGGAAGCCCAGACCTCCAGGCACACTGGAGCTGTGAAAGGCATCCAAAAGGGAGTGCAAAAGTGCCACAACATGGCTGCTTTCACAGCTTTTTCCTTAGGAAGAACCCTAATACCCGGCTGATTTACCTTCCTAGGGTTACTGTTAGGCTTGGGCCAAGGACTTTTAAAACCAGGAAGCCCTGTGCTCCAGGCACACTGCAGCTGTTCAAGGCATCCCAAGGGGAGCGCAAAAGTGACACAACTTGGCTGCCTCCACTGCTATTTCCATGAGACCATCCCCAACATTAGGCTGGTTTTCCTTCCTAGCGTTGAGTTTTGAGTTAGGCCTAGGGATAGTGTTCTTTTAACCTGAAAGCCCTGAGTTCCAAGAACACAGCAGCTGCGAAGGACTACCCAAGAAGAGCACAAAAGTACCACCACATGCCTGCCTCCACAGCTATTTCCTTGGGGACATCCCTAATTCCTGGCTGATACGCCTTTCTCGTCGTCGGGTTGGGGTTAGGTAGGCCTTGTGCTAGGATATTTAAAAGCAGGAAACCCAGACCTCCAAGCACACTGGAGCTGTGAAAGGCATCCAATAGGGAGTGCAAAAGTGCCACAACATGGCTGCTTTCACAGCTTTTTTCTTGGCACCATCACTATACCTTCTCTGATATATCTCCCTAGGGTTAGGGTTAGGGTTCAGCCTAGGGCTAGGATTTTTTGAACCAGGAAGCCCTGTGTTCCAGGCTTACTGTAGCTGCCAAAGGCATCCCAAAGGGAGCGCAGAAGTGCCACAACATGGCTGCTTTCACAGCTTTTTCCTAAGGAAGAACCCTAATACCCGGCTGATTTACCTTCCTAGGGTTACTGTTAGGCTTGGGCCAAGGACTTTTAAAACCAGGAAGCCCTGTGCTCCAGGCACACTGCAGCTGTTCAAGGCATCCCAACGGGAGCGCAAAAGTGACACAACTTGGCTGCCTCCACTGCTATTTCCATGAGACCATCCTGAACCATAGGCTGATTTTCCTTCCTAGCGTTGAGGTTTGAGTTAGGCCTAGGGTTAGAGATTTTTAACCAGAAAGCCCTGAATACCAAGAACACAGCAGCTGCGAAGGACTACCCAAGAAGAGCACAAAAGTACCACCACATGCCTGCCTCCACAGCTATTTCCTTGGGGACATCCCTAATTCCTGGCTGATTTGCCTTTCTCGTCGTCGGGTTGGGGTTAGGTAGGCCTTGTGCTAGGATTTTTAAAATCAGGAAGCCCAGACCTCCAGGCACACTGGAGCTGTGAAAGGCAGCCAAAAGGGAGTGCAAAAGTGCCACAACATGGCTGCTTTCACAGCTTTTTCCTTAGGAAGAACCCTAATACCCGGCTGATTTACCTTCCTAGGGTTACTGTTAGGCTTGGGCCAAGGACTTTTAAAATCAGGAAGCCCTGTGCTCCAGGCACACTGCAGCTGTTCAAGGCATCCCAAGGGGAGCGCAAAAGTGACACAACTTGGCTGCCTCCACTGCTATTTCCATGAGACCATCCCCAACCTTAGGCTGGTTTTCCTTCCTAGCGTTGAGTTTTGAGTTAGGCCTAGGGTTAGTGTTCTTTTAACCTGAAAGCCCTGAGTTCCAAGAACACAGCAGCTGCGAAGGACTACCCAAGAAGAGCACAAAAGTACCACCACATGCCTGCCTCCACAGCTATTTCCTTGGGGACATCCCTAATTCCTGGCTGATTTGCCTTTCTCGTTGTCGGGTTGGGGTTAGGTAGGCCTTGTGCTAGGATTTTTAAAATCAGGAAGCCCAGACCTCCAGGCACACTGGAGCTGTGAAAGGCATCCAAAAGGGAGTGCAAAAGTGCCACAACATGGCTGCTTTCACAGCTTTTTCCTTAGGAAGAACCCTAATACCCGGCTGATTTACCTTCCTAGGGTTACTGTTAGGCTTGGGCCAAGGACTTTTAAAATCAGGAAGCCCTGTGCTCCAGGCACACTGCAGCTGTTCAAGGCATCCCAAGGGGAGCGCAAAAGTGACACAACTTGGCTGCCTCCACTGCTATTTCCATGAGACCATCCCCAACCTTAGGCTGGTTTTCCTTCCTAGCATGAGTTTTGAGTTAGGCCTAGGGTTAGTGTTCTTTTAACCTGAAAGCCCTGAGTTCCAAGAACACAGCAGCTGCGAAGGACTACCCAAGAAGAGCACAAAAGTACCACCACATGCCTGCCTCCACAGCTATTTCCTTGGGGACATCCCTAATTCCTGGCTGATTTGCCTTTCTCGTTGTCGGGTTGGGGTTAGGTAGGCCTTGTGCTAGGATTTTTAAAATCAGGAAGCCCAGACCTCCAGGCACACTGGAGCTGTGAAAGGCATCCAAAAGGGAGTGCAAAAGTGCCACAACATGGCTGCTTTCACAGCTTTTTCCTTAGGAAGAACCCTAATACCCGGCTGATTTACCTTCCTAGGGTTACTGTTAGGCTTGGGCCAAGGACTTTTAAAACCAGGAAGCCCTGTGCTCCAGGCACACTGCAGCTGTTCAAGGCATCCCAAGGGGAGCGCAAAAGTGACACAACTTGGCTGCCTCCACTGCTATTTCCATGAGACCATCCCCAACCTTAGGCTGGTTTTCCTTCCTAGCGTTGAGGTTTGAGTTAGGCCTAGGGTTAGGGTTCTTTCAACCAGAAAGCACTGAGTTCCAAGAACACAGCAGCTGCGAAGGACTACCCAAGAAGAGCACAAAAGTACCACAACATGCCTGCCTCCACAGCTATTTCCTTGGGGACATCCCTAATTCCTGGCTGATTTGCCTTTCTCGTCGTCGGGTTGGGGTTAGGTAGGCCTTGTGCTAGGATATTTAAAAGCAGGAAACCCAGACCTCCAAGCACACTGGAGCTGTGAAAGGCATCCAATAGGGAGTGCAAAAGTGCCACAACATGGCTGCTTTCACAGCTTTTTTCTTGGCACCATCACTATACCTTCTCTGATATATCTCCCTAGGGTTAGGGTTAGGGTTCAGCCTAGGGCTAGGATTTTTTGAACCAGGAAGCCCTGTGTTCCAGGCTTACTGTAGCTGCCAAAGGCATCCCAAAGGGAGCGCAGAAGTGCCACAACATGGCTGCTTTCACAGCTTTTTCCTAAGGAAGAACCCTAATACCCGGCTGATTTACCTTCCTAGGGTTACTGTTAGGCTTGGGCCAAGGACTTTTAAAACCAGGAAGCCCTGTGCTCCAGGCACACTGCAGCTGTTCAAGGCATCCCAAGGGGAGCGCAAAAGTGACACAACTTGGCTGCCTCCACTGCTATTTCCATGAGACCATCCTGAACCATAGGCTGATTTTCCTTCCTAGCGTTGAGGTTTGAGTTAGGCCTAGGGTTAGAGATTTTTAACCAGAAAGCCCTGAATACCAAGAACACAGCAGCTGCGAAGGACTACCCAAGAAGAGCACAAAAGTACCACCACATGCCTGCCTCCACAGCTATTTCCTTGGGGACATCCCTAATTCCTGGCTGATTTGCCTTTCTCGTTGTCGGGTTGGGGTTAGGTAGGCCTTGTGCTAGGATTTTTAAAATCAGGAAGCCCAGACCTCCAGGCACACTGGAGCTGTGAAAGGCATCCAAAAGGGAGTGCAAAAGTGCCACAACATGGCTGCTTTCACAGCTTTTTCCTTAGGAAGAACCCTAATCCCCAGCTGATTTACCTTCCTAGGGTTACTGTTAGGCTTGGGCCAAGGACTTTTAAAACCAGGAAGCCCTGTGCTCCAGGCACACTGCAGCTGTTCAAGGCATCCCAAGGGGAGCGCAAAAGTGACACAACTTGGCTGCCTCCACTGCTATTTCCATGAGACCATCCCGAATCATAGGCTGATTTTCCTTCCTAGCGTTGAGGTTTGAGTTAGGTCTAGGGTTAGAGTTTTAAAACCAGAAAGCCCTGAGTTCCAAGAACACAGCAGCTGCGAAGGACTACCCAAGAAGAGCACAAAAGTACCACAACATGCCTGCCTCCACAGCTATTTCCTTGGGGACATCCCTAATTCCTGGCTGATTTGCCTTTCTCGTCGTCGGGTTGGGGTTAGGTAGGCCTTGCGCTAGGATATTTAAAAGCAGGAAACCCAGACCTCCAAGCACACTGGAGCTGTGAAAGGCATCCAAAAGGGAGTGCAAAAGGGCCACAACATGGCTGCTTTCACAGCTTTTTTCTTGGCACCATCACTATACGTTCTCTGATATATCTCCCTAGGGTTAGGGTTAGGGTTCAGCCTAGGGCTAGGATTTTTTGAACCAGGAAGCCCTGTGTTCCAGGCTTACTGTAGCTGCCAAAGTCATCCAATGGAGCGCAGAAGTGCCACAACATGGCTGCTTTCACAGCTTTTTCCTTAGGAAGAACCCTAATACCCGGCTGATTTACCTTCCTAGGGTTACTGTTAGGATTAGGCCTAGGACTTTTAAAACCAGGAAGCCCTGTGCTCCAGGCACACTGCAGCTGTTCAAGGCATCCCAACGGGAGCGCAAAAGTGACACAACTTGGCTGCCTCCACTGCTATTTCCATGAGACCATCCTGAACCATAGGCTGATTTTCCTTCCTAGCGTTGAGGTTTGAGTTAGGCCTAGGGTTAGAGATTTTTAACCAGAAAGCCCTGAATACCAAGAACACAGCAGCTGCGAAGGACTACCCAAGAAGAGCACAAAAGTACCACCACATGCCTGCCTCCACAGCTATTTCCTTGGGGACATCCCTAATTCCTGGCTGATTTGCCTTTCTCGTTGTCGGGTTGGGGTTAGGTAGGCCTTGTGCTAGGATTTTTAAAATCAGGAAGCCCAGACCTCCAGGCACACTGGAGCTGTGAAAGGCAGCCAAAAGGGATTGCAAAAGTGCCACAACATGGCTGCTTTCACAGCTTTTTCCTTAGGAAGAACCCTAATACCCGGCTGATTTACCTTCCTAGGGTTACTGTTAGGTTTGGGCCAAGGACTTTTAAAACCAGGAAGCCCTGTGCTCCAGGCACACTGCAGCTGTTCAAGGCATCCCAACGGGAGCGCAAAAGTGACAGACCTTGGCTGCCTCCACTGCTATTTCCATGAGACCATCCCCAACCATAGGCTGATTTTCCTTCCTAGCGTTGAGGTTTCAGTAAGGCCTAGGGTTAGAGTTTTTTAACCAGAAAGCCCTGAGTTCCAAGAACACAGCAGATGCGAAGGACCACCCAAGAAGAGCACAAAAGTACCACAACATGCCTGCCTCCACAGCTATTTCCTTGGGGACATCCCTAATTCCTGGCTGATTTGCCTTTCTCGTTGTCGGGTTGGGGTTAGGTAGGCCTTGTGCTAGGATATTTAAAAGCAGGAAACCCAGACCTCCAAGCACACTGGAGCTGTGAAAGGCATCCAAAAAAGAGTGCAAAAGTGCCACAACATGGCTGCTTTCACAGCTTTTTTCTGTGCACCAACACTATACCTTCTCTGATATATCTCCCTAGGGTTAGGGTTCAGCCTAGGGCTAGGATTTTTTGAACCAGGAAGCCCTGTGTTCCAGGCTTACTGTAGCTGCCAAAGGCATCCCAAAGGGAGCGCAGAAGTGCCACAACATGGCTGCTTTCACAGCTTTTTCCTTAGGAAGAACCCTAATACCCGGCTGATTTACCTTCCTAGGGTTACTGTTAGGCTTGGGCCAAGGACTTTTAAAACCAGGAAGCCCTGTGCTCCAGGCACACTGCAGCTGTTCAAGGCATCCCAAGGGGAGCGCAAAAGTGACACAACTTGGCTGCCTCCACTGCTATTTCCATGAGACCATCCTGAACAATAGGCTGATTTTCCTTCCTAGCGTTGAGGTTTGAGTTAGGCCTAGGGTTAGTGTTCTTTTAACCTGAAAGCCCTGAGTTCCAAGAACACAGCAGCTGCGAAGGACTACCCAAGAAGAGCACAAAAGTACCACAACATGCCTGCCTCCCCAGCTATTTCCTTGGGGACATCCCTAATTCCTGGCTGATTTGCCTTTCTCGTTGTCGGGTTGGGGTTAGGTAGGCCTTGTGCTAGGATTTTTAAAATCAGGAAGCCCAGACCTCCAGGCACACTGGAGCTGTGAAAGGCATCCAAAAGGGAGTGCAAAAGTGCCACAACATGGCTGCTTTCACAGCTTTTTCCTTAGGAAGAACCCTAATCCCCAGCTGATTTACCTTCCTAGGGTTACTGTTAGGCTTGGGCCAAGGACTTTTAAAACCAGGAAGCCCTGTGCTCCAGGCACACTGCAGCTGTTCAAGGCATCCCAAGGGGAGCGCAAAAGTGACACAACTTGGCTGCCTCCACTGCTATTTCCATGAGACCATCCCGAATCATAGGCTGATTTTCCTTCCTAGCGTTGAGGTTTGAGTTAGGTCTAGGGTTAGAGTTTTAAAACCAGAAAGCCCTGAGTTCCAAGAACACAGCAGCTGCGAAGGACTACCCAAGAAGAGCACAAAAGTACCACAACATGCCTGCCTCCACAGCTATTTCCTTGGGGACATCCCTAATTCCTGGCTGATTTGCCTTTCTCGTCGTCGGGTTGGGGTTAGGTAGGCCTTGCGCTAGGATATTTAAAAGCAGGAAACCCAGACCTCCAAGCACACTGGAGCTGTGAAAGGCATCCAAAAGGGAGTGCAAAAGGGCCACAACATGGCTGCTTTCACAGCTTTTTTCTTGGCACCATCACTATACGTTCTCTGATATATCTCCCTAGGGTTAGGGTTAGGGTTCAGCCTAGGGCTAGGATTTTTTGAACCAGGAAGCCCTGTGTTCCAGGCTTACTGTAGCTGCCAAAGTCATCCAATGGAGCGCAGAAGTGCCACAACATGGCTGCTTTCACAGCTTTTTCCTTAGGAAGAACCCTAATACCCGGCTGATTTACCTTCCTAGGGTTACTGTTAGGATTAGGCCTAGGACTTTTAAAACCAGGAAGCCCTGTGCTCCAGGCACACTGCAGCTGTTCAAGGCATCCCAACGGGAGCGCAAAAGTGACACAACTTGGCTGCCTCCACTGCTATTTCCATGAGACCATCCTGAACCATAGGCTGATTTTCCTTCCTAGCGTTGAGGTTTGAGTTAGGCCTAGGGTTAGAGATTTTTAACCAGAAAGCCCTGAATACCAAGAACACAGCAGCTGCGAAGGACTACCCAAGAAGAGCACAAAAGTACCACCACATGCCTGCCTCCACAGCTATTTCCTTGGGGACATCCCTAATTCCTGGCTGATTTGCCTTTCTCGTCGTCGGGTTGGGGTTAGGTAGGCCTTGTGCTAGGATTTTTAAAATCAGGAAGCCCAGACCTCCAGGCACACTGGAGCTGTGAAAGGCATCCAAAAGGGAGTGCAAAAGTGCCACAACATGGCTGCTTTCACAGCTTTTTCCTTAGGAAGAACCCTAATACCCGGCTGATTTACCTTCCTAGGGTTACTGTTAGGCTTGGGCCAAGGACTTTTAAAACCAGGAAGCCCTGTGCTCCAGGCACACTGCAGCTGTTCAAGGCATCCCAAGGGGAGCGCAAAAGTGACACAACTTGGCTGCCTCCACTGCTATTTCCATGAGACCATCCCCAACATTAG